>NC_056744.1:339912235-340244735 GCF_019279795.1 Protopterus annectens | reverse complement strand
AATATTGAAGCACGTGGTAGGTACCCTCACAAACAGAAAGAATAAACTATATCACTATACACTGAGAAACTCGGAATCCCTAAATTTCATGGCTAGGAATGTATATAAACAGGGGCTCTTAAGATTTACCTTACCAATGAAGTACAAAAATGCAGGAGAAGATGCAGGCAATCCAAACTTTCCAGACATTCCTCCAACGAATGCTCTCGACAGGATACACTTACAATAAAAAGTAGTTCCACATAGCACCAACTAGTTTTTATTAGGTTAAGAGTGGGCTGGGCAAGGCAGCTCTGACATCACAATGTGGGAGGTCCACTGGCTCTTCTATAGAGCATGCAAATCAGGTAGTGCTTATGTCACTTTGGGGTAGGAAACGTCCCTGTAACTACAGCAAGAGCTCTAGCAGATGTGACATCATCATTTAAGAGCCAGCTAGAGGATTTTCAACTTGGATTTCAAAGTGAAAGTAAAACAGTACGGAAAGGTAGCAAGCCTAAGAGGTAAAACAGTTGAGTGGATTACTTTTTAAAGCTGCGGTTCTGATATTTTGAGGCTGTATCAACTAACAGGGACTAAAAGAGACAGCAGGTTGAGCAATCTGCTTGAATATGCCGTTGTTGTCCTTTAAGAGATGGTCCCTGGGAAACCATACTGGAGTACTGGGAAAACTGATATGGCAACTTTGGTTGGGTGTTTCCCAGGGACTTGGCCTCACTGATCAAGTACCTGTTATTCCTGTTTAAAACTTAGATCAAATAAATTTTGATAATTGTGTAAAGTTGATTTTGGGACTTGAGACACATTCATATATTCATATATGTATAATTTTACATTTTTCTATTTTTTCATATTCTTATATATTTTGTCAACTAATATTTTATCATTATTAATGGTTTTCTATGATTGGATGAGTGTACTATGTGATCTTATTGGGGTTCTATTTAAATTAATTATTTTAATTGCAATGTAGCTCTGATGAAGTCCATTTCAAATTTAAGGGACAAAAGTGCTTAACTAATGTCTTTTACTGCAATAATTTGAACAATAAACTTCAGTTTTAGAATTGATTTACTTGCTTTTCTTCCTTATGGTTTGGAAGAAGTATTTGGGAAGAGCACTACATGAGCCATTTTGTTGCTTTTACAGGTTTTAAAAATTCCCTACAGAGTACTCTGCCAGAAATATCGAGGAGGCAAGTGGCTGCAACTAAGGAAATAGTTATTCTTTGAGGTGGGACATAGAGTTTGACTTGCCTAGACATAGTAAGGCTTTGTTAAGTTTAATTCTGTTGGCTGCAAAAAGCAATTACTAGAAAATAGAAGCCGAAATATATACCAACTGTGTTTGACATACTGACTATTGTAAAATAGATAAAAGAACTGAAAGAGGGATCTTTAGAAAAGGAGCAAATTACATACAAATAAATGGAAATTGTGGGGACATTATATACAGAGTAACATTATGGAGGAGAAGGAGTGAGATTTAAGGGAGGAATTTCACAATTTATGTAATGTTGGATTTAATGACAAATGTTAAAAAGAAAGAAAAAAATATGTAATATATAATGTATGTAAATGAAAAAAATGTTAATATTTGTTTTTTTTCTACTAATATATGTGTGCAGGTGTCTTTAATAATAATTTAATAAAGGTGTTAATAAAATAACTTTCCTTCTGAAAGAAGTGTAATTCTGTGGAATCCAGTCAACAAAATGTTTGGTGAACTAAACAAGATAAACAATCATCTCTCCTCACAAACTAGAGTAAGACTATCAGAACAGTACTGGTCCCTAGATAAATGTTTGTATCATTTATCCTAACAGACATCCCTCCTTCTATCTCCAGGCCTCTAAAATCCTCAGTCATTGGAAAAACACTTTGAAAATGTCACTGCATTCAATGGTCCCAATTTAAAAGCTCTTAGATGGCTAGAGTAACAGATCTGTATCTATACTGCTCAGTTGTAGTTGGTGGCACAGAAAACTATGTTCACAAACAAATACCCTATAATAATAATGGTCTTCAGCTGGTACATATCTGCCATGGCAGATGATGGTGTGTCCACCCAAGCTAGCGATGGCAGCCCCTTATCAGCCTGTCTCTGAATGATGGAACATCATTTTGATACAGCTATCACTAAACTGTGGAACCAAATCTTTCACATATTACAGCAGTGCAGATCATGCTATGCTATTTGGCTTATTCTGTTAAACCTTAACTTTAGCTGCTTAGAACTTCAGTTTACTGCTCTTGCTGACTAGTTTTGTGTTTGTTTCTGCCTGACTCTTTACCACAATAAGAGGTTGCTCAGCTGAGCAGTCCTGAAACAAGTGTTTAACCTGTGCTAATGGCATAGACAGAGGTAACGCTCTGACTACAGCCCAGGTGACCTGAGTTTCAGTAGCAGTTCAAGTGCTTGATGGAGCAAGGGAGGATGAGTGTGCCCATTCTGGGGTAGAGAGTGGGTGGGCCTTGGTCTAAATATACCCAGTGCTCTGTGAAATGACCTGGCCTTGGTTAGAGTGTGGAGGTCGGTTATGAGCAGGAGCCAAACCATGGCAGATGACAGTGTATCCACCAAAGCCACTGATGGCAGCCCTTGCCATAAAAGTGTGTAAGAGCACGCAATGACATGATGTAGGGGTGTAAGGGATCCTTGTAGTGAGACTTCTGCCCACATCATCTCTGAGGTGGGGATCAGGCTATAACAATGCTACCATTGCCAGAATACCAGTGACAATATAAACACTCCAACAGCTGCCTAGATGACAGCTGCCCCAGATGGCTCTTCCCCTAGGGGATCTGGCATGATTCCCACCTCTGGGGAACAAATGGGCCTCCAGGGAGGGGTTAATGATCAGGAGGTACAGTGGGAAAAATATAGAAAAAAAAAGACTGCTAAATTTCTAAGGAACATGATGACATAATCATTATCCTGCTTTATGCTGATGATATGGTCTTGTCCAGCTCCAGTCATTCTCTTTCCTGTCTTGAAGTCAAACTTCAGGCTGATTTTCATGCTCTTATTCAATGAGTTAGTGATAAACAATTAGCACTTAACTCCTGTCAAACAAAAACAATGCTTTTTGGCACTAGGCAAAAGCTCACTTCTATCTCCAGGCCTCTAAAAATCCTCGATCATCGGAAGAACACTTTGAAAATGTCACTGCATTCAAATGCCTAGGGATTTGGTTGGACCTCTTTCTAAATTTCCATTTTCACTTGGATTACACATGAAAAAATCAACTCTCTCCTACTCTGTGCAAACAGGATCTCTCATCTTCTTTCCCAACCCTATAGAAATGCCACAGGTTAAAAGTATCTTACTCAGCTACAATATGGTCTCCATTAAATTGCTTCAGTCTCTAAAAGAAATATATCCACTATTCAAACCATCACAAATGCTATATGCAGATTCATCACTTTCTCTCCAAACAATGAACACCGCTGCAAAATCATTGAAAAAGCTAACTGCCTACCTGTGAAACAATGTGCTGACTTTCTACTCAACTATCAGATGTTTAAACTTACCAAGAATTATACCTTCCCCCTCCCACTAACCTCCAGGCTATTCAGAGATGCACTAAAATGCAAACTTAGAAACCTTAACTATTCAGACCCTCTGCTATAACCCCCCCCCCCAAAGTAGACATCAGTACACAGATCATGCTTTCTCAGTTCTTATTCCCAAACTGTAGGAAACTTTCCCTTCTTTTCTTAAAGATCATTCCTCCAACCTGATATTCTAACCAGTACTAAAAGTGCATTATAAAACTCTAGGAAAATACAACTGCTCTCTCTCTCTCTCTCTCTTTCTCTTTCTCTCTCTCTCGCTGGTCATGTAATTTAATCTCCTATCCTACTTCCCTCTATATAGCGTCCTCTGACTCTTGTTTTTATTGTGATTATTTCAGCATGCCAGATCTTATATAAACTCTGTACATAATGCACATATATATTATCTTTTGTCAGTCACTCTGTATATAATGCCATATATCTATTGTCTTTATACCCTCAAGCCAACTCTGATATTCATTTTGTACATAATACATGTAAATATTGCATTTTGCCTTTTGCTTTGTATATAATGTCATGTAGCTATTGTGTTTACCCCTGGGCTGCACCTGAAGTACGTACAATGGGATCAGTGTTCTATCCCAGTTAACAAATTCAAAGAAAAATAAAATAAATGAATGTGATAATGTTCATACTGTGGCAAATAATGTACTGGAGCTTACTTTATTGTTATTATTATGTAGTAACATGTTTTTTAACTTGTACTTAACTGTACTGCTGTTAATCAGACTGTTTGTTTCAACTGATTTTGTCTTGAAGCTTTTATCAGTTGGTTCCTCCTGTAAACAGGCTCTTGTCTGGTGAGGCAAGTCCAGTTAATATAATATAATATAATATAATATAATATAATATAATATAATATAATATAATATAATAAAATAAACACTAGTGATCTACAGAGTAACAAATACTGTAAAAACAAAGACAAGTAATTTGTAAACAACAGCCTACGTAATCAAGAAGCTCAGAGATATTGCTGGAAGTCTTCAGTGTCCAAGTACCTTCTTGTTGTAGATTTGCTTTTTTGGTGAGTTCCTCACAATACATGTACTATTTAACTACAGGACATTAATCTGGTATTAAATCCTTACACATGGGTTGACTCTCAAGTAGAAATCATCTAAATTGGAGCCTATTTATTACAGGAAGCCTTGCAGGACAATTGTGCCAAGTCCTTGTTCATGCTGTATCCATTTTGGAATGTTTCATAAATATACGAATATTAGATAAACTGCTGCCTGAGATGAAGAAAGTAGATAGGAGTACAACGAGATGTAGTGCATGGTGAACAGAAAGGTGGCGAAGGCTAAGGATAGGGTGTATGGTGAGTTGTATGAAAGGTTGGACACTAAGGAGAGAGAAAAGGACCTGTTCCGATTGGCTAGACAGAGGGACTAAGCTGGGAAAGATGTGCAGCAGGTTAGGGTGATAAAGGATAATGAGGGAAATGTACTCACAAGTGAGGAGAGTGTTTTGAGCAGATGAAAAGAGTACTTTGAGGGGCTGATGAATGAAGAGAATGAGAGAGAGAAGGTTGGATGATGTGGGGATAGTGAATCAGGAAGTGCAGTGGATTAGCAAGGAGCAAGTAAGGACAGCTATGAAGAGGATGAAGAATGGATAAGCTGTTGGTCCAGATGACATACCTGTGGAAACATGGAGGTGTTTAGGAGAGATGGCAGTGGGTTTTTTAACAGATTACAAGAAAAGCAGAAGAGCCGATTAACAAAGCTGTCCTGCATACAATCGTTCATTGATAAGCGCTTTCAGACTGGGTGCCCTTTCAGATCATAGAACAAACGATTTGATGAAGGGTGCCAAGCCTGAAAGCGCTTATCAATAAACTACTGTATGCCGGACAGCTTTGTTAGTCGATTCTTCTGCTTTTCTTGTGATATTTTGTTTGTTGTGTTGAACCAACTTTTAACCATGGTTTATATTTTATTCTGTTTTATTTTTTAACCAGATTGTTTAATGAAATCTTGGAAAGTGAGCGGATTCCTGAGGAGTGGAGAAGACGTGTATTGACGGGTGAAGAAGAGTGTCAGGAGTGATTTGTGACAGATGGGTACCAGTAAGAGTGAAAGGGAAGGTCTACAAGATGGTAGTAAGACCAGCTGTGCTATATGGGTTGGAGACGGTGGCACTGACAAAAAGACAGAAGTCAGAGCTGGAGGTGGCAGAGTTAAAGATGTTAAGATGTGCACAGAACGTGACTAGGATGGACAGGATTAGAAATTAGTATATTAGAGGGTCAGCTCAGGTTGGATAGTTTGGAGACAAAGCCAGAGAGGCAAGATTGCATTGGTTTGGACATGTGCTGAGGAGGGATGATGAGGATATTGGGAGAAGGATGCTAAGGATGGAGCTGCCACGTAAGAGGAAAAGAGGAAGGTCTAAGATAAGGTTTACAGATGTGTTGAGACAAGACATGTAGGTGGTTGGTGTGACAGAGCAAGATGCAGAGGACAAGAAGGACAGGAAGAAATGGAAACAGATGATCTGCTGTGGCGACCCCTAATGGGAACAGCCAAAAGAAGAAGAAGAAGAAGCTAACGCTGCTGCCTCCAGGAAGCATTTCTGCTATAAACAACACAAGTCACATAAACTCCTTTCAAATGTGTCCTGACTGAGGCTTCCAACATCTTGCATGGATCATAGTGAAAGGCAGTACAATAAACAAACCATTTGGACAGAGTTTTTTAAATAGAGAGAAACCATGTCTGTTTTTTATGAAATAGACAAACAACTAGTTAGTTTCCTGAACCACAGAAAAAGCTCTGTCTTTCATGACATAGAAAAAACTGCTCATTATCTTTGCTTCTCTGTAATATCTCAAGTTCTTGTGAATATACAGCATATGAAGAAGGTATCTGGGCATGCTTTTATTTATACAGCAGGCATCAGGCATCTCAAAGTATGGATGGACTCAAAGGTACTTCAAAAATTGTATTATACATACAATTGTGGACGACAGTACTTGCTACTGCCGCTAGAAATAATGTTTTTGATGCTAAAAGCTTTAGGTATACTAACTCAAACGGTTCAAATGGATGAAAATTTATCTTTTCTAGTATGATGTTTGAATCCTGGGAAGGATGATCAAACATACAAAATGCGTTCAAGGAAACATCATGTGAAGACATGCTTATGCAAAGCTGGTACATGTGATGAGATATGTACCCCATACGTCTCAACAGAAAAAAAAAAGTCAAAATTCAATCATACGTAAGCCAGAGATAGTCTGCTAGTTCATTAACTGGTCAAGTAAAAGGGTCAGCTGCTACTCATGAGTCAGAGACACTGCTCTGCTGAAAATACACCAGAATATTGAGCAGTCTTGTGAGACAGACCGGCTAAATATTCAGGCTACAAGCTATCACCATAATTGCATGGACAATGAATCTTGAACATCTTCGCAATCAAAAAATAATGCCTTATTTGTTTAAGCAGTGCATTACCATGCTCATATTATGGAATCCCAATGACACAATCATTTTTAGCAGTTTTGTCTTAAAGCACAAGACATAATTTAAGACAAAAGTACCAAACAAAATGATTGTGACCTGGGGATTCCATTGCATGAATGTGGTTGTATCCTGGGGATTTATTAACATGGGCGTGGTTGTATCCTGGGGATTCTATTATATCGGCGTGGCTGTAGGTTGTATCCTGGAGATTCCATTGTACGGAAGTGATTTTGTGCTAATTGATTGTTTTTGTTCATGCTTCAGCAGGACTTTTGGAGTGATTTGAGACTTTTCTTACGACTAATGTGCAGGGATTCTTTTTAGGGGTTCAAGAGTCCTTGTCCTTGAAATTATATCAGGTGACCTCCTCAAATATAACTCAACCAGTTTTCATTCTTTGTCAAATTGCTTTTTGCTCTTGTGCCTGTCAACCATTAAGATTCCCCAATAACACTCAGCCTGTTACTCCCCTGTACTAGTTACATATGCAGTAAAGTACAGAGTGAGCTGCCCAGTGGAGGTCATCATCCAGACAGCCATGAAGATTATTTGTGGCCCCACACACCATAAAATGTGGGCAATAGGGACATTTCTATTATTATGCCCAAATTACTTGGCCTATCAGTTCCCCATTTCTGGGTATGTGCTATTGGGCCTCTATCCTTAGGGCTGATCTGGCAGAAGAGCCATTGTGGGACTCACCACACCTCCCCTCTTGGATGGGCAAACCATAGATGTTCATTTCCCATCCTTCTCTCAATGACCTTTCTAGCACCTGAGCTACTAGATGAACGTAGGACATCTGTGTTCTGGTCAGGGCTTTATCCCTCTGTGCCTCAGTGCTGCAGTAATTCAAACAATTTGTTTTAGAATCTGCAGTAAATCTGGAGGGGAGAACAGCATGCTCATCCTGTAGGGACCTGTATAATGTCTAGGAAGATTAATTGCCCCAAAGAGTCTGTGACTGGGTTCCATACATTTTCTGAGAGGTCACTATGTTTTCCTCATGTACAGCCTTGCAGTAAGATTGAGGAGAACAGATGAGAGTTGACTACCTTGTCTCACACTGTTAGCTGTTTACCTGCATGCTATGCTTGTGCATTATTGGTTCTGTCTTTTTAGTGATTCTCATCATTTCCTTGTTTGATGTGTTGCTTGATTGGTTCTGTCCTTTTAGTGATTCTCATCATTCCTTTGTTTGACGTGTTGCTTGATCTACTAGCTGATTACAGAGTGATTGCATTGGCTTGGCATGTACCATTTCTACATTTTGGGAGTGTCCGTGGCAAGCAACTGGTGCTGCTGCTGTCCCTCTGCTGTTCCGCTGCTTTGCTTCTTTTTAGAATGTTTTGGGATCTGTTCAGTTCATTACTTTCACCAGCAGCTCAGTGTTTGTTTTACTGCTATTTCACTGTTGTTGTTTAGGAGCTCTGTGGTGGAGATGAGGAAGTTTGGATCTCTATTGCGGACTCTGACTTTGAGTCTGACTCTGATTCTGGCTCCAGTTCCACAAGACTGCAGATAAATTTTCTGTCCTGTGTGATATAGCCAAGGAACTGTTCATTCCAACAGAATGGATACTGGGAACCTGGACACCACTAGTCATCCTTTGAGCACCTTAATTACAGCTCCATCAACAATAAGCTGCAGATTATTTCAGATTTTTTGCCTTATGTTGACCTGACTCTTATTATGCAAACCTGGTTGCCTGAAAATGTTGATTTTTATCTTGTGGTGAATGTATCACCAAGATTCTCAGTAATTTAGTGTCCCAGGTCAGCTAAGACTGGGAGTGGGTTGCCATATGCCATCACCTTGACTCACCAAAGTTATGGTTAAGGCTGTCAACTACTTTGAATATGTACTTGGAACAGGACCAGACAGCAGGTTTCTCCTCATGTATCAGCCACCTGGCAGTATTCAGACATTCTTACAGGAGTTCTCACCAAGAATGATACCTCAGTATAAAGAAAAAATAATCAATTTCAACAATTGGCTAAGCTTCTGGTGTCATTCAAAGGGGATCCAGTGTCTGTCAGCCTGGGATGACATGCTCGACAAGCCGTGTTGCTTTGCAAGAGATAGCTTGCACATGTTACGCCTTCGCTTTCGAATACTGGCCAAGGCTCTTGCTGCCCCCATAGTGCCTTTTTTAGGCAAGGCTCAAAATTCAAACCCACCACCGTAAACAGCACAAGTAAAAAAATGAGGGTTATGCTACTCAACGCCAGGAGTTTAAATCTCAAAATGCATGTGCTCGAAGCACTTCTAAGTATGGAGAACATCGACATCTGTGCAGTAACTGAAACCTGGTTCAAGGCTCCACAGAGCACTCCAGCACTACTGGGCTACAACTCATACCACACATTTCGGCCACAGAACACGGACCAAAACACAAAAGGAGGGGGTGTATCCATATTCATCAAGGATACTCACACCTCCAGGTTAGTGGCACAGCATGATACCTCTGAGTTCATCTATGTGCAACTAACATTGGGCAAATCTGCACTGCAAATTGTGGCCTGCTACAGATCACCCTCCATGACCCAGGACCACCACTCCGCCTTTCTGGAGACATTGGAAAACATGAAGGTCCTACCGAACACCCTGATATTGGGCAATTTCAATTACCCTACCATTAACTGAGAAAACTACTTGAGTACAAACTCCCAGGCTCAGCGCTTCCTGGAATTTATCAACTCAAATGCCCTGGATCAGCTGGTAAACTCCCCTACCAGAGGCCACAACATATTGGACCTGGTCATCACCAACATGGGCAACAGGTGTTCCGCACCAGAGGTCAACCCATCACTGGTTAGATCAGACCATAAACTAATCACCCTGGATGTCCACACCCCATCACCACCCACAACCAAGGAAACCACAGTAAAAAGCTTTTCTAAAGCAAACTTCACCTTACTTAAGGCACAGGTGGTAAGTTTCACAGCCCCCACGCTAAATGATAACACTGCCCAAGATGCAGAATCCTTTACAATTGCACTCTATGAGCACCTACAAGGATGCATGGATCTGTCCTCCCTAGCAAGACCAAGACTCACTCCCCTAAGAGAAGGAAACCAGTCTGGTGGACCTCTGCCATAAACAGGTTATACAACAGAAGGAGGAAACTAGTTCAGAAAAAAAGCAAATCCCAAGAAGGAAAGACATCCCTGATGAGTATCAGTAAGAAACTAAGGTCCCTCATAAAATCATCCAAGGCTAACTTCAAAAGAAAAATAGCCAAGGATTTGAAAGATAACCACAAAGCCTTCTTTAGCTATGTCAAGAATCTAAGTGGCAACTCGCAGATATGCTCTGAGCTAGTGCAAAGTAGCACAAAATATACTGAACCTACTGATATTGCCAACATACTGGCAGATAGATTCAGTGCAAACTTCACCTCCCTCTCACCTTCAAAAGGGCCCACAACATTACCGAAAAAGTGTAGTGTCCTGGAAATCACAGAAGCACAGGTGAAAACAGCCCTTTCATAAGCCAAAAACACAGCATCAATGGGGCCAGACGGTGTAACAGGCTGTGTCTTGCACGAACTACAGAACAAACTAACCCCCCACCTAAACACGCTGTTCAATCTCAGCCTCTCCACAGGCTACGTGCCCATAGAATGGTGCACAGCAACGGTGATTCCACTCCACAAAGGAGGGGCCACAACTGACCCTGGTAACTATCGCCCCATAAGCCTGACTAGCCTGGTCTGCAAGGCTATGGAGCGCATTATCATGGAACTCATTAACAAAGACATTGGGAACCTCCAAACACTTGACCCGACCCAGTTTGGCTTTGTTAAGGGCAGATCA
Organism: Protopterus annectens; assembly: GCF_019279795.1. Taxonomy (NCBI): domain Eukaryota; kingdom Metazoa; phylum Chordata; order Ceratodontiformes; family Protopteridae; genus Protopterus; species Protopterus annectens. The sequence goes on along the minus strand of NC_056744.1, from coordinate 340,233,869 downwards.
TGCCTACTAAACCTGGTTGACTTCTTCGAGACAGTCACCAAGGCCATAGACGAGGGAAAGGTGGTTCACACAGCCTACCTTGATTTCTCCAAGGCATTCAACACCATTCCCCACTCGGGTATTATAGAAAAACTCACCAGCCTGAACATAAACCCCTATGTCACAAGATGGGTTGCCAACTGGCTTACAAACAGAACTCACACGGTAAGAATAGCGGACTCCAGGTCCGACTCTAAACCAGTCACTAGTGGTGTCCCGCAAGGCTCTGTTCTGGGACCCCTATTGTTCGGCATAAATTTCTCAGAAGTACAGGCAAACACAGGAGGACTAAGGCTAACCAAGTTCGCCGATGACTGCAAACTAGGAGCCATAATTGACTCTCAGGCTGACACGGACATCCTTCAAAAAGGCCTCACTGAGACAGACACCTGGTGTCAAAGTCATGGCCTCAAGCTAAATGCCAAAAAATGCATAGTCATCCCATTTGGGAAAAAACAAAACACCCACAAATTACCACATAGGCGGCAGCCCCCTTAATACAGAAGAGGTAATAAGAGATCTGGAGACCCAGGTAGATAGTAATCTCTCCTTTGACAATCATATTGCCAAAGTAGTTAGGAAATCTTTCTATGTGGCCCATCTAATTACTAAGGGGTTCGCATCTAGAAATAAAGAGGTTATAGTGTCTCTCTACTCATCACTCATCAGACCCATCATAGAGTACAATGCCCCATTTGAGATGTACCTCACAAGACACTTCCAACAGCTGGAAAGACCACAAAAGCACCTCACCAAGAGGATTACTGGCCTCAAACATATGTCCTATGCAGCCCGACTGACAAAACTCCGGCTGTACTCAGTGGCATATCGCTTACTTAGAGGTGATCTCTGCCTGACTTACAAAGCCATGTCCAACTCAGAACTGATGGACATGCTCCACCTAAAGAAATCTAAGTCACTGTGAGCCACGTGCTCTAGTGAGCTAAACCTCACCACAACAATAAACAGAACATGCTGGAGGGATATATTCATGTCACAGAGACTCTCCATGCTTTGGAACAAAATTCCTAACTACATTAGGTAGAGCCCCTCACTAACACTCTTCAAGAAAAGCCTTGATGAGTGGATGGGTAACAGAAAATACACCCCTGGAATCACTTCATTGGCTCTGCTTGACAGTGGCTCAGTTAATTAATAAATGGGGCAGCAAAAGCCGACACACTCTGGCTAGGCTTAAAAATGCCCTTGGGCAAATAGCCTAGTACCTACCTATGAACCTATGAGTTCAGACATTCTCATCAACTTGATGTTAGGGTCACTTAACTGGTCAATGCTGGAAGACATCAACTTCTGGACTGACAATCAGTCTATACCTCTTGCAGAAAACCTCCCCTGTAATATGAAAAGTTTTGACTTCATTCAGATGGGCTCCTCTGTTACCCATTCTCTTGGGTATTCTGGAGATGGCATGTCCACCTCTGATTTAATAGTGGAACCTGTCTCATGGTCAGATTATCACCTTGGCTGCTCTTTACTGTAGCTATGGCTCCAACAAATGTTGAATTGCTGGAATTCAGGAATTTAAATGATACAAATGTTGATATATTTGCTCCTCTTCTCCACCATTTCCCATCAATGCCTAGTGCAAGTGGTCCAGATGAAATGCCTGCTGCCTGGAAAAGACTCATTGGCTTCTTTGCTGGATTTTACTTGCCCTAAATAATGTATTCTGTGTGAGCCTTGGTTTAATGCTGTGTATCAAACAAGGACAGCATTAAAGCAAGGCTCACAGCATTAAACCAAGGCTCACAAAGAATACATTATTTAATGCTGTGTATCTTGCAAGGACAGAGACTTGAGTGTAAGTGGAGACGTACCGGCCTCATTGAAGCCAAGCTTCAGTCTAACAAGGATTATACTTTTTATCAGGCAGACAGCTCTCATAAAAAGGTAGTGTTCCTGCCTAAGGAGATCTCTACTGCATCAAAGCAACTGGCCACATTATTCTGGATGGTCAGCAGATTAAGTAATGAGAACTGTCTCACTACCCATTGCATTTTATTCTGAGGAAGGTATAGTGGCCACTTAGTTCTTTGCAGCTAAGCTGGCATATCTTAGGGCAGTTTCTTCTTCTTCCACAATAACTCGGGGGAAGACTATAGTATCAGCAGGCACAGTCTACCTTAAATAAACTTGGGGGGGGGGTCACTGTTGATGTATTACATATCTTTGCTACATGCGATAACAAAATTATGGTCACCGCTATTCCCCATGCAGAGGGTACTAGTGGTTTAATTAAATTATTTCTACATATGGAGGGCTTTCAGCCTGTGATGTTTCTCTCATTATGGAGTTCATGGAGCTTATACTGGATAATAACTTTATATAACATTTGAAAGTGAATATTACAAGCAACTCTGTGGCATTGTGATGGGGGCTGAATGTACCCCCACATTTGCTAACACCATGCTACTGAGATGGGAGATAAATTATGTTTTTCATAGGGATCTTTTCAAACACTGCCCTAGTTATTATAGTCATTTGCTAATACCATGCTACTGAGATGGGAGATACATTCTGTTTTTCATAGGGATCTTTTCAAACACTGCCCTTGTTATTATAGTCATTTGCTAATGCCATGCTACTGAGATAGGAGATAAATTCTGTTTTTCATAGGGATCTTTTCAAACACTTCCCTTGTTATTATTGTCATATGATAACACAATGCTACTGAGATGGGAGATAAATTCTGTTTTTCATAGGGATCTTTTCAAACACTGCCCTTGTTATTATAGTCATATGATAACACCATGCTACTGAGATGGGAGATAAATTATGTTTTTCATAGGGATGGTTTCAAACACTTCCCTTGTTATTATAGTCATATGATAACACCATGCTATTGAGATGGGAGATACATTCTGTTTTTCATAGGGATGTTTTCAAAGACTGCCCTTGTTATTATGCTACTGAGATAGGAGATAAATTCTGTTTTTCATAGGGATCTTTTCAAACACTGCCCTTGTTATTATAGTCATTTGCTAATGCCATGCTACTAATATGGGAGATAAATTCTGTTTTTCATAGGGATCTTTTCAAACACTGCCCTTGTTATTATAGTCATATGATAACACCATGCTACTGAGATGGGAGATAAATTCTGTTTTCCATAGGGATCTTTTCAAACACTGCCCTTGTTATTATAGTCATATTATAACACCATGCTACTGAGATGGGAGATAAATTCTGTTTTTCATAGGGATGTTTTCAAACACTTCCCTTGTTATTATAGTCATATGATAACACCATGCTACTGAGATGGGAGATAAATTCTGTTTTTCATAGGGATCTTTTCAAACACTGCCCTTGTTATTATAGTCATTTGCTAATGCCATGCTACTAATATGGGAGATAAATTCTGTTTTTCATAGGGATCTTTTCAAACACTGCCCTTGTTATTATAGTCATATGATAACACCATGCTACTGAGATGGGAGATAAATTCTGTTTTCATAGGGATCTTTTCAAACACTGCCCTTGTTATTATAGTCATATGATAACACCATGCTACTGAGATGGGAGATAAATTCTGTTTTTCATAGGGATCTTTTCAAACACTTCCCTTGTTATTATAGTCATATGATAACACCATGCTACTGAGATGGGAGATAAATTCTGTTTTTCATAGGGATCTTTTCAATCACTGCCCTTGTTATTATCATCATATGATAACACCATGCTACGGAGATGGGAGATAAATTCTGTTTTTCATAGGGATCTTTTCAATCTCTGCCCTTGTTATTATCATCATATGATAACACCATACTACTGAGATGGGAGATAAATTCTGTTTTTATAGGGATCTTTTCAAACACTGCCCTTGTTATTATCATCATATGATAACACCATGCTACTGAGATGGGAGATAAATTCTGTTTTTCATAGGGATCTTTTCAAACACTGCCCTTGTTATTATGCTACTGAGATAGGAGATAAATTCTGTTTTTCATAAGGATCTTTTCAAACACTGCCCTTGTTATTATAGTCATTTGCTAATGCCATGCTACTAATATGGGAGATAAATTCTGTTTTTCATAGGGATCTTTTCAAACACTGCCCTTGTTATTATAGTCATATGATAACACAATGCTACTGAGATGGGAGATAAATTCTGTTTTTCATAGGGATCTTTTCAAACACTGCCCTTGTTATTATAGTCATATGATAACACCATGCTACTGAGATGGGAGATAAATTATGTTTTTCATAGGGATGGTTTCAAACACTTCCCTTGTTATTATAGTCATATGATAACACCATGCTACTGAGATGGGAGATACATTCTGTTTTTCATAGGGATGTTTTCAAAGACTGCCCTTGTTATTATGCTACTGAGATAGGAGATAAATTCTGTTTTTCATAGGGATCTTTTCAAACACTGCCCTTGTTATTATAGTCATTTGCTAATGCCATGCTACTAATATGGGAAATAAATTCTGTTTTTCATAGGGATCTTTTCAAACACTGCCCTTGTTATTATAGTCATATGATAACACCATGCTACTGAGATGGGAGATAAATTCTGTTTTTCATAGGGATCTTTTCAAACACTGCCCTTGTTTTTATAGTCATATTATAACACCATGCTACTGAGATGGGAGATAAATTCTGTTTTTCATAGGGATGTTTTCAAACACTTCCCTTGTTATTATAGTCATATGATAACACCATGCTACTGAGATGGGAGATAAATTCTGTTTTTCATAGGGATCTTTTCAAACACTGCCCTTGTTATTATAGTCATTTGCTAATGCCATGCTACTAATATGGGAGATAAATTCTGTTTTTCAAAGGGATCTTTTCAAACACTGCCCTTGTTATTATAGTCATATGATAACACCATGCTACTGAGATGGGAGATAAATTCTGTTTTTCATAGGGATCTTTTCAAACACTGCCCTTGTTATTATAGTCATATGATAACACCATGCTACTGAGATGGGAGATAAATTCTGTTTTTCATAGGGATCTTTCCAAACACTTCCCTTGTTATTATAGTCATATGATAACACCATGCTACTGAGATGGGAGATAAATTCTGTTTTTCATAGGGATCTTTTCAATCACTGCCCTTGTTATTATCATCATATGATAACACCATGCTACGGAGATGGGAGATAAATTCTGTTTTTCATAGGGATCTTTTCAATCACTGCCCTTGTTATTATCATCATATGATAACACCATACTACTGAGATGGGAGATAAATTCTGTTTTTATAGGGATCTTTTCAAACACTGCCCTTGTTATTATCATCATATGATAACACCATGCTACTGAGATGGGAGATAAATTCTGTTTTTCATACGGATCTTTTCAAACACTGCCCTTGTTATTACAGTAATTTGCTAACACCATGCTACTGAGATGGGAGATAAATTCTGTTTTTCATATGGATCTTTTCAAACACTGCCCTTGTTATTACAGTCATTTGCTAACACCATGCTACTGAGATGGGAGATAAATTCTGTTTTTCATAGGGATCTTTTCAAGCACTGCCCTTGTTATTATAGTCATATGATAACACCATGCTACTGAGATGGGAGATAAATTCTGTTTTTATAGGGATGTTTTCAAACACTTCCCTTGTTATTATCGACATTAGCTAACACCATGCTACTGAGATGGGAGATAAATTCTGTTTTTCATAGGGATCTTTTCAAACACTGCCCTTGTTATTATAGTCATATGATAACACCATGCTACTGAGATGGGAGATAAATTCTGTTTTTCATAGGGATCTTTTCAAACACTGCCCTTGTTATTATCATCATATGATAACACCATGCTACTGAGATGGGAGATAAATTCTGATTTTCATAGGGATGTTTACAAACACTGCCCTTGTTATTATAGTCATATGATAACACCATGCTACTGAGATGGGAGATAAATTCTGTTTTTTATGGGGATCTTTTCAAACACTGCCCTTGTTATTATAGTCATATGATAACACCATGCTACTGAGATGGGAGATAAATTCTGTTTTTCATAGGGATCTTTTCAAACACTGCCCTTGTTATTATCATGTGTTAACACCATGCTACTGAGATGGGAGATACATTCTGTTTTTATAGGGATGTTTTCAAACACTTCCCTTGTTATTATCGACATTAGCTAACACCATGCTACTGAGATGGGAGATAAATTCTGTTTTTCATAGGGATCTTTTCAAACACTGCCCTTGTTATTATAGTCATATGATAACACCATGCTACTGAGATGGGAGATAAATTCTGTTTTTATAGGGATGTTTTCAAACACTTCCCTTGTTATTATCAGCATTAGCTAACACCATGCTACTGAGATGGGAGATAAATTCTGTTTTTCATAGGGATCTTTTCAAACACTGTCCTTGTTATTATAGTCATATGATAACACCATGCTACTGAGATGGGAGATAAATTCTGTTTTTCATAGGGATGTTTTCAAACACTGCCCTTGTTATTATCATCATATGATAACACCATGCTACTGAGATAGGAGATAAATTATGTTTTTCATATGGATCTTTTCAAACACTGCCCTTGTTATTATAGTCATTTGCTAATGCCATGCTACTAATATGGGAGATAAATTCTGTTTTTCATAGGGATCTTTTCAAACACTGCCCTTGTTATTATAGTCTTATGATAACACCATGCTACTGAGATGGGAGATAAATTCTGTTTTTCATAGGGATCTTTTCAAACACTGCCCTTGTTATTATAGTCATATGATAACACCATGCTACTGAGATGGGAGATAAATTCTGTTTTTCATAGGGAGCTTTTCAAACACTGCCCTTGTTATTATAGTCATATGATAACACCATGCTACTGAGATGGGAGATAAATTCTGTTTTTCATAGGGATCTATTCAAACACTTCCCTTGTTATTATAGTCATATGATAACACCATGCTACTGAGATGGGAGATAAATTCTGTTTTTCATAGGGATCTTTTCAAACACTGCCCTTATTATCATCATATGATAACACCATGCTACTGAGATGGGAGATAAATTCTGTTTTTCATAGGGATGTTTTCAAACACTTCCCTTGTTATTATAGTCATATGATAACACCATGCTACTGAGATGGGAGATAAATTCTGTTTTTCATAGGGATCTTTTCAAACACTTCCCTTGTTATTATAGTCATATGATAACACCATGCTGCTGAGATGGGAGATAAATTCTGTTTTTCATAGGGATCTTTTCAAACACTGCCCTTGTTATTATAGTCATATGATAACACCATGCTACTGAGATGGGAGATAAATTCAGTTTTTCTTAGGGATCTTTTCAAACACTGCCCTTGTTATTATCGACATTTGCTAACACCATGCTACTGAGATGGGAGATAAATTCTGTTTTTCATAGGGATCTTTTCAAACACTGCCCTTGTAATTATCGTTATCCTGATGACATCTTTTTGTATGGAGAAGTGGTTGTGGTCCTTTGTTGTTTGATTTTTTTTAAACAACTTGAAAGGACTTCTTTGTTTTTTGAGTTGACCTTTCACTCTGATCAGCAATTTATGAATTTTCTTGATATATCTGTGCAGCAAAAAATGTGACTCTGGGGTGATTGAGACTTCTATCTATAGAAAACCTACATTTTGTGATACATTTTTGCACTTTCAGAGTAACTACCCCCTACATTAAAAAAGGGGGGGATGGTCAAGATTCAGTTCATCCACCTCTCTAGATAAACAGCTAATGATGATATATGTTTGCAGGAATTTGACTTATTAAAAGCCATGTTTTTAGAAAGGGGATATCCCCCAAGTATCACTGACAAAGCACAGTAAAAATTATTTCAAGTATGGTGCAATTATTAAATATGGTATGCAGTCCAACAATATTGATCGTGATGCTGGGTCTGCTACTGATTCAGTGATTAACTTTGGCAGTAATATGGTTTTGAATTTTACAAGTGATTCTAGAGATGTTAGGGGGATGCTTAATCAGAACTGCCAAGTACTACCTATGATGATAACTTAAAGTTGCTTTTTAGTCAACCACCCACCTTTACTTACAAGAATTTGTCTTAACATCAGGAGAATGTTGAAAGAAACAAACAAGCAGACTACTACTGGGTTTTCACAAACTACTAGATGTGGCTGTTGTCACCAGTTGGGTATATTGATTCTAACTTAGACAGGTTGCTATTTAAAGTGATCAATAACAGTGCCAGTTATGGTCGAGTTAATTGCCTTTCTGCTAGAGTAGTTTACATGGCATGGTGTGGGTCATGTCCTGCATTTTATGATGGAAAGACCAACAATGCACTTAATAAGAGAATTTATCAACACATTTATAGTATTCAGAGAAACAATAGCAAAAGTGCACTTGCAAAGCACGCGTTAACATGTAATAACTTTGTGCGGTTCAACTTTTGTGTATTGGAGCAGGTACGGTCTGATGTACTGAACAGAGACTGGGAAAACAATTTGCTGTATCATGAAATGATGTGCCAATTGAGATTGAATGCTACTACTCAACTTGGACTTAATGATTCCATAGTGAACTAAAATACAGGACTACAAAACTATAAATTTTATTGGTTAATCATTATATGGTCACAATCATTTGGAAAGGTTCTCTTTTTACATTGGTTGATTTTTGGATGTTTGCACTGGATTTGGACTGGTAGTTGTTTTTCAAGTATTTTACTGGATGAGCAGTGGGGTTGTGTGTAAATTAAATGTGGGTTTAAGAAAACTTGAAACTGCATCCGTTGACCAGCATGTGGTTCAATGGCAGTTTTCAAGTTGGCAGAATGTCAAACCAAAATGTATCAACTGCACTCCAGCAAACTGGTAGTGTAGTTCAAGATTTGGGTTTGACATTGTGCAGGGAGATCGTGGTTCAGTGAGGAACAGGGAATTAGCCCATTTCCCTAATATAGTGCAATCCCAGAGTTGGTACATTTAATGTGCATGGGGTGTGGGGGATGCAGCCCCCCTGCAAAATAGTAGAATTAACATACCATTGACTGTAGAATGTAATGGTACGTTAATGTACATAGCAGGAGGTGAGTGACATCACCTCCTGCTATGTCAAATATATTGAACTACGGATGTCGATACATTCATTTTTGCCTTGGTTGCTGTTTCGAAATTCTGAATTCAGCATTTCGGCTTGACATTCTGAATGGTCTACCGAAGCGGATTCAGAATTTCAATAGTAAACCGATACAGGATTTGTGTTTTTTTAGTCTTACTGATTTACAACTGGGTAGACTTCATGGGGGTGTGTTTTTACTACAGTTTTTATTCATTGCTTGTACTGAGTATGTTATTCAATGCTTCTGAGGATGTCATTTACTGATGAAAGTGCTAAACTTTGATTTTATTTTCTGCAATAAAGATTTGTTCATGAGTTCTGGGCTACCTGGTTGTTTTATTCTGCTTAATACTTGTTTTTAGCACACTAGTTCCAGAGTTTCACTTGGTTTTATTGTGTTTAATGTGAGTTACTAAAACCTGAAAATTATTGTGTTTAATGTGAGTTACTACAACCTGAAAATTCCAGCTATTTTCCACTTGTTGGCCTTCAGTGAAACCACAAAGAATCCTACATGAGGCTTATACTTCATGGTAGCCAGTAGAAATACTATTTTTTTACAAAATCTGGAAGGCAAGTCCAGGGCTACTTGTGATTTAACAAAGTCTAAGAAACTAGTCCACGGCAGAATTTTTCTAAAATTTAACTGCACTGCCTTTGCAGATCATTTGCAGAACCCATTTACTGTAACAGCTGTCAAATGCTTAGCAAATGATCATGCTTGCCCCCCCACCCCCACCCCCAGGTAGCAAAGATGGAGTGAAGTAGGGACGGAGAAAGACGCTAAATACAATTTAGATTTCATATCCTGTTTAAATGACTTTTAATGATAATTTAATCATGGAAAGATGTAACATGTAATTAGGAATATGGCTTTACATTTGACTCATAGGTTCAACAACTTCCAATGTGGTGAAAAATGTGTAAAATCCCACTTTGTCAAACACACTATGAATATAAAGTGTAAGATGGCTGAAGTATCAGGGTAAGGAAGCTTTCCCCTTATCCCCGATGTTGAGAACAATCTTAGTTAATAGTATATTTAGAGAAGTACTTTTAGTATATTTTTATTTGTGTATTTTATCCAAAACAACCTTCTCTGTTATTTTTCCACAACATGAAACTAAATGTATGTGTTTGTGTGACTCTGGGTTTGCCCTAGTCCCTTTTCCCTTAAAAATAGGAATCTCCCCATACTTAAAAGGCCTAGAGAATAACAAATAAAATGGTGCTGTAAGTTCATGTTGAAGTGTTTTCATGTCATTATTACTAATTCCATCTCCTCCCTGTGCTTTGTTTGGGTCTAGTTTGTGTAGCTCTTTTTCAATATCATCTAATTTAATTTAGTGTCTGAAGTTACCTGGATGTTACTAGGACAGTTTATCACCCCTCTGTGGTGCCAAATTGCTTTGCACAAGATATTGTAAATATATCTAAAATCTGTTATGTTTGAGCATACATTTTAGAATCTAAACAGTTTATCAGTTTGTATGTTTTTATCCTTCCATATCTTATATAGCTATAAAATGGTTTCCTGTTATGCTCAATATCTTTATATAAATTTCCTTAAATTGTTTCTTGATCTTGTCTCCCGTTATGTTTAATTTGTCTTTCCAGCTTGTTTATTTCAGTTTTGAAAATTATAGTTCAATCGCTTTTCCATTTCATATATTTTTTGTCTGTCACCTTAATCAACTACCTTCTTCTTATGGAAATATATCCTCCTGACCTTGTGTGCCTAGATCCTGACAGTAAACATTTTTTTAATTGTTTATATTCAAACAATTTCTCTTTCAAAACTTTCCACATTCCTTCTGCAGTTTTTTTTCCACTGAACACATTACTTGAATTAGTTTTACATAGTGACTGTTTTGCTTCCATATAGTCTGTTACTAATGTTTTGTGCATTGGTTTAGATACTAATTTGGCAGAATTATCTAGCAACAATTTAACCATTATAACCCCATGATCACTGCACATCAACAGGGGTAAAAACTGACATGAAGTAACAGTAATTTCTTTAGGAGCACAAACAATGTCTTGTTATGTTCAGTTCCCTGGTATTTCTTTTTAGAATCTGAATCAGTTGTTGCTCCTGAACATACTGTAAATAATTTTCTTACTAATGCTGTTGAATCAATATTATTCTAGTCTGTTTCTGGTAATTTAAGCCCCAACCACTATTATTTTTCGCCTCATGTGTTTCATGCAAAAATGTATGAATTTCTCTAGGTCATCAACACTTGACTTTGGTGGTTTATACACTCCAACAATTGTTATACGTTGTATGGTTGTCTTTATTGTCATGGTTACACAATCTACAGAATTGGTGTTATCAGTGAACACATAATCACAGTTCTCTTAATAATCTTTAATCCCTTTTGTAATGTCTTTACCTGATTTCTTTTTAGTTAGAATGTCTATTATAGCAAAAACATTTATACCCTGACAGAAATGGTTTCCAGTCATTGTTCTTATAACTATGGTTAACAAACAATAACAGCATCAATCTTGTAGGATTATCATACATTTTCCAATAAAAACTTTATTACTAATACTCTTAGCATTAACAACCATCAGAGATACACCAAATGTTGCTGTGAACTGTTAAATTTCTGACCTGGCAAAAATCCCATCTTGCGTTTGTTAAATATTGCAATATATCTGCTGCAAAAATTCTCTTTCCTTGTCTTGACAAGTATACATCATCCTGTCTAAACATCCATCAATCCATCCATCCACAACTCCTTTTACCATTTTTACACATGGGTTTAGGGTGTCGCTTCAACAGTGACAATCATCTAGAGCCAAGGTTTACACCGCCAGGTGGCCAGCCCTGCAGTGCTAGTTCTTCATACCACACATACACACACACACACCACACTTATGGCCAGTTTAGGGTGTCCAATCCATCTACTACATGTCTTTGGAATGTGGAGAAAACCAGGGCACCCAGAGGAAACCCATGGGAACACAGGGAGGACATACAGACTCCGCACAGAAGGCACCCCAGCTGAGAATCAAACCAGGGAACCTCTTGCTGTCTAAACATGTGTGCCGAAAATGAGATCTGAATGCACTACATATTTCCTTTTTTTAAATGGATATTTTTTCACGTAGGTATTTGCCCCGCAAATGTTTTTCATTCACTCTGATCTAACTCTCCTTTCTATATGTGATTTGTGAAAAATATGTTTTAACACCTGGATAAGCTATGTTGTCAAACAATTCTGTAAGTTCCCTATGAATAGTCAGAAAGTCCTTATAGATGAGATCATTTGTACCAACATGAATTAAAAACAGCTCCATACTTCCTCACATTAAGATATTCTAAGGCATTTATTTATGTTCCTGGCAAGCATAAAACTATTTGATGAAAGTACAAATGCACAATCTCAGTACTCACAATGGTTGAAAACCAGCTGAATTCTTCAACTTCCTATCATTTTAAGTCAAATACCAAAACTAAAACATTTGTTTCCCCTTAATCCCTGTAAGTAGTAGAAGCTACAGCATCAATAGATCAGGAAAATAATTACATACATAAAAATGTCTGTCAAGAAAACTAACACTGCAGGAAAAGAAAAAATAGCATGCGTTACTTCCAAAGAGCAATCGCTAGAACAAAGAACCTCTATACTAGCTTCTTAAAAAGCAGTTATACTGTTCTCCCTAAACAAATATTGAATATATTATTTAGAAATAATGCAGTTGTATGACTAAATATCATAGCTTGTATAAAAAAATGCATGTTTACCTAGATTGTAGGAAGTAACATAAATGCTATAGAGGCAATTGCCAGACAAAAGATAAAACAGCCGTTCTGATGTTCAGATTAAATGAGATAAAACAGACAATCACATGTTCAGATGCCACATATCCATCATCCATCTCTTTAATTTGCAAAATACCCAGATTAAAATAGACAACAAGTTGGATTTAGAAGCTTAGATCAAAACTCCAGTGAGAATGTTAACCTAATATAGCAACAAACATCCTATGCAACAAAAGGCCCAATAACCAGAAAAAAAAAGAAAAAAAAAACTATAATAATATGTTCAGTTTGCCTTCCCTTTGAATAACACTTCAAAACAGTTTAGCTGCTTCATCCAATGATAAAATCGAGTATTTCTGAACCAGTAAAAGTGAAGCCTGTACTTTAAGGGCAACAGAAGTGGAACTTGCTGGTGCATCTTATTAAAACCTGAACTAAGCCAGGTAAAAGCTCTTCTATTTTTAACATCCAGTGGTAGGTTTTGTGCATTTCAAATCTTGTTATCCTGCCAGATGAGATTATGAGTATTTAAGATTCTATCAAGATGTAAGCAACATTTCTTAAACACTTTTATGGAATTATCACGTGACCAGGCTAAATTATATTTATATAAAAATAATCAAGCCATATTAACAAATTCACATTTACAAACATTATACATCACATATATTGTTATATATTCTATAATCTAACAATTTCAGCTAAATCTTGAGGAAAAGTAAATAGATATAGACTAACCCAGGCACAGTCTGTGTTTGTTGTCTTCATAGTGATCAATAAATACATTCAGTATTTGTCCTGGATTTGGCTGCAGGATCATTCAAAACATCATCAAAAATATTCAGAACAGTGGAAGATAGTGAAGACTCAGAAATGGCTTTGAGTATCTCATGTGCAATTAAACTGTTATGTAACCAAGGTAAAGATGCAAAAATGAGACGTCAGTACTTTCCTACTTGTATATTAAAACAAAGGAATTTAAGGAGTGGGTGATGGATACAATTCAAGACTTGTTGAGGAAGATGGAATTTACCTCCCTTGCTTCAGAAGGGACAGTTAGTTAGGGGGATGAACTGAAAATGGGGTTTAAAAAAGAGAGGAAGATATAATGGAAATAAGCAAAAGGAATTATTTACAGGGGGTGACAAAGGCTGAAGTACTGAAGAGGGAAGGGAATCTTACAGAACAAGAAAAATGCTGAAGGGAAAATACAGGAATATTTGGACAATGTCCATAAATGAGCAAATCTTGCTGTTAAGCAACTATTTTTTGATAACAACTCTGAGGTACAAAATGCGTATGACAATTTAGATAACAGAAAGAAGAAAAAGTTGTAGCCAAACTTACAAAGCCTATGACAAGAAAAATAACTACAGATCCTATAGCAGTATTACACAGATAATTTAGAAATTGTATGAATATTTGTATAAGACAGAGGAATGGAGAAACCAAGAAAAGGCAAAAATGGAAATATTTACGGAAGACTTGCTTATGCCAAGGTTAGAGGTAGATGAAATCAGTGGAGGTTATAAAGCATTGGAAAAAGAGATTGGATAAGCAATTCACAGAAACAATAGGGATATATGTATGGATCCCAAATATGCAACAAAGTCTAGAAGATTTAGGATTTTTGCTTGTAAGTGTTTACATAGATATTTTTATTCCCCAACAAAACTCCAAAGAATTTGTCCTTAGGCAGATTGCAAATGTTGTAGGTATGATGGGAAGAAAGAGGTTATTGGGAATATATTTTTTGGGAATGTAAAGAGTTAGCAGACTTGAAAACTTCCCTGCAGACTACTGTAACAGGAACACTGGGTGAGCAAATTGGTGTAACTAAGAAAATGTTTTTTTTTTTTTTGAGCTATGTTACAGAATCAGAATTGCCTAGGCATAGTAAGACCTTGCTGAGTTTAATGTTGGTGGCTGCCAAAAAATGCAACTACTAGAAATGGAATCAAAGTCTAAACCAGCTATACTAGAAAACAACTGGTAGTGGGATCTTTAAAAAAGAGTAGGAGCAAATTACATAGCAAAAATAGAAATTGTGTGAACAATACATGCAGAATAATATTTTGGAGGAGGAATGAGGTTTAAAGGAAAGCAGGAATAGAATAAGCTTTGTAATGTCTGACTGACAGTGACTGGATTGATTATATGTTATGTATAATGTTTGCAACTGAAAATATATCAGTGTGGTTTGTCTTCATTTATTTAAATGTATGATTGCCTATGTCATTAAGTGATAATTTAATAAAGATGGTTGTTGTTTAAAAAAAGGTTAGAGGTAGATGAGGCTCAACAACTAACAATTAAAGTAGAAAGAGACGAGATAAAAATAGTAATGTATTATCAATTAACAGGGAAGTTTCAAGTTAACAGATTGTATTCCTCTGGAAGTTTGGAAGTCAGGCAGAAAGAAAGTGATAAACATTGGAAGGCTTTTAACAATATTTCTAAGGTGGGTGGGGGGGGGGGGGTAACCAGTATCTTAGAAGAAAGTTGGCAAAGTACCATGAGACCAAGTTTCATATAGAGGTCCTTCGTACCGGCACATTTCAATAATAAAGCATGGTTATAAAGTGTTTATATCTGTAATAGCTAAGAATAGTAAACATGTTACCAAAGCTGACAGATATGGATCAATGTAGTTTTCTGGAGGGGAGGTAAACATTTGACAACACAGTGAAGTGAAGCGTAAGAAAACACTACTATAGCCGATGAGTCTTGATGGAGAGACAGCATTTGATAAAGTTAGCTGGTGTTTTATGAGTAGGGCAATGGTAGAATTTGCGCTCTCTGATAGAATAATAGAGTTAATAATAAGGATATATGAGCGATCAGGGGCAAGATTTAAGGTAAAAAGTTATTTTCTGACAAGCTGTGTTTGTACAGAGGAATCAAGAAGGGAAGTCCTCTTTCCCCTTTGTTATTTGATTTATATTTATGGCCATTAGCAAAGAAAATAAAGGAATCCACAAATACAGTGTTATAATTTGTATGGTAATCAAGAATATTAGATTTATTTGCAGATGATATTACTTTATACTTGATAAATACAGAAAATGACAGTTCAGTCTTGTGGAACATTTTGACACAGTTTCAAGTCTTTTCATGGTATAAAATAAAGAAAAAACAAATGCTATAGCAGTAAACTATATATCTATCTATGAACTGGTTCAACAAAGTCTATACTTAATGGGGACATGATAAGATGAAGTATTTAGACATATGGATTAAAATGGTTCAATTATGGAAACTAAAGATGTGGAAAAATAAACAAATGATAATGCAAAAATTGAGAAACCGGAAGCGCTTCTTCTAAATACCTTTATTAAATTATCACTAAAGACATCACCAAACATACATTAACTCACTCAAGCCTAAAATGTCTCTTTTATATACTTCCAGTTCATACCTGTACCTCCTTATGGCATCCAGAATTTTTTGGGTCTGGCTTCTTTAACTAAGAGACTTACCGGCTAATACTATGCAATATTAGAAAAGGCAATGAGTTATTAACAAAATGGCAATAAGTTTGTTAGTTTAGGGTGTCCAGCATTGGAGAAAATAATGTTTGCCACTTCATCTTCTTTTCATATTTGTGTTCATATCTTCAGAACTGAGAAACCTACATTTTATTGAGTTTTATGGTGTGAAACACCAGTGTGGGAGACAGGATAATTCAATGAAAATGCTGGTTTATATCACACTATACTGGAAATATTGCTAGGTGTTTGTTAGCAATTATGAAAATAAGCAATATTTCCATACATACCGAATATTGAAAAACAGGTGACTTACAAACTGTTGCATGACATTATATGAAACCTTAGATGCTGTGGAAGAACACTGTCTTTAATATTTGCACTGTAAGTTGCACATCTTGAGAGATGTCTAATGTTATTTGTTTTGCTAATTAAAGAATTAAACATATATTTTTATATTTCTGTAAATATCTCAATAAACATGCACTTATAGAGGAACTTCTTGTTGCCACGTGAAAGCTTATGTCTGGTTAACAAAAATGTTCCAACAATATATGTCTAGGTTGTATTGTTTTCAAGATATGAAAACTGTTTGTGAAAGATTATAAAACTATAATTTTGGATTTTTGTGAAATATAATATATTAAAGTATTAAAGTATTTATGGGAAAGTCTACACATGCACTGACTATTACAGCTGTAAAGAATACCTCTAACTGATAACATTGCTATTTGTACAGCTTTAATAGTTTTTATTGTTCACAAAATATTTACATTTGTTTATCTTATGCTTTTAAGTTTATTTTTCAGAAAATGCTCTGGAATGCAAGATGTGTGTAGGCTGCTTTGTTCCTCCGTTCAAATACAACTTAGAGAGGAACCCTCCCACTTTAATTCTTGCCTTTAATCCTTCATATATCCTCCTATTTAACCTTATTATTGTATCAGGGAATGCAAATGTTTCCATTGTCCTACTCATAAAAATCACAGCTTACTCTGCCAAATGCTTTCTCTACATCATGACCGATCAACAACAGAGGTATTTGTGACAATGTGAGATATTGCCAGCTATGCCAGGAGAAGTAGGGCAGTGGATGTGTAACATATGTCAGCACAGCTAGCTGGAGTTTTGTAAAGAATTATATGTCATTTGTATATCAAACTGATTTGTACAGGTGCTTGTGTTGAAAATGTATTTGTAAAGCTGCTTGTGTTAAAAAATGTACCAACAGTGGGTCCTGCTGGACAGAAAAAGAAAATACACCTGTTTGTCAGACTGTATTATAACTGTTGAAATTAATATTGTAACAGATGATACTGGAAGAGATGATGTTAAGCTAAGCCTCAGCTAACTTTTAGAAAAATATCCTGAAATTAAATTACTTAATTTAGGCCGTAAAGATTGTATCTCACAGGTCTCAATACAGCCAGAGATGAAACGTCTGCACTAGGAACCCTTCTGCATTGTCCTTGGGGTGACCTAATTGCCACTCTGGAAGGGTGGAAATTTGAAATTGTTTTATGACTTCCAGAAGCTGTAACACATCTTAGCAAAGCTCTGTCTGTGTGTATGGTAACATATATATTAGATTCTGGTTTAGGTTTTTAGTAAAGGGGGTAATATGTGAACCAGAAGTCAGATGACCAGATGTATGTGATGTCATTCTGTAATCCAGCACAAAAATTATGTTTTAATACTAGATGAGAGTAAAGCCTCAGAACAGTCTGTTTTTGTAACCTGCCATAGAAAAATCACCCACCTACTTCATCCTGCCTTGCTTTAGTAAGTAACTAGGGAATAGTAATTCTTTAGATCAGTCAGGAAAATATAGTGAAATTAGTTAAGTACTGTTTTTCTCTATCTGAGTGTATCTAATCATCTGTGTTACTTTAATATTTTCTGTGATGAAACTCTAGTGTTTAATGCAAATATATATTTAGTATTTTCATGTTCTTTTATTATTTATTATTAAATATATTTAAACTTTTCATTGTGGCTGGTCTTTTATGGAATGTTTTAACCTTTGAGAGTACTTACATTCATTTGGTGACACTGTGGCCACTCCTGAAAGTCTTGCTGTTTGGTCAACATTATCATTTGTATTAATATTAATTTCACTCAGTATACTTGGGTACCCTTGTGTGAAGGCTGCCAGCCCAGCTAGCTAGAATTTTGTAAATAATTCTATGCCATTTGTGAATAGTAATATGATTTGTATGCTTATCTTACAAATGTAAGTAAACTGTATGTTATGTGCTGAGCTCCAAAATGTAACCACAGTGCACCCTTCTGGAAAAGAGCAAAACTCTAATAAAATAAGTTTAAATTGTTTACGACTGTGGTATCTCTCAGTTTCAGCTTGGAGACAGAATGTCTGCAACTAGAAATTATTTCTATTGTCTGGAAACAGAGATAATTACAGGTTTCTAAGATAAAAGTGTTTAACAGTTTTACGACTTCCAGTTTTAGGCAAAACATCTTGGAGATAAGTATTTTTAACACAGATGTGTTATATTGTAACCTCCTGTTAGCCTGGGATCTAAAGGCAGAGGTGACAAGAATTATGTAATTTGAGATAACCCAGCAGAAATGTTTGATAGTAATTTAAGAACTATCTTAGAGTGAGTCAGTGTATTTTGTATTTCTCTTTGTACCTAGAAACATCCATTCAGCACTTGCATTTGCCTTGCTAATAGTAAGTACTAGATTACAGTGATTTCTCTTCGAGATAAATGGGAATATAGCAAGATTAGAGGTTTTCTGTATTTATGTGAGACTGTCCTGCAATGTTGTTTTGAAGTATTTCCTGTGATTCTGAACTCTGTTGTCACTGTGTTGAGTTTTACAACTATATTTCCCTTTTATTTGATATTTTCTATTGTTTATAATAAATTCTCCTCCTGTCACTACTTTGTGACACCAATTACATGCCCCACATCTCTTCATTCCTTGAGATGTTAATGAGGTTGTCATCTTTATATTTAAGTAGATCTTTCAGTTTTTTTTCCTTTTCGATAAACAATTAATTGGTGTCATTAAGTAGTGACAGGAGGAGAATTTATTATAAACAATAGAAAATATTAAATAAAAGGGAAATATAACTGTAATTTGAAAGCAGTTGTGTACCTTGGGAAGTGCAAATCATGTCCAGCCTTTTACATCGGCAAAACTGAGAGAAGATTCTCTCAGAGTGAAATATGAATAAGAGTAAGCCATTAGGAGACACAACTTAAATAATTCCTTAGAAAAACACATAATGGAGAATGAAGGACATCAACTTAGTTACAATATAATAGATAGTGTATTAACAAATGACAGAAAAGCTTGGGGGTTGTTGTTAGAGCTAAACGAATTACAATGGCAGGTAAGAGTTCAAGCAGACAGCTTGCCTGGCATAAATGAACGTAGCTCGATTGTTCCAATCCTTAAGCTAAAAGCATTAAAAAGGGATAAAATAAAATAGAATAGAATGGAATATTAAGGACTATAAGTTATAATGATGGAATAGAAAGTTAAGATTATTGCATGTATTGTAAAGAGGTATGTAATTGATTTGTTTAAATCATTGTGGCTTTAAGGGAAATTGAATGTAATGATTTAGTGTGTGACATGCCAAAGGAGGTGATCCAATCAAAAAGAATGTGGTATTATTTAAATGGAAACAAGGTAATGTTTGGTGTCTGATGAAGCGTAACACTGTTTTAAATGAAAGTGCTTACCATTTTATTATTTTTTTGTCAATTAAAGTACGTGGTGATTTTAATACAGCAGTTGTAGTGAGTTTATACCTGGACAGTCTGAACTTTACCATTTTGCTTTATTTCAATACTCACATGTTTGCCTCCCCTCCACAAAACCACACTGATCCATATCTATCAATTTTGGTATCACGTTTGCCATTCTTTTAGCCATTATAGACATAAACACTTTATAATCATGGTTTAGTATTGAAATGGGTCTGTATGAAGCTGGATCCAATGGGTCTTTACCCTCTTTAGGTATTACCGTTACCACCACCTTCTTCCAGGATGCTGGTATTTCTCCTCTTAAAATACTGTTAAACTAAACCTTCTAGATCTTTTTTAGTTTTTCCCTCCTAACTTCCAAACTTCCACAGGAATACCATCTATTCCTGAGGACTTTCCTGTAAATTGGTTATACATAGCCATTTTTATCTTATCCCTTCCTTTCCTAACGGTTAGTAATTGAGCCTCATCTAACTCTAGCTATAGGCATAATCAGTTCTTCCATGAACATTTCCATTTGTACCTTGCCTTGATTAACATATTTCTCTGCTTTATACAAATTTTCATAAAATTTCCGAAATATTTCTAATACTTCTACAGGGTCTATTGTTATCTTCCTTGTTATAGGCTCCCTAAGCTTGGTGACTGCCCTTTCTAATTTTTGGTGCCTGAGTTGTTATGCTAGAAGTTTTTGTGCTCTAGAATTATTATCAAAAAACAGTTGCTTAACAGCAATCTTTTTACACTCATGCATTTATCGAGGTAATCCCTTATTTTCTGTTTAGCATTCTGCAGTTGCTCCTTTTCTTGTTCTGAGAGATTCCCCCTATTTTGCAATACTTTAACTTTTGTCAATCCCTCTAAATAATTCTTGTTACAATTTATCCATATCTCCCTTTCTTTTATTTCCAGCCTAGTTTTAAACTCCACTTTACTTTTATCCCACTCCTTAGCTATGTTTTCATAAAAAACAAATCAACCTAGATAAAAAGTCCTTCTTCAACTCTGATCAATTAAACAGCAGATCAAACCCACATAAAGTCTGGTCAGCCATAAACAATATTCTCTCTCCCAGTCACCCCTCAAACCCCTCTCCCTACCCCAATACATCCAACCTAGAAACAGCCACACTATTAAATACTCACTTTATCAATACTACACAAACTCTCTTACCATCTGTTAGCAACACTACTCCTCCACTAAACCCCCTCAACCTACCTAACAACAATTATTTCTTCCTACAACCTGTCTCCACCTCATATATCTAAAACTAGGAGCATTATACAGAAATAAACAATTTCTCACCAAAGCAGCAAAGATTTCAATAGCAAATTCCCACCTTATCTCCACCCTACTTTATGCCTCTCCAGTATATACCAACCTAAAGCAATGTGATCTAAACAAGCTAGAGACCTGCTACAACAAAATCGCCAAATTCGCCACAGGGGCATCCTACCGTAGTCACCACTGTCTCTCACTTGCTGAACAGGGCTGGCTTGAACTCCCTCACCTCCTTCAGTGGTATCAACTCTCACTCGCCCACAAACTAGTAAACCATCCACTAAATGTCCCATCCCTCCAAAATCTACTCCAACCCTATCGCACCACCAGACCACTAAGATCCAGCAACAAAAATCACTTGCAGATCACTAAAGCCAATAACTCTGCTGGTGAAGCACTATTCTCTTGCGCCATAGCCAAATTATGGAACTCACTCCCACCCACAATTACCTCCGTACCATCATGCACCAACTTCAAAACTTTATTAAAAGCGCACCTAAAAACATGCTGGCTATGCCCTTGCATCTCTCACTCTAATATCACCCACCCCATCCAACAACTACCTTTCTTTCATCTCCACTAACTACCTTGATGATAGCAAGCTCAGATGCTCATAAGCCTAGTACTTATTATACAGCAGGAACTTCTCATTGTTACATTTGTTAATGCCTGTTATGTACTTCACAGATAAAGATTCTAGTTGTCTACTGATGTACTATGTTCTTCATCTGTAAATATGTTGTAAGTAATTTCTGTGTTAAATTGTTAATTGCTATGTAATCCAATGTAACTACTGTCTGTTTATTTTACTGTGGAGCTTTTCTCCCCGGGCCTCCGCTGAAAATGGACCCACGTCCAGTCGGACACTCCCGGTCAACAAATTTAAATAAATAAATAAAATAATATCAGAGCTCTTCTACTAAATCTAAAACCCTGTTCCCCCTCAACAGACAATTTACCTCCTGTTTTCCTAAAATTAGCTGTTGATTCTATAGCATTCCCAATATCTATTCTAATCAACAGATCTACCCAGGAATCCACAGTGCCTACACTGTGGAAATCATACCATTCCCCTACACAAAGGCGGAAACTCCACAGACCCATCCAATTACCGTCTTATTGCCATCTTATTCCCCCTCTCCAAAATTCTTGTAAAAAGCATACATGCTCAACTTCTCAAACACCTCATTCAACATAATCTTCTCACCCCCACCCAACACGGTTTTTGTCCTACACACAGCACAACTACTGCCCTCCTATCTTTTACCCACACTATTGCTGAGGCCCTTGACAACAATAAACTCATCTCTTGTCTGCTCTTAGACCTATCTAAAGCATTTGACACAATCTCCCATCCTCTTCTTCTATCCAAACTCACCAACGTCAACCTATCATCCTCCACCATTACCTGGTTCTCAAGCTATTTGTCTGGCAGAAAACAATCTGTTAAATGGCTGCCCTCTTTCTCTCCCTTCTTACCCGTTCCAACATGGGTTCCTCAGGGCTCCATACGGGGTCCCCTGCTGTTCAATATCTTCACCAATGACCTCCATACATCTTGTAAACTATCCTCCTTCATCCAATATGCTGATGATTCTACCCTCATCTCTATCTCTGACAACATCACAGAACTTCATTCCCTTACTCAGCAAACCTTCCTATCTACTGAACAATGGCTAACAGATAACCTACTTATCCTTAACCCCAAAAAGACAAAACTCTTATTATTCCTCCCTCACTCACTGTCCCACCTCAAAAAATCCTTCTCATTCAGTTCCCCAAATAACACTCTTATAAAACCAGATTCTCACTCTAAAATTCTTGGAGTCATCATCGATGATTAACTCAAATTTAACCAGCACCACCTCCACTGCATAAAAAAGTCTAACCGAAAATTAGGCATACTCTATCGTAATAAAACATTTCTTACTCCAAATTCTAGACTCTCCCTAGCACAAGCTTATCTTCTCCCATTACTTCTCTATGCTGCCCTCTTGTTCACTAACATTCAAACCACAACCTTAAATAAACTCCAGCAAACTTACCATAAGATTGCAAGATTCATCACAAACTCTTCACATAATACACACCACTGCACAGCCCTTACATCCCTAAACTGGCTAGTATTCCCTCACTTACTGTTGTCTACACAATTGCAAATGCTACACTCTATATTCTACAAGCCATCATCTTGCCTGCTCTTTCTTCTTTCATCTCTACATATAAGCTTGCTTGTGCTCTCTGTACCTCAAACCAACAACTACTTCAAACCTTCCAACCAAAAAAAGCTGTTGGCAAACTCTTATATATATGCTATATAGCCCAAACTTGGAGCAAACTTCCTAGAGACATATGCTCTACTATCCACCCTGCCCACTTTAAAGAAAAACTCAAACTGCATCTACTTAGCTCCAAAATTTGCTCTTGTACCACACCAACTTGATCGCTCCCTCTCCTCTCTCAGCTCACCCAGATCAACTACCTTATACCTCATATTAGTACACTTTTCTCTACTGCATATTTCCACCCTATTTACTTGTATGTATTGTTAAATTCCTCTCTACTACTTTTAGGTACACTTTATAGTGAATCTGACCTTCTTTGTCTGTTAACACATGAATATCAATAAACTTCTGGTATTCCTATACTCTTAAATTCTTCTCCATACTCTTAGTTACTCCTGAAAATTGTTCAAACTTTTTATTTATTTATTATTTATTTATTTATTGACGTTTGTTAACTGGGTTAGTCCAACTGGGCTTGTGGCCCATTTTCAGTGGAGACCTGAGGAGAAAAGCTCCAACAATACATTTCTATTACAAAGTATAATATTAATACAAAATAATTTTACCTGTAAATATGTAAATAAGTCTCTTTCTCTTGGTATCTCATGGCCGTCCAAATAATATAATCTATATGCTCAGACTTATGTGTTGAATTTTATAATTACTGTATAACTCAATTGCTTTAATATAATCTGTATTGAATGTTATATAAATACTGTATAACTCAACTGCTTTAAATATCTTTATCTGTAATATGTTTTTATTGACACTGTATAATTCAATTACTTTTTTCTTTTTTGTTACTGTAATTCTTGGAGCTTTTCTTCTTGGGTCTCCACTGAAAATGGGCCAAAAGCCCAGCTGGACTAACCCAGTCAACAAATGTCAATAAATAAATAATAAATAAAAGATAAATCTATCTTCTCTAGTAGCTCCTGAATTAATTCCACAACCCATTCCTTGAATTCCGCTCTTTTCAACCGGTAGGTGGGAAAGTGCCAGTGTCTTATTTTCATTTCATTACCTTGTGTTTTTATTTTACTTATTATTGATGCATGATCTGAAAAAGGTATTTGGGTGTGTTTCAAGACCTTCAATTAAATGCACATGTTCCTGTGAGATATAAAATCTATCTAGCCGAGCCCAGTTTTTGTATCTCGGTGAGTAATATGTAAATTCACCCCAAACTCGTAGTACTGAATTCACAGCTTCCATGCCAAACATTTTCATAAATTTCTTCAAAATCTACCCTACCTTGTTATATTTTCCCTTCTAGGCCCTCCAGACACATCTTCACTGTTGCAAACCAAATTCCAGTCTCCACCTATAAGTAATATTCCTTGATGAAAACTGATTATTTCTTCCAGAATTTTGCATATTTCTCTGCTTTATACAAACGTTTATACAATTTCTGAAATATCTCTAAAACCTCTACAGGATTTCTGTTGCTTTTTTTCTTGTTACAGGTTCCCTAAGTTTGGCAACAACCCTTTCTACTTTCTGCTGCCTGTCGATGTGTTAAATGTTTTTGTGCTCTGAAGTTATTATAAAAAATAGTTGATTAACAGCAGGCTTTCGAAACTCACGCATATTATCCAGATACTCCCTTATTTTCTCTTTAGCACTCTGCATTTTCATCTCATCTTGTTCTGTGAGATTCCCTTTATTCTGCAACACTTTATCCTTTGTCAGTCCCACTAAGTAATTCCTATTATTTCTTAACCATGTCCATCCATATCTCTTTCACTTTTATTTCTATCATTTTAAACTCCATTTTCATTTTATCCAAATCACTATTTATAACTTCTAAATATATTTGTATCTGAATACAATTTCCACTACCCATTCCTTAAATTCCACTCCTTTTAATAGGTAGGTGGGGAAGTGACTATTTTTTACTTCATTACCCAGCATTTTTATCTTAGTTATTATTGGTGCATGATCTGAAAAAGTTATTGGATGTGTGTCAATGCTTTTCAATTAAATGCAAATATTCCTGCGAAATACAATTTCTGTCTAGTCTTGCTCACTTAGTGCACCTTAGGAAATCACATGTAAATTTTTTCCAAGTTCCTTCTACTGAATTCACAGCTTCCATACCAAATATTTTCATAAATTTCTTTAGAAAATCCACCCTCTTTTGTTAATTTTCCCTTCAAGGCCCCCAACTATGAGTAATAATTCCTGCTGATATTTGATTATTTCTCCCAAAATTTTCTTAAGCTCCATAATTGCAGTTTTTGGTGGAATATAAATACATGCCAGCATAATCCTCCTCCCTTGCCAGTATCCCCTTACTACCACAAATCTACCTTAATTGTTTTTTTTTTTTTTGCCTCCTATCACTATTGGAGTGCCTCTAGTAATTACTATTAATTACTCCCATTTTCATTTGTCCCTGATATTCTGCTGAATATCTACCTCAACTTTTTTTCTTTGACAAATTCACAAGCTCATTTCTTTCCAATTGTGTCTCCTGCAACACTGCTATTTGCACTCTGCATTTCTTAATATAATTCAATACTCTTTCCTTTTTGTTTATACCTGTAAGGCCATTACATTCCTGTATGATATCAATAGTGCAGCCATTATGATAATGTTATTGTTCCCACCTATTATACATAACAGTTTTTTTTGAATATGTATTTCCAACTTTTATGTTACATGCACACATTTATGTTTGGCAGGCTGATCTTTTATACAGTTTTTTTCTCATCCCCATTTGAATCTATGTTACATTTTCAAGACTTTTTATATTAATGAAAACCCTTAAACAAAAAAAAATTATATATTTTCAAAACACCCCTATACCCTATTAAATCAGAACAAACACACAAAACTATGTACATCTTCAAAAAAATGAAGTTTAACCCTCCAGATAGGAACAATTGCCCCAAACTGACAGCTGCACCCACAGGGATTACTTAACCTAAAAAAATATGTTATATACTCACCATAACATTCCATCTGTGTTATCCATTTTCATTCTTCCTGAACAACTGAGTTTGGATCCAACCCTCAGATCTGACTCGACTGTTATTTACAGCTTGTGGCCACTAGAAAACTCTCAAGTTCCTCCCTTACTCATAATGCCCTATTGCCTAACATACCTCAGATATTGTTTGCTTTCTTACAGTATCAAAAAGAAATATTTACTCCCTACGTGAACATTAGAAATGGCAGCTAGTTGTACTCTAAAAGCTAGATCCTTTGTTGAAAATTGTTGCTAAACATTCAAGGACACTGTATACTGGTGCTGAAAAATGGTTAACATGTTTCTGCTGCGCCCAAAAAAACAAATATTTTAAATTTACTTCTGAAAAGTTTCCTTGTGGAAGCTTTGTGGGAAGACAAAAGTATATAACGAACTGGGGAAGACAGCATATGCTGTCTATCAGTGAAAGTGAAGAAACCATGCAGTCAGTTTTAGATTTGAGATATCTAGGCGAATCATATCTGTCAGGTGAGACAGAAGGTCTGGAACTGGATCCAGAATCCAAGGATGGTAGACTACATGAGGACAAAGAAAGGGAAACCAAATTTGGAGAGGTCAGTAAGGGGCAAGGAGGATGACTTTGTTCTTCAACCAGGATGCTTTCTGTAGAATTTTGGGGATTAAGGGGGTTGGGGATACATATAGAGGAGACTGGGGGGGGGGCAATCATGTAATAGACCATCTTTTGGTGATTCCCTCAGAGGCAGGATTAGGGCAAAGAAGCTGCTGCACTTGTTGTTTCGGGTAGATGCAAAGAGGACACAAAATGGCTTGCCCCATTGGCAAAAAATAATTTCCACAACTTTCTTGTTGTGAGACCACTCATGAGGTAGTAGAATGGACTTTCTCAACTTGTCCATTATCATGTTGGATTTCTTCAGAATGTGCATTGCTATCAGAAATCAGTTGGATAAGATCACCCATTGCCAAACTCTGACAGCCTCTCTACATAAGGGGTAAGCTGTAGTTCCTCCTTGTTTGTTGATATACCAAACCATGGACATATTGCCTATCTGAGTCACAACTGTCCCAAAAGGGAGAGAGTCTTGGAAAGCCTGCAATGCTAAGAGCACTGCTGTCATTTCCAGGACATTGATATGCATATTGGCCTCTTTGTGGGACCATGTGCCTTGGACTGTTTTTCCCAGCAAGTGCCCACCCACCCAATCTGGGATGTGTCTATGGTCACTATGGCCTTGGGTTTATGAAGAATGAAGGGTTGGCCTTGTATAACCTGATCTGAGTGGATCCACCACCAAAGGTATTTTTGCATGCTTAGATAAGTCTTATATGAGTGGACATATGCTGATGAAGAATGGACCACTGAATTGCTAACGCCCATTGAAGAATCCGCATGTGAAATCTTGCTAGGGGAACTAGAACTATATCGCCACAGACATTGATCCCAAGGCTTGTACAATCAATCAGGCTGAAATTAAGGAATTCTGAATTATATTTTTGATCTGGAATCAGATGGTCTGTACTCTTGAGAAAGGAAGGGAGGCTGTCACAAATATGTGTTGAAAATTGCTTCTATGAATTCTAATGTCTGAGATGGTTCTAACTGAGATCTGTTGTCATTTATGGTAATCCCCAGAAGGGAGCAAGTCTGGAGTTCCTGATCTCAAGCTCTTGTCAGCAGATGCCTGGTTGGAGCTGTTATAAACCAGTCATCCATGTACGGAAACACTCTACATCTCTGCAGTCTCAGGTGAGCTGCTACTACTGCCATGCATTTGGTGAACACCCAGGAGACTGTGGTGAGGCCAAAGGGCAGTGCTCTGAACTAGTAATGACTGACTCCCAGCCAGAAGCATAAGTTTGTTCTGGATTGTCTTTTCATTTTTATGTGATAGTACACACCCTGAAGGTCTATCAAGCACATCTAGTCATTCTTGCTCAAAAAGGGCAGAATGGACTGAACCATGACCATCCAGAACTTGATGTGCTGAACTGATCTGTTCAAACTGCTGATATCCCAAATCAGTCTACAGTCCCCTGTTTTCTTTTGCACTAAAAAGAGTCTTGAGTAAGTTCCAGAATCTCTCTTGTCTGGTGGGATCTCTTGGGTGACTCATTTTCTAGCAGCTTTTCTATTTCTAATGCTGCTGCTTTCCTCTGACTGGGTGAAACATCCAGCATTTTGCATACAGATGGAGGTGGTAGGGGAAAAGGGAATTATATAATCTCTGGAAGTAATCCTCTGCACCCACCTATATTTTGTAATGTCAAGCTAGGCTCTCATGTGCAACGATAAATGACTCCTGACTGCCTCCAGAGGTGGGCAATTAGGCTTCCTTTCAGGAGTGCTGGTAGGGTCTGTTAGAGAAGGAATCTCTAGACCCTCGGTTCTGCAGGTCTCCTCTGCCAAGAGGGCAGCATCTTCCATTCGAGTTCCCCATTTGCCCCTGAGGGATCTATCTCCATGATGATTTTGGAAAGGACCCTGAGACTTTCTGAACCACATTTTTGACCTCTTCATTGATTGCTGGAAAAGGTCCTTTGAGTGTCAAAAATTTACTCCCACTGCAGAGAGGGTCATTCCATCTTGCTCGCACCTGGAGAGTGTGTCCTTTACCTTAGGGCCAAACAAAGAGCTTCCATCAAATGTTGCAATGACGAAAGAGGACTTGAAGGGCTCTACAAAGTCACACAAGCACATCCAGACATGGCTTCTAATAGAAATGCCTGAACCCACCACCCATGAGGTACCTTCAACCACATGTGAAATAAGCCTCATGGACAAATTAGTGATTGGATGTAGGGTAGCCAACTGTGAGACCACAGAAGTCTAAGCCTCAGAATTACTTGTCTCAGCAAGGCATTTGGAAAATACCTTAATCAAATCCCACTGCAATCTAGTGAAGTGTGCCAAATAATTCAGCAATCTGAGTGCAAATGTCACTGAAGCATAAACTCACTTCCCAAATCTGTCCAACGCCCTTGACTCCCTGTTAGGGTGGATGAACAGAAGAAATTTGTTTTGTGAGTTCCTTTTTAGTGGCCACTGCCATGACCATGGCGTCTACTGGTACTCCCTTGCTCCACACTTCTTTCCTTTAGGTGGTGCCAAAATGCAGTCTGGTCTCTTTGGGATCGACTCAACCATGTCTGGTTCCTTCAATGCCCACCTAGAGATCAAGTCAATGAGCTTGTTGGTGGGTAAAGTCACCCAGGAGGTAGATGGGCCAGACCCAAAGGCTTCCAGCAATACCAATTTCTCTTGGGAAGGGTAATCAGTAGACCAACTACCCCTCTGCTTAAAAATCTCTAGTATGTCTGCAAATGAGATGTCATTGGGTGGTGATCTTAGGTAACCATTACCCTTCATTAAAATCAGTATCTTCAGTGACTGATTCCTGAGTGAGTCCAGGTGCCTCCTCTTGCACTTGCTCTTCCTAGGGACTTCTTTGGTGAGGTGTTAAGAAGACATATTGGAAGAAATGGTGATACCCTGTTTGGTAGCCTGGAGACATTGGGCTGGCAGTGCCTGTGAAGTAGAGTGATGAAGCTCATGGCACACAGACATACAGGCTCCAGAAGGGCAATCTGAGGTTGGAGGAACCATCCGTCCTGCAGAGGAAGAAAACACTCTTTCCATTACCTCAAAAGTGGAATGCTCCAGGGAGAAGGAAATCAATGAAGCTGAGAAGCCACTCTTCTGCCCCATTAGCTTTCCCTGCCCCAAAGACAGTCCACCTGAAGCAGAGGTTGGAGCAGAGCTATCCAATGCTGAAGCTCCAAGGAACAGAAATGACTCCAACAACTTCGAAGCATACTCCAACACCTCGGACCTCTCAGGGACACTTTGGCTCCAAGAGTCATCTAGCTCTGACACACTCAGAGCCGGTGCACTCAAAGAAGGATTCGGAGCCAAAGATACTATGATCTTCAGATCCAACTCAGATGGTCTCAGAAAACTCAGATCCAAGGGCTCCTATCCAATGGGTCGTATCTCAAAAGGAGCCAAGAATCATGGTGTAGTGCTGGTGAGGGCTTTTGAACCAAAGAGGTAGGAGCTGGAAGAACTCCCATCTGAATCTGCACTAACAGTAACTTCCTCATCATTCTATCCACATCAGCTTTGGTCAGGCTTCTAGAAGAGCAAGATGATGAGGCCATAGACCTTGAATGCCACTGAGACTCTAAATATGGTGATGGGACCCCAGAGGGTACCAGATCTATGGAAAGCAAATATCTGGTCTGAGGTAAAGGCTCTGGATCCGATACTACAGGATCCGAGAAAGTCAATTTGGTGTCGGACATGGGTGTTGGAGAAGGAGCAGTCTTTGTATCTGACTTTTTGTGTTTTTTGGAGGCTCCTGCATTGGATCTGAGGCAGGGGTAGAGAAGCCTGATGGATCCGAAGGCTTTCTGGAGTGTTCCTTTGTCATCAGTTGGGGGGACGTTCAGCCTCAGACAAAGTCTCTGAAAAAGAAGGAAGGAAGCCTTTTAAAATAAGCTTGTTCTTACAGTCCACAATGGCCCAAGTATTAAAAGATTTACAGATGTCACAATCTTTCTGAAGGTGCTCAGGGCCTAAGCAATAAATGTACAGTGTGCACATTAGAAAGGAGCAACTTATGACTGCACTTCTGGCATTTTTTAAAACTAGATGGTTTTTCAGACTTTTTGACAGAAAGATTTTTACAGAGGAAAAACAAAACTTTTATTTTTTTATTGACGATAGAAGAAGGGAAGGAGATGCTAACAATGGTATCAAAGAATACACTAACAGTGTAAAAGGGGATAGATTGAGGAATGAATGAAAATTGACATCAGATTTAAAGTTACCCATGCTAAAGTGCATGCTACAATCCATGTTCTCATTTACACTGTTTGCTGTCTGTTTTCCTCTTATCTCTACTCCTCTCCCAGATGTGAAAAACAGCTTGTGTGCTTTTATAAAACATTAACTTTTACCTCTAAGAAAAAAATATACTGGCTATCTTTAAATAAAATTAAACCACAAACAAAGGCAGGAAGAGTGCCCAAAAATATGAAAAGCAACCAAAAATGAAAAACGGGCACCAAGGAAGGATGACCAGCACTCAACAAGTGCAATATAGTAAATGTATTGATTCAAATATATGTAATCCACAAGGCCAGTCTCATAAACACATAAACACATTAACGCTCGGCAAATAACTGTGTTTTCTTCCCAAAAAGATTTCATCAGATGAATCCAACTTACCCAAGACACTCTGAATATATATTAAATACAATGTAAAACTACCAACAGACACATAGAAATAATTAAACAATTAAAATATCTATTAAAATCAAATCCCCTAAGTAGAATAGAAAAGCAGCTACCTACTTCATAGTGTAAACCAACACTATAAAAGCACAAAGATGTTGCTATTATGTAAAAGGTATATGATAAATACACAAAAATTATATATATATATATATATATATATATATATATATATATATATATATATATATATATATATATATATATATATATATATATATTTTTGTTTTTACAAAAATGTCTTAAATGATTAACTGTAATACTATCAACTCCATGTTTTATGTTAAACCTGACCTAGAGCTCCATCTAGTGATCATAAGGGGAAATTAAAGGTTAAAATAGCAAAACGCAAAGCCTAGCAGCCCTAAGCTTCAATACAATGGAAACCATTGGCCTCCGGGATGATTTGCCAGTAAAGTTCCCTGGTGCCCGGTTTTCATTTTTGGTTTAAATAAAATTAAACTATACAATGTTCTATTAAATGCATTAAAAGTATTAAAGCTGCTACAGAGGCTGCTATCTCTTAGTCACTTCCCATAATTTCAAACTTTGTTTTTCACTGAACAGCTTGCCATTGTTCCTTTAAATTTTGCATGTCCATCAGCATGCAATTGTCAGACCTTTCAAGACTAACTGTTGCACCTGCAGACAACTGGTCTTCAAGGAAAAGTACTCAGCAATGAATCTTTGTAAATTTCACTCAGAACAGAATGTACACCTACCTTCAGCTGCAGACTTCTTGATTCCACCATACATTTGCTAATGTAATAAAACAAGCTAATATCCTTACAAATTTAAGAAATTCAGTATTTTCATGGCTTTCATCATTTTGTCTTAGGTTATTAAGCCTGCTTATTTACAAAAAACACTTGTTTATAGTTTAAGCTGAGGGCATTAATCTAGACAATCACCCTTGTAAAAATAAGAGAAAATATCTTAATTCTACATACAATATAATCAGTGCACCCCCACCCCAGCAGCCCAAGATCACATCATATTAAAATTAAACTTGCTTTTGTTAAACCTTTTTCTCTTATTATACTGCAAAGCCTGCATTTCTTATGACTAAAAAAGCAGTCACTGAAAAACTTCCCCCACATTTAAAATACCTCTGAGTACACACTACACACACACAAGCTTTACTATATATAACATGCAGTTTATATCGTGGAAGGTTTTATACATATTCTAATAAAAAATGTTTTATTTACTGTTACTTTCCCCGTTTTAGTATCTTTTTAAATACTAGTAACAAAAGTGGGGTATATGCTTTACAGTCTACCCACAAGTTTAACAAAGTCAACAAATGTCCGGTCTTTTTCAGTCACTTTTTCTTGCAAAACCATATTTCACAAATGTGACTGATGCTCATCTCCATCTCCCAAAACCAGAGTCTGGTTCAAGTTTAAGGTATTCTTGATTCTTCTAGTCGACTCTTATGCTTTTTTGTCTCTCATGAATTTTCCTTTGAAATATTGGAAAAGGTTTCACTTGCAAAGTCTCTCTATGAACTTTATTGTCAGAACAAAAAAACACAGAGAACTCTTCTGCTTGTTGGCTCACTTTTTGTTGGATAAACTTTTAATTTCCTCCTTGGCCTGTTCTGTATCAAAAAGTGTCTTTGATTCTCCAGAAAAAGAAAAAAAAAACATTCTGAAGAAAGCTGGATACAGCAGCTTGAATCTCATACCTACCTCTTAAAATTCCCTGATTGCTGAGATAAATTTGCTTGTGTTCTGCCTGGTGTACAGTGAATAATCATTTTCTATGAACACACCGCTGTCTCCAATTCTAGTATGTACATGTATATATATATATATATATATATATATATATATATATATGTGTGTGTGTGTGTGTGTGTGTGTCTGTGTGTGTATATATATATATATATATATATATATATATATATATATATATATATATACACACACACACACACACATATATATATATATATATATATATATATATATATATATATATATATATATATATATATATATATATATATATATATATAGATATATATATATATATATATATATATACAGGGGAGATAAGAAAAACTAGAATAGCTTAATAAGCTATTAAAATACCACACAAAAACTTGTCTTAAACCACTAGTGCCTGAGCTATGGTAGACCATGTCCGTATGCTGAAGAACAAATGAAATGTGGGGGGAATTCAAACAAAAGGGAAAGATTATTGGTGAGGGAAGCAGCTCAAGCTACGGAGCCAATGCCTAGAAGTGGTCTAAGTCAGATCTAAGGTTGGATCCGAGAGCCATTGGTTGAGGAACAGATAAAAAAAACAACAGCAGATCCTCAGGTTTTCTCTGGGCACTCTGTCTTTTAACTATTATTTTTTGAAACAGCTGATCTTGAGAAGCCTCATTCTCAGACAGCTTTTATTTTTGTTCAGTTTCATCAGTTCATCTGAACAGCTAGTTAAAACTTCTATTTTCCAGCCTTTTGTTAATTGAATTGATATATTCCTTCAGCTTTCATTTATTTTAATCACCGCTGTGCACATTTGAGTTGTGTTTTCTCTAAATTATTTGAAGTGATCTCTTGAACCAAAGCTGAAGCCTGAACTGCTTTTTGCTGAACAACTGCAGAATCTTTTCCAGACAGTGTTTTCTATTCATCTTTTCTGGTTGGTTTTCTTTGGGGTTTTCCATATTTCTTCTTTGCTGGCACCCAGGCAGTGTACTTACTAGCCAGTAACTAAATTTTACCCCAAAACAGTTTCAATGTCTCTCCTTTTTCTCAGATTCACACTGGGAGAGCTGAAGTTAAGCTATTAATCAATGTGCAGCTATCTTAGAAGCTGAGAAACTGGGAGCTCTTGATTAATTATATTCTTAGTAAAATAAAAGCAGCAAAATCTATATATATATATATATATATATATATATATATATATATACATATATGGGTCTACTTTGAATCACTGAAAACTCATTTCACTGAATTTCAATTCACCCACAAAAAGCTCAAATCACTGAAAAGTAATTTCACTGAATCACATTTCACTGAATGTAAGTACTGTTGAGCAAATAAAATGCATATGCCCTTTTCCCCACTGTAGTGTGATCCTGGAGTTAGTATATACAATTAGGGGTGTGTGGGGGGCACAACCCCCCCCCCACATTGGGGGGATGTAGCCCCCACATCTACTTAGCTTTTATATTTATGAATCTCATTTCACTGAAAGCTAACAATATAAAACCAAAAGTAGATGGGGGCTATGCCCTGCACACCCCCAATGTGGAGGGCTCTGCCCCCCACCCCCCTAACTATATACACGAACTTCAGGATTGCACTACAGTGGTGAGAAGTGCATATACGTTTTATTTGCCCAACAGTACTTACATTCAGTGAAATGTGATTCAGTGACATGTATTTTCAGTGATTTGAGCTTTCAGCGATTTGGTGTGAGTGTTTTGAAATTCAATGAAATGAGTTTTCAGTGAATCAAAGTAGACCTATATATATATATATATATATATATATATATATATATATATATATATATGTATATATATATATATATATATATATATATAGAGAGAGAGAGAGAGAGAGAGAGAGGGAGAGGGAGAGAGACAGAGGTTGGGTATATTTTTATCAATCAGTGGAGAAGTTATGGATGATAATTAATACAGAGTTAAAGGCTATTTAGGAGGAGGAAAAGAATACAAGTATTAGCTGGGATAAGTTGACTCTCCCCATAATAGCAGTGGTTTAGGGTTATCTGTTTTGAAGGAGTACTTTAAAACTACTCAGTTAAGTCTGATATACATAGCTCAAGCACATGATTATAAATCAAAGTGAGAAAAAAAAGAAAAGATGATGATGAAATGGGGGGTAGTTCAAAGGATAAAGAGACTAGAATTTCAGATGCAAATCCTTAAGGACAATAATAAAAACATGTAGCCTATTAAATTCATAAAACAGCAGAAAACATTCTAAGGACTAAACCAAGTCAGGAATGGAGAAGGATATCTTACCAACAGGCATAATTGCTAGTAGGGGTAGAGAAAATAGGAAAGAGGGGGTTTGGAATTTACTGGAGGAAATTAGCAAAGGAGCATAGGTATTAAAAGGAATAACTTTAGAGGGAAAAGAAACACAGTAGGTGAGGCTAAGCAGAAGCTTAGACTACAGGGCAGCAACTGCATTCCTTATCGGGGATTGATAACAGAGTACAGGCAAAGAGAAAGGATATGGGAATACTCTATGAAAGACCATCTCTGGTAGAGTTTATAGTTGATTTTAGGTTCATAGGTTCATAGGTAGGTACTAGGCTATCTGCCCGAGGGCATTTATAAGCCTAGCCAGAGTGTGTCAGAGTTCGCCTCCCCATTGATTAATTAACTGAGCCTTTGTCAGGAAGAACCAGTGAAGTGATCCTGGGGGTGTATTTTCTGTTACCCATACACTCGTCAAGGTTTCTCTTGAAGAGTGTTAGTGAGGGGCTCTACCTAATGTAGTTAGGAATTTTGTTCCAAAGCATGGGAGTCTCTGTGACAGGAATCTATCCCTCCAGCATGGTCTATTTATTGTTGTGGTGAGGTTTAGCTCTCTAGAGCGAGTGGCTCGCAGTGACTTGGATTTCTTTAGGTGGAGCATGTCCATCAATTCTGAGATGGACATGGCTTTGTAAGTCAGGCAGAGATCACCTCTGAGTAAGCAATATGCCACTGAGTACAGCCGGAGTTTTTCCAGTCGGGCTTTTGGATCCTATTTGGTCTGTGGGGACTGCTTGGATGACTCTTTTGACTTGCAACTTTTGTATTTCTAGAGTTGCCTGATCCCTTTGACTGGGTGGAACGTCCGGGATGTATTTCTTTTGTTAGGGAAGGAAAAGGATATGGAGTAACCTCTGGATACGATACTTTGTACCCACTTGTCTTTTGTTATTGTTAGCCAGGCTTTTGGGTAGAAAGATAAGTGGCCCCAACTGCCTCCAGAGATGGACAGGTGGGCCTCCTTTCAGGAGTGATGAAAGGGCTCACTATGGAAGTATTCCCTGTCGCCCTGGTTTTGTGGACCCCCTCTGCATATGATCAGCACCTTCCATTAGCATTTCCCCCTCTGCCTCTGGGGGAAGAATCCCCACGTGTGTCCTGGAAAGCTCTCTGGGATTTTCGAAACCACATTTTTCCTCCTTTCTGACCCTTGGGTAAGGTCTGGTAGTTAGGGAAAAATGGACTCCAATGGCAGAGAGAGTCTTTCCTTCTTGTTCACACCTGGTTAGGGTGTCTTTGACTTTTGGCCTGAACAAAGATGAGCCATCAAAAGGGGCATTCACAAAAGAAGATTTAAAGGGTTCCGCAAAGTCACACAAGCGCATCCAGGAATGTCTCCTTAGGGAAATTCCTGAACCTGCTGCCCTGCTCGCTCCATTCGCTGTATAAGAAATAAGCCTCATGGAGGAGTTGACCACTGAGGTTAAGGTGGAGAGCTGATAGAAAACCTTGTCTGATACCCCTTCAGCTAGTGAACCTTGGAGGGTATCTCCTAGCTCTTTCAGGGGATCTCTATGAAGCCTATTAAAGTGAGTCAGATAATTCAGGAATCTGAGTGCAAAAGCCACTGAAGAGAAGCTGTGCTTTCCATATCTGTCCATCGTATGAGACTCTTTGTTTGGCAGATGGACAGAAGAGGACGTCTCTGAAAGCTCCTTTTTGGTGGCTGCCTCCACCACCACCATAGCATCTACTGGGACACCCTTGGTAAGAAATTCCTTTCCTGAAGGTGCAGTGATGAATTTGTTTGGCCTCCGAGGAACAGTTTCCACTGAGTCTGGAGACTCCCACTCCTTTTGACTAACTAATTGCATCAGCTCATCAAAGGGCAGAGACACCCAAGCAGAGGAAGGCTGAGACCCAAAAAACTTCAGGTATACATACTTCTCCTCAGAAAGGTTGATGGGCTTCCAGCTGCGTCTCTGTTTTAGCATTTCCAGGATGTCTGCAAAGAAGACATCCTCAGAGGGCAATCATGGGGACCCTTCTGAATCATCAAGATCTGTATCTGAAGTGATACTTCTGGGGAGTCTAAATGCTTCCTCTTACATAGTCTCTTTCAAGGGACCTCTTCAGAAGGGTATTCTGGAGAGGTTTTGGAAGAGAGGGGGTCACCTGATGGGGCATCCTGGGGCCTTGAGTCTCCGTGTCTCTGTGGATGCAGTGATACTGAGGCAGACACCAGTGCCTTTGGGGGAAGAATGTCCCGACCCGAGAGTGGACCTGTCTGTGGAGATAGCACTCTCCTCATTACCTTGAAATCCCCCTGCCCTTGGTCTGAGGAAACTCCCATCTCCAAAGAACCAGAAGAAATCCCTGGAACCAAGGGCATTGGCTCCTAGGCTGAGGTATAAGCTGAGCTCACCCGAGCCGATGCCCCAAGAGGCAGGTTTGGATCTGACAACTGTCCAGTCCGACTTTCCTGCCTGGACCCGATTGGAGAGCATCAGCTCCTAGATTCCTCGAGTTTGGATGGAACCGAGGATGTTGGAACATTAGTCTGGGCTGAAGATCCTGAGATAGGTCTCGGCTCCAATGGTTCCACTAAGATAAGTTCTGAACATTCTTGTTCCAAGGTCCGAGATCAGATCGGAGGAGGAATCGAGAGTGGCAGGATAGGTTTGGTCAGTTCCGAAGCCCTCTGGTTTAGATCCGACAAGAGTTTGGTGAGTGCTGGTGTCCTTAAAAGCCTCTGCACCACACGATCCACATCATCATCATCAGACAATCTCCTGGAGGATTGAGTGGAGGGAGCATGAGATCTGGAAGACTGCAATAAAGGAGACCTTAAAGTGGGAGACATCATTTCCATTTCAGGGGACTGGCTCCATACATGAAACTCCAACAGCACTGATATAGAAAGAGCTGTGGCAGAAGACTTCTCGGGCCCGACAGCCTTCGGATCCAAAGAAGAAACTTTAGGTAACTTTTTTGATGGCTCCGAATGGGCCCTCGAAGAAGAGGACCTTTTCCTCGACTTGTCTGATTTTGAAGATGGGGATTGACCGGATTTTTAAGGATCCTGACCTTCTTCAATTGCTTCTGAAAAAGGGGTCTTCAGCAAGCCTCTCAGAATGAGCTTGTTCTTTCTCTCTAATAATACCTTGTGACTAAATGAGTGACAGATAGCACAGGACTCCGGAAGGTGAACACCTCCGAGGCAGTAGACACAAATGGTATGCCCATCAGTTATGGACATTTTATGGCTGCACTTTACACATTTTTTAAACCCAGAGGGTTTAGTTTCCTTAGAATCTTTGGAAGACATGACTAACAGCAACTACAACAGGAAAACACAGCTAACAACTCTAGGGGAAAACCAGAGAAAAAAGGGGAAAACCAGAGAAAAAAGTGTAAGTACACAAAAACACTACTACTACTACTACTACTACTACTAATTTTTACACAACACTCTTTTTTTTTTATTTTAACAACAGCGATCAGACAAACACACAGAAAAAAGGCTCTCTAAAATGGACAGAGGCAGCTCTCTAACGTAAATGAGCTAGCCCTGAGTATTTGAGAGGAAAAACAAAGGGAAACCAAAGAGGAAAGCCCCCTAATTTAAATTGGCTAAGGCAGTTCTTCAACTCAAACAAACTAGCCTATTCTTACAAAAAAGAAAAAAACCTCTAACTAAAACGGGCTTCTAAATTTAATGCCGGGACAGGGAAATAAAGGCCTAATAGAAATAATGATGGCCAACAGCAAAAAAAGAGGGGAACACAGATAATTTACTTAATAAAAATTAGCTGGCATAAAAGTATTGAAAAGATTCTAACAATTTTCAAATACAAGGCAGAAAAAGAACTACTTAGTCAGAGCCAGTATGAAGAGCACCCAATCTTGTTTAGTGGCAAACGAAATCTGGGGAACTCTCACAGTGCATCATGGGATAGGGTTTTAGCCATGAACAAGTGGAAGACCTCGAGCTTTGTATAAGGCCGAGTTGGAACCGAGGATCGGTTCCAAACCCAACCTGCTAAGAATGAAGGCGAGATAGGACATCACATCTAATGTTGAAACAGACAAACAGATAGCATCTAGTGCACACAACCAGTGTTCAAACAGACAGACAGTAAGCACCTAGTGCACACAACCAGTGTTCAAACAGACAGATGGCACCTAGTGCACACAACCAGTGTTCAAGCAGACAGATGGCACCTAGTGCACACAACCAGTGTTCAAACAGACAGACAGTAAGCACCTAGTGCACACAACCAGTGTTCAAACAGACAGATGGCACCTAGTGCACACAACCAGTGTTCAAGCAGACAGATGGCATCTAGTGCACACAACCAATGTTCAAACAGACAGACAGTAAGCACCTAGTGCACACAACCAGTGTTCAAACAGACAGATGGCACCTAGTGCACACAACCAGTGTTCAAGCAGACAGATGGCACCTAGTGCACACAACCAGTGTTCAAACAGACAGACAGTAAGCACCTAGTGCACACAACCAGTGTTCAAACAGACAGATGGCACCTAGTGCACACAACCAGTGTTCAAGCAGACAGATGGCACCTAGTGCACACAACCAGTGTTCAAACAGACAGACAGTAAGCACCTAGTGCACACAACCAGTGTTCAAGCAGACAGATGGCACCTAGTGCACACAACCAGTGTTCAAGCAGACAGATGGCACCTAGTGCACACAACCAGTGTTCAAACAGACAGACAGTAAGCACCTAGTGCACACAACCAGTGTTCAAGCAGACAGATGGCACCTAGTGCACACAACCAGTGTTCAAGCAGACAGATGGCACCTGGTGCACACAACCAGTGTTCAAACAGACAGACAGTAAGCACCTAGTGCACACAACCAGTGTTCAAGCAGACAGATGGCACCTAGTGCACACAACCAGTGTTCAAGCAGACAGACAGTAAGCACCTAGTGCACACAACCAGTGTTCAAACAGACAGATGGCACCTAGTGCACACAACCAGTGTTCAAGCAGACAGATGGCACCTAGTGCACACAACCAGTGTTCAAGCAGACAGATGGCACCTAGTGCACACAACCAGTGTTCAAGCAGACAGATGGCACCTAGTGCACACAACCAGTGTTCAAACAGACAGACAGTAAGCACCTAGTGCACACAACCAGTGTTCAAGCAGACAGATGGCACCTAGTGCACACAACCAGTGTTCAAGCAGACAGATGGCACCTAGTGCACACAACCAGTGTTCAAACAGACAGACAGTAAGCACCTAGTGCACACAACCAGTGTTCAAGCAGACAGATGGCACCTAGTGCACACAACCAGTGTTCAAGCAGACAGACAGTAAGCACCTAGTGCACACAACCAGTGTTCAAACAGACAGATGGCACCTAGTGCACACAACCAGTGTTCAAGCAGACAGACAGTAAGCACCTAGTGCACACAACCAGTGTTCAAACAGACAGATGGCACCTAGTGCACACAACCAGTGTTCAAACAGACAGATGGCACCTAGTGCACACAACCAATGTTCAAACAGACAGAGTAGCAAAAGTCTGCTGAAGGAAACCAATCCAGACTTAAAGACCTGCTGGATGTTGACCTAAACATGTCCTGAACAGACTACCCTACACATAATACAAGTTGCTAATGGTCTAAATAGACCAGTCCTGTAAACAGTAACAGTTATAAAAGCCACCTATAATAAACTGTTGGAGACAATCCAGCCAAAATCCAAACTCTAGATCTATACTCATTAGTCACAAATTTCCCCAGCATGGCTCCATTCAAAAAGACAAACCACTGCCATAAATTTGAAATAGAATATACATTATTCAAGTCTTCCTCAAGTGTTGTAAATCGAACAGAAAACAACATTTGGCAGTCCTACACGGTCATGTTCAGTAATAAACCCCCAGTGCAGCAGCAAACACTCTGCACAATCCACGGCCATGAGCGGCTGCAGCAGACAGCTCAACTCCACAGCATCAGATATCCTACAACCAACTGCACAGCACACCCCCATCATCTGTCAACCAACTGCACAGCACACACCCATCATCTGCCTGCATAATCCTTATCCAAGATAGTTTTACAGAGGAAACTTCTTAGGAAAGTTAGTGAAACAATAAAAATGTAGCAGCACTCTATATTATGACAACAGTCCATAACCACTTTGTTAGCCATATCATGCTACCACATCATAAATACACCAGTTGCATAAAACAGCAAAATTAGAGACTACCTATGCATAATCAAATGTCATTTAATTGCTGGAATGTGCAATGATTACATGCAGTGAAAAATAAGTCAAGTGAGATAAATATAAGCACCAGCAATACTTTCAAACCAGGAAAATGTTGTTGAGTCAGAAGAGCCAAGGAGGAGCAGTCAGCTTTCATACTACCATTTTGAAAAGCTATATGCACATCTGTTTAAATATACTTAGTTACTGTTTCATTGTAAACACCATGTATTTCACATAATTTAATATTTGTTTTTATGGCAGTATGACTGGTATAGGGAGAGAGCTAGCTGATATGATGGACAGAAGGAAGGTTGGTATATTGTGTGTGCAAAAGACCAGATGGAAGGGGAGTAAGGCTAGGTGTATCGGAGGTGAGTTCAAATTGTTTTATCATGGTGTGGATGGGAGGAGAAATGGCGTAGGAGTTATTCTGAAGGAACAGTATGCGAAGAGTGTTTTGGAGGTTAAAAGGGTGTCGGATAGAGTGATGTTTATGAAGCTGGAAATTGATGGTGTAATGATTAATGTTGTTAGTGCATATGCTCCACAAGTTGGGTGTGCAATGGACGAGAAAGAAAATTTTGGAGTGAATTGGATGAAGTGGTGATGACTGTACCCAAGAGTGAGAGAGTGGTGATTGGAGCAGATTTAAATGGGCATGTTGGTGAAGGGAACAGTGGGGATGAGGAAGTGATGGGTAGATATGGTGTTAAACAAAGGAATGTAGAAGGTCAGATGGTAGTGGATTTTGCGAAAAGGATGGATATGGCTGTGGTGAATATGTATTTTAACAAGAGGGAGGAGCATAGGGTGACATACAAGAGTGGAGGAAGATGCACACAGGTGGATTATATCTTATGTAGGAGAGCCAGTTTGAAAGAGATTGGAGACTGTAAAGTGGTGGCCGGAGAAAGTGTAGTTAGGCAGCATAGGATGGTGGTTTGTAGGATGACGTTGGTGATCAAGAAGAGGAGGAGGAGTGTGAGGGCAGCACCAAGGATCAAATGGTGGAAATTGAAAAAGGGTAATTGTGAGGTGGAGTTCAGGGATGAGTTAAGACAGGCACTGTGTGGCAGTGAAGAGTTACCAAATAGCTGGGTAACTACAGCAGAGCTAGTAAGGGAGACTGCTAGAAAAGTGCTTGGTATCACATCGGGACAGAGGAAGGACGACAAGGAGACATGGTGGTGGAATG
Source organism: Protopterus annectens (assembly GCF_019279795.1). NCBI lineage: Eukaryota > Metazoa > Chordata > Ceratodontiformes > Protopteridae > Protopterus > Protopterus annectens. Next base: position 340,190,505 of record NC_056744.1, on the reverse strand, counting down.
AGGAAGTACAGAAGAGTATACAGGCAAAGAGATTGGCAAAGAAGAAGTGGGATTGTCAGAGAGATGAAGAAAGTAGACAGGAGTATAAGGAGATGAGGTACGTGGCAAAGAGAGAGGTGGCGAAGGCTAAGAATAAGGCATATGAAGAGTTGTATGAAAGGTTGGACACTAAGGAGGGAGAAAAGGACCTGTACAGATTAGCTAGACAGAGGGACCGAGCTAGGAAAGATGTGCAGCAGGTAAGGGGGATAAAGGATAATGAGGGAAACATACTCACAAGCGAGGAGAGTGTGTTGAGGAGATGGAAAGAGTACTTTGAGGGGTTGATGAATGAAGAGAATGAGAGGGAGAGAAGGTTGGATGATGTAGGGATAGTGAAGCATGAATTACAATGGATTAGCAAGGAGGAATTAAGGATAGCTATGAAGAGAATGAAGAATGGAAAGGCTGTTGGCCCAGATGACATACCTGTGGAAGCATGGAGGTGTTTAGGTGAAATGGCAGTGGAGTTTTTAACCAGATTGTTTAATGAAATCTTGGAAAGTGAGAGGATGCCTGAGGAATGGAGAAAAAGTGTTTTGGTACCGATTTTTAAGAATAAGGGTGATGTGCAGAGCTGTAGTAACTACATAGGGATTAAATTGATCAGTCACAGCATGAAGTTATGGGAAAGAGTAGTGGAAGCTAGATTAAGAAGGGATGTGATGATTACTGAACAGCAGTATGGTTTCATGCCGGGAAAGAGCACTACAGATGCGATGTTTGCTCTGAGAGTGTTGATGGAGAAGTACAGAGAATGTCAGAAGGAGCTGCATTGTGTTTTTGTAGACTTGGAGAAAGAATATGACAGGGTGCCTAGAGAGGAGTTGTGGTATTGTATGAGGAAGTCAGGAGTGTCAGAGAAGTATGTAAAAGTGGTACAGGATATGTACGAGGGTAGTATGACAGTGGTGAGGTCTGCGGTGGGAGTGACGGATGCGTTTAAGGTGGAGGTGGGATTACATCAAGGATCATCTCTGAGCCCTTTCTTATTTGCAATGGTGATGGACAGGTTGACAGACAAGATCAGACAGGAATCCCCATGGACTATGACGTTTGCAGATGACATTGTGATCTTTAGTGAGAGTAGGGAACAGGTGGAGGAGACCCTGGAGAGATGGAGATATGCTCTAGGGAGAAGAGGAATGAAGGTCAGCAGGACTAAGACTAATACTTGGGGTCAATAGTTCAGAGTAACAGTGAGTGTGGAAGAGAGGTGAAGAAGAGAGTACAGGCAGGATGGAGTGGGTGGAGAAGAGTGTCACGAGTGATTTGTGACAGACAAGTACCTGTAAGAGTGAAAGCGAAGGTCTACAAGAGGGTAGTGAGACCAGCTATGTTATATGGGTTGGAGACAGTGGCATTGACAAAAAGGCAGGCGTTTGAGCTGGATGTGGCAGAGTTAAAGATGTTAAGATTTGCACTGGGTGTGACGAGGGTAGACAGGATTAAGAATAAGTATATTAGAGGGTCAGCCCAGGTTGGAAGGTTTGAAGACAAAGCCAGAGAGGCAAGATTACGTTGGTTTGGACATGTGCTGAGAAGGGATGCGGAGTATATTGGGAAAAAGATGCTAAGGATGAGGCTACCAGGTAACAGGAAAAGAGGAAGGCCTAAGATAAGGTTTATGGATGTGGTGAGAGAAGACATGTAGGTGGCTGGTGTGACAGAGCAAGATGCAGAGGACAGGAAGAAATGGAAACGGGTGATCTGCTGTTTCTTTAGCTATGTTAGAAACCTGGGTGGAAACTCCCAGATATGCTCAGAATTAGTCCAAAATGATACAAAAATCACTGAACCCACAGACATTGCCAACATACTGGCAGACAGGTTCAGTGCAAATTTCTCCCCTCCCTCCCCGCCAAAAGGAGAAATATCTATCCCACCAGAGTCTAGCCTCCCAAATTGATGCCCAGGTGAGAGTTGCTCTCTCTAAAGCAAAAAACACAGCATCAATGGGACCGGACGGTGTCCCCGGCTGTGTGCTACACAAACTCAATGAGGAACTAAACCCACACATAAGGCTGCTGTTTAATCTTAGCCTTACTACAGGATATGTACCCAAAGAATGGTGTACGGCAACTGTGGTCCCACTACACAAAGGCGGTGCTTCTACGGACCCTGGAAATTGCTGCCCCATAAGCTTGACGAGCCTTGTCTGCAAAGTTATGGAGAGGATCATAATGGAACTCATAAATAAAGACATTGGGGACCTACAGACACTGGATCCTACCCAATTTGGCTTTGTCAAGGGCAGATCCTGCCTCTTGAACTTGGTCGACACAATACACCACTCGGGCATCATAGAAAAGCTCACCAGCTTAGATGTAAACCCATATGTCACAAGATGGGTTGCAAACTGGCTCAAGGACAGAACCCACAAGGTTAGAGTTGCTGGTGCCATGTCAGACTCTAAGCCAGTCACGAGCGGTGTCCCACAGGGCTCAGTCCTGGGCCCCCTCTTGTTCGGCATTTATTTTTCTGAAGTGCAGGCAAACATAGGGGGATTGTGGCTGACAAAATTTGCAGATGACTGCAAAGTGGGCACCATAATTGACACTCCATCAGACAAAGACATCCTCCAGAGAGGTCTCATAGAAATGGATAACTGGTGCCAGAGCCATGGCCTTAAGCTAAATGCCAAAAAATGTATAGTCATACCCTTTGGGAAAAACAAGGTAACCCCTAATTACCACAGGGGTGGTAATCCATTAAACCTGGAAGAAGTTATCAGGGACCTGGGGACCCAAGTTGACAGTAACCTCTCTTTTGACACTCACATTGCCAAAGTGGTTAGGAAGACCTTCTACATTGCCCACCTGATCATGAAGGGATTCACATCCAGATCAGGAGAGGTCATTGTACCCCTGTACTCTTCACTTATCAGACCAATGATTGAGTACAACGCCCCATTCGGAATGTACCTTACCCGACACCTGCAGCAGTTGGAAAGACCCCAAAAGTTCCTCACCAAAAGGATAAAGGGGCTCAAACATATGTCATACGCTGCCCAACTGAAGAAACTCCAGCTCTATTCAGTCGCATACCATCTGCTCAGAGGTGATCTGTGCCTGACATACAAGGCCATGTCCAACCTGGAATTAATGGACATGCTCCACCTCAAAAAATCCAAATCCACCAGAGCCACGAGAGCAAGAGACTTAAACCTCAACACGGACATAAATAGGACGTGCTGGAGGGACAGATTCATCACCCAGAGACTCCCTACTACACTATGGAACAGAATCCCAGTCCATGTGAGGCAGAGCCCCTCACTGACTCTGTTCAAGAGAAATCTTGACGAGTGGATGGGAGATCGTAGGTTTACCCCGGGAATCATCTCTGTGTCACTGCTGGACAGAGGCACAGCAAAGTAATGGGTATAGTATTCTCATCCTAAGGGGTGGTGAAAGCCACACACACTCTGGCTAGGCTTATAAATGCCCTAGGGCAGATAGCCTAGTATGAACCTATGAACCTAATGGGAACAGCCGAAAGAAGATGATGATGATGATGATGATGATGTGTATTTGTAGACAAATATTACAGCAGTAAAGGACTCCTGCCTATCAGTAAATTTATCTGCATGTGATCCAAGGTTTCCAAGAAAGTCATTCAGTAAAGTAATTTTAAATTTCCCTAAGCAACTATATTAGTCTTTAATTACAGTCAGTTAATTGGTTCAGTTTTGCAAGACATCCCATAAGAAAATAGCAAAAAATATACTTTTTTTTGCTTTTCTGAGAAAACTGCTGAAAAACTTGAGCACTACTAATTATAATTACTTACAATTCATAAATAATTTGCAAGTGTCCGGTATTTCTGCTGACAACTACAGAAGCATCCCGGTTAATATGCACATAATGTTTTTCTTGCTGTGGTCACCCCCACACAACTTCCTGCAATCCTAAGCACCTGTAGGAGTTGCAGCACCATAAAAGGTCAATAGTCATGCTCTGGTTATTACCATATTTTGTGGATGGCATGCTTATGCTAGCCATTCAAGAATCTTAGAAGAACCATCTGTAATCTTAAGTGACATACTCTGTGGAGTTACTGGTCAAAATACTTCCCTTTGCCTTGTCCCTAATGAAGTGTCAAAAAAAAAAAACATGATTGAGTATAATAGTTTGACTTTTTTTACTTACATACCTTTTCACTCTGTATTTACTGTCTATGAAAACTTTAACCTGTGGACCTCAAGTCCATTCGTTCCTAGTGCAGGAGTCTGTCTGCACTGAGTGAAAGCTGCCTGGGGGGCAACTTATTTGCTTGCCAATTGTCACTAACAATCTCCAGGCAGAGACTCTATACAGTGTCCTTCCCAGTAAGCAGCCCATATAATTAAGAATACAAGTTATAGGGGTGGCCCTGCCACCCCTAGGTAGCTAATGGTGGCTGATATCATCACAGGGTATCCTGTGGCCTCTCTCTACCTGTACATGCTCCCACACACATGCCTCTGATATCTACTAGCACTGTCTTGGGACTAACAAGTTTGACAGTTGGCTCACAGGGTTAAGGCTTTGAGCTAAGAACCTGTGATACAGGGTTTGACATCCTTGAGCAAGTCACTTAACCAGACAATTCTTATTGGCAACTGGAAATTAGGGCTATGCTCCTCAATGGTCCCTTGGACTGCAAGCCTAATAACTACCTATGACCTTAAGTACCAGGCTGACATCCCCTGGTCTATGGCCAGTGGTGTTGTCCAAGCCTCTGCTTGCATATCAGCAAATGGCTGAGCAGAATTCCCCCATGGATGAATTGCTGCAGTCTGCTCACTCTTACCCCCCCCAAACACACACACACACACACACACACACACACACACACACACACACACACACACACACACACACACACACACTACACATTCTTCCAGTGCCCAAGTAACTACTCAAACTGAGATAATTTCTGTCATAGATGGTGCATTATCTCTCTATAACACAGAGCTGGGGTAAACTTCAGCACAGAGATGGGGTAAATGGGGGAAAACTTCAGCAGCCATATAGGGGGCTCCCTATACCTGGTCTGTGGTATCTTACTTGTATGGAATTCCTAAGACTTGCATATTTCTTCATATGTATATCTGTGTTTAAAGGATGCTCTCTGGAATCCTTATTTGTTCTTGCCTGTGGCCCACGACTTTAAAGAATATGGCCTTTGTACTGGCTTGCTTACACAGTTAACAAATGATAACTGAATATATAATACAATAAAAAATAAGCAAACATGCGCGAAATAGAGCACTACACCACATCACCACTACAATATCCACTCTGAATCTGTTTAAAGGTTATATCAAATGCAATTACCTCAATATTACCTATGGATAACCTGTCAGACTTAAAAATGTTTGTCTGTATTACACAATTTCTGAAATAAGCTCTAACGTTTTTCATTTCATATTACAATCCATGGAAATTTCAGTAAAATGGCAATACATCTATAAGTTTCCCAAACCTCACCCCACAAACTCCAAATAACAAAAAAAGTGACTTACAGAATCACTGAATGTACCCATTGGGTGGGCCTGCAGCAGAGCACTCCAACGTAATAAAATGGTAATGCAGATTTGTGAACATCTGACTGATTGTCAGCACCTATCAAACACCTACTGTACAGTTACATTAGCAGCCAGAGAGCTGTCAGTCCCCCTATTCCAGGTATAACTGGAATAAAGCAAAAGTTGTGGAAAAAGTGTGCAGGATAACATGTCATACTGCTACATCATGCAATGCTAATCACAAAAATATCAGCTAGACATTCTATCCTTAAAAATGAATGGGCCTAAACTTTTCATAAAAGTTTTTTTTTCCTGCATGAGTATTCACACTAGGATGCTATGTTTTTCCTGTTCACTTTACTTTCACTACAATGCAGAAACTTTTGGTCCATATCTTGGATAATGTTCAACATTTTATGATGCAGACTTTAAAAGTAATGAAAACTCAAATATCCATCATTCCAGAGTGGTTATAGTAGTGCCGAGGAGCTAGAGTTTTGTCTGTTTATTAAACCTTCATTTTATTGGATTACTGGCATTTGTTGTGTTTAGTGGTTATAGCAGTGCCGAGGAGCTAGAGTTTTGTCTGTTTATTAAACCTTCATTTTATTGGATTACTGGCATTTGTTGTGTTTAGTGGTTATAGCAGTGCCGAGGAGCTAGAGTTTTGTCTGTTTATTAAACCTTCATTTTATTAGATTACTGGCATTTGTTGTGTTTAGTGGTTATAGCAGTGCCGAGGAGCTAGAGTTTTGTCTGTTTAATAAACCCTCATTTTATTGGATTACTGGCATTTGTTGTGTTTAGTGGTTATAGCAGTGTCGAGGAGCTAGAGTTTTGTCTGTTTATTAAACCCTCATTTTATTGGATTACTGGCATTTGTTGTGTTTAGTGATTATAGCAGTGCCGAGGAGCTAGAATTTTGTCTGTTTATTAAACCTTCATTTTACTGGATTACTGGCATTTGTTGTGTTTAGTGGTTATATCAGTGCCAAGGAGCTGAAGTTTTGTCTGTTTATTAATCCTTCATTTTATTGGATTACTGGCATTTGTTGTGTTTAGTGGTTATAGCAGTGCCGAGGAGCTAGAGTATTGTCTGTTTATTAAACCTTCATTTTACTGGATTACTGGCATTTGTTGTGTTTAGTGGTTATAGCATTGCCGAGGAGCTAGAGTTTTGTCTGTTTATTAAACCTTCATTTTATTGGATTACTGGCATTTGTTGTGTTTAGTGGTTATAGCAGTGCCAAGGAGCTGGAGTTTTGTCTGTTTATTAAACCTTCATTTTATTGGATTACTGGCATTTGTTGTGTTTAGTGGTTATAGCAGTGCTGAGGAGCTAGAGTATTGTCTGTTTATTAAACCTTCATTTTACTGGATTACTGGCATTTGTTGTGTTTAGTGGTTATAGCAGTGCCGAGGAGCTAGAGTTTTGTCTGTTTATTAAACCTTCATTTTATTGGATTACTGGCATTTGTTGTGTTTAGTGGTTATAGCAGTGCCGAGGAGCTAGAGTATTGTCTGTTTATTAAACCTTCATTTTACTGGATTACTGGCATTTGTTGTGTTTAGTGGTTATAGCAGTGCCAAGGAGCTGGAGTTTTGTCTGTTTATTAAACCTTCATTTTATTGGATTACTGGCATTTGTTGTGTTTAGTGGTTATAGCAGTGACAAGGAGCTGGAGTTTTGTCTATTTATTAAACCTTCATTTTATTGGATTACTGGCATTTGTTGTGTTTAGCGGTTATAGCAGTGCTCTGGCAAACACAGTGGCCAACAATTATACACTGATTTCCACAACATAGTCTTTTGGATGGCTCTCTATTTGACGGAGCATAGCTTTAACAATGATGGCCCATTTACCACTAAACCTTATAACATCTCTGCCCTAGGGTGGAATTCTAAATCTGCTTGTATGTTTTTTTCGTTATTAAAAAGACTGGTACAAAATGTATTCGCATGCAATTTTGTTCAGTAGAAAACAAGACCAAACCTAAATGGTAACAGTGTTGTGCACCACTAAAAAGCTGTACACATCATAACACAGTATGCAAAACAGATCTCTTCTGTTTACCTTATCTTCCTTTGTCAGACGTCCTTGTACTTTCTCTGGGTCACTAATTATCCCCTGGATGTGAGTAATGTAGAGTTGAAGTGCCTGCTTTGCCTCTGAAATATAAGAACCTAATTATTTCCTCCCACACTGATAACAAAAATAAGATGGTACAAAAGCACAGCTGTCTGCATGCAGTGATCATCGCAGCACAGTCATGAAACCAGAGTCCCAAACTCACACTAACATAAAAAATGACCTCTCACAGTACTAAACTTGTATTACACTGACATTCCATACTGATAATACAGATCTACATCCCCATGGAATATTAGATTATCTTAACATAACACGTTTAATGTCTTTTTGGAAACATCCCTGATTTCTGAAACCAAGTTTTCTTAGTAATGTTTTAATGCACATAATCCAATGCAGTTACAGAAAGTTCATATTTTCAAACTGACCCCAACCTCCCCAACAGCCACCACAACATCATCATCTCAGAATCATCATCATCATTATCAATCCCCTTTTTTCCCATTTTTTTGCATGGGGTTGGGGTGTTGTGTCAATTGTTACCATATCTCTTGCTCTTGATTCAATGCCACTCTCTTACCTTCTTCAACAGTCATGCCTGACTGTCACAGGTCTTCTCTCACACAATATATCCATCTCTTTGCTGGACACCCTTGTTTCTTCTTACTGTCTTCTTTTCTATCCCAAATCTTCTTCACCCAATTTCTTTCTTTTCTGCATATGTGTCTGAACCAACGTAATCTGTTCTCGTTGACCTTTTCTGCAATTGGACCTACTTGGACTTAGGATTATAAGATCATAGGAGGTTACTAGACTAATTGTCCTGGGGCCCTTACAAGCCTGGCCAAGAGTTTATCCCCAAAATGAAACCTCAATCAGCACCGGTCGCCCTGCCAATGAGGGACACAGGTGGAACCCCCTGGGACAAATGTGCGTTTTCCCATCCACTCATCAAGTTTGTGCTTGAAGAGGGTCAGTGAGGTACTCTATTTGATGTGTATGGGAAGTCTATTCCAGAGACGGGGCAGCCTCTGGGAGACAAACCTGTCTCTCCAGCAGGTTTTGTTGATGTTGCGTATTAGATTTAGGCCTTTTGAGTGGGTAATGCGCGAGGAGTTAGATTTAGGGATATGGAGCATCTCTAGTAGGCCAGGCTCCGAGATTGCCTTGTAGACAAGACACAGATCACCTCTGAGCAGTCTGTACAATACCAAGTAGAATGACAGTGATTTGAGCCTGTCCACATGGGACAGGTTTTGGAGGCCATGGATTCTCTTTGTGAGGTATTTCTATGGTCTTTCCGGTTGGTGCAGATGTTTGGAGAGGTACATACCACACAGGGTGTTATACTCAATTATTGGTCTAACTAGGGAGTAGTATAGAGAGCTAATAACCTCCTTTTTTCTGGATGCAATCCCTTTACTTATGATGTGATGGTTGCATGTGAGAGTATTATCAACCTGAGTACCCAGGTCTCTCACCATAGTTCGTGTGCTTAGGGGGTTGTCATTCATATGATAATCAGTAGGGGCTGTGTTTTTGCCGAACGGTATGATGCTAGATTTTTTTGTGTTTAGTTTGAGGCCATGACTTTGGCACCAGTCATTAGTTGCTGTGAGACCCTCTTGCAGTATGTTGCACCCAACTTACAGTTATCCGCAAACTTGGTCAATTGCAGGCCTTTTGTCTTTGCCTGGACCTCTGAGAAGTAGATGCCAAACATTAGGCATCCCATAACAGATCCCTAAGGAACTCCAGCTATCGGAGGTGGAGGTGCTTATTTTGACCTTGAGGGTTAGCCACCCACCTGATGAGATAGGGATTTACACCAAGATGTGTTAGCTTCTCAATTATGTCTGAGTGGGGGATTGTGTCAAAGACCTTCACCAACTCAAGGTAAGCTCTATGTACTGACTTTCCCCTCATCCGTGGCCTTGGTAACAGTCTCAAAGAAGTCAACCAGGTTGAACAGGCAAAATCTGCCCTTGATGAATCCAAACTGGGTGGGGCCAAGTGCTTAGAGATTGCCTATGTCCTTGTTTATGAGAAATCAGACTTGTCAAGTTAATGGGATGATAGTTTCCAGGGTCAGTAGTGGCACCACCTTTGTGCAAGGGGATGACAATGGTAGTACTCCAGTCTGCTGGAATAAAGCCTGTACTTAGCCTGTGGTTGAATATCAGCTCTGATGTCCTCATTTCTTTCTCTGTCCTACAATGTGCATCCTACCTCCCATCTCAGGCATTTCATCTCCATAACCTCAACTCCATAACTTCTTCAACTGCTCTGCTTTAACTGCCCAGGTTCCTGTACCATAAAGTTGTACTGGTCACAGCACTGTTTTGTACACTTTTCTTGCCAGCTTCTTTAGCATTTTTCTGTCATACACTACTCCTAACACTCTGCCAGTTGGCTGCAGCACCTCTGATTTTAACTTTGACCTCCTCATTCAGACTTCCTTTCCCTTCAACCACCCCTCCCAGTTACCTGAAGCTATTAGCCACCCCTCTCAGTTACCTGAAGCTATTAACCACCCCTCCCAGATACCCGAAGCTAGTAACCACCCCTCCCAGATACCTGAAGCTATTAACCACCCCTCCCAGTTACCTGAAGCTATTAACCACCCCTCCCAGTTACCCGAAGATATTAACCACCCCTCCCAGATACCTGAAGCTATTAACCATCCCTCCCAGATACCTGAAGCTATTAACCACTCCTCCCAGATACCTGAAGCTATTAAACACCCCTCCCAGTTACCTGAAGCTATTAACGACCCCTTCCAGATACCTGAAGCTATTAACCACCCCTCCCAGTTACCTGAAGCTAGTAACCACCCCTCCCAGATACCTGAAGCTATTAACCACCCCTCCCAGTTACCTGAAGCTAGTAACCACCCCTCCCAGTTACCTGAATCTAGTAACCACCCCTCCCAGTTACCTGAAGCTAGTAACCACCCCTCCCAGATACCCGAAGCTAGTAACCACCCCTCCCAGATACCTGAAGCTAGTAACCACCCCTCCCAGATACCTGAAGCTAGTAACCACCCCTCCCAGATACCTGAAGCTAGTAACCACCCCTCCCAGTTACCTGAAGCTAGTAACCACCCCTCCCAGTTACCTGAAGCTAGTAACCTACTCCATTTCCTTTCTATCTCATTTCTCCACTTCTTCTGATTCCCCTATTTGCTGTCACTGCATTTATAAACTTATTTGGATTCTCACAATTAATCCAAGAACCCACCAGAGTTGACAAAAGATCCAATAAACTCTCCATTCTCGATTGGACTTTAGTTAACCTCCCCAAAGAAAATGATCATGTGGGCTACCTACCTGATATACTGAGTGACCACTGCCCCACTTTCCTTCGTAGACAAGTAAACATACCCAAACCTATACTATATAAGGAGACCAGAAATGAGCACAAGGTAAATCCACAAATCCTTAACAGTATGCTACAACAAAGTAACTGGCACCCACTACAAAACCTACCATTAGACCAGGCAGTTGAATATTTTAATAATACTTTTATGAAAGTGCTAAACATACTAGCTCCCATCAGGAAACATAGAACTAAGGTTAACTATGCCCCTTGGCTAAATAGGACAACAAAAGTACTACTAAAAGCCAGAGACAATGCCTAAAGGAAGTGGAAAAAGAATAACACCAACCAAGATAAACAAATATATCAACAACTTCGGAACCAGGCCAAAAAACAAATAAAAATGGACAAACAAAACTACTTCCTAGGGACCCAAAACAAACATTCCAAAAACCCCAAAAAGTTCTGGCAGGCTTTAAATTCCCTTCTAAAACCCGGCCAAACTACAACCCCAGCTCTCAACACCAACTATGATAATGACAGCATAGCTTCCCAGTTTAACCATCACTTCACAGACTCTAGTCTATCATTATCTACTCAGCTATCAAACAATAACCCCATACTCACCCCAACTATAGATCACAATAATATACCCCCCTTTACCCTCTCACCCATACCAACCTCCACAGTAAAAAAATTAGTCTCAAAACTAAAACCCACCACTCTCGCAGCAGATGGCCTGCTTTTACTGTATTTGTGTTTCTTCCTACTTTATTTTGCTTTTGCATCATCTTAAAAGTACTCAATTGTATTTATTACTGCTTGGTGTAACTCATTCCAAGCCTTTTAGTTTAACTTGGGCTTCAGACCAGTTGTTTTACATTAAGAGGGTTTGTGGTCTGCACTGTAGTGGCAGAACAGGTAGCTTGCATCCTTCTAGGTTGGGAACTGCTGATTGAGGGCTCAGTGTCTGTTATTCTAAAAGTGTATTAATTCTGGTTTAAGCACTTGGGCTTTCAGGCCAGTTATTTTACATTAAGAGGGTTCATGGTCTGCACTCTTGTGGGAGGAGAGGCTGGACTCTGGCCTTCTGAGCTGGGAATTTCTGGTTAAAGGCTTATAGTGCATGCATATCTGAACTGCTTCTTACTGAAATTGGTACACCTTGTTTGTTGTAGCATAGACTAGATCCAGGCCTGCTGAATCTAGCTTTGTTTGTATAACTTGAGCACTAATCCAGGTATTCTTTAAAGTATTCAGTTGTATTTATTACTGCTTGGTAGTAACTTGATTAAAGTGTAGCTATCATTCTAAGTCTTTTGGATTAAGCACTTGGGCTTCAGACCAGTTGTTTTACATTAGGAAGGTTTGTGGCATGCACTGTGGTGGCAGGACAGGTAGCTTACATCCTTTTAAGTTGGGAACTGCTGATTGAGAGCTCAGTGTCTGTTATTCTAAAAGTGTATTAGTTCTGGTTTAAGCACTTGGGCTTCAGGCCAGTTATTTTACATTAAGAAGGTTCATGGTCTGCACTCTTGTGGGAGGAGAGGCTGGACTCTGCCCTTCTGAGCTGGGGTTTTCCGGTTAAAGGTTTATAGTGCCTGCATATTTGAACTGTTTCTTACTGAAATTGGTACACCTTGTTTGCTGTAGCATAGAATAGATCCAGGCCTGCTGAATCTAGCTTTGTGTGTATGCTTGTTGTTTGTTTGCTTGTTATTTCCCTGGAACGCTAATTCCACCTAAAACGCGGCTTTTCAGCGCTTCTGTGGATCCCTAGTGATATCTCCATTGCTTACTGTACTTATTTCCTTGTTTCACTTGAAAGAAAGTTACTGTTTGTCGTTTTTGCATTTAAGTTGCCTGTAACACACTGCACTTAAGTTACCTGGCACTTGCTCACTAAGCAATTATATAAGTCAGCACTAAAAAATTAAAAGCACTATACCCTCACAAACTCCCCTTGAGTACCTTGTTCCCCATTGGCCCTTGTTTTCAATTATAAAGGAATTCCCAATACTATTCTAGCATGTCCAAAGGTCAGTTGTCAATCTCCTCTCCGGTCCAGCTGGTGAATCTGGGAATCTTGAGGCAATGTTACAACTGCCTCATGTACACAGACAACCCTCTCCTCCTCCCAACAAATTCCAACACATGTGAGAGATGCAACCATATAGCCAAACTGGAGGCTAAGCTCTCTCAACTTTGTACTGGCATAACCAGTCAGGAGGAGAAGTAAACCACACTCACTACAATTCCAGTCTCACATAGAGGTACCACGACAGCAAACCAAACACATAATCACATAAAAACATACTCGGAGGCTCTAAATAAAGATCTGCCTAAGCAGCAGAGACCTCCAAAGCAGACACCCAAGCAACCGCTACCCCAAAACAAAACACGTGCAACACATATCTCACAAAGCCAGTGTGCCGAACAGTCACAGCCCTTAAGGCTAAACAACACACCTGATACACTTGTAATAGGTGACTCTATCGTCAGGCACACCGACGTCCCGCTCACCAGGCTGAACATGGAAAAGGTCACGGTGAGCAGCCTGTCGGGCGCTAGGATCCGCCACATAACACAGGCACTCAGGTCACTCCAAGGCAAGTACAAATATGACTCAGTCATTGTCCATGCTGGTGTGAATGACCTGAGACGTACCTCCCTGGACTACATGAAAAGAGACATAGAGGAGCTCTCTGAGCATGTAGCCCAGGCCGGTATGACCCTGACCTTGAGTAGCATCTTACCCTCACCAAGAATTATGCCACAATATGAAGACAAGATGATCAATTTCAACAACTGGCTTAAGTATTGGTGTCATTCAAAGGGGATCCAATGCCTGTCAGCCTGGGATGATATGCTCAACAAGCCACGATGCTTCGCTAAGGACGGCTTGCACCTGTCACCCCTGGGCTTTTGGATATTGGCAAAGGCTCTTGCTACCCCCATAGTGCCTTTTTTAGGCAAGGCTCAAAAGACAAACCCACCTCCATAGGTATCACGAGGGATAAGAAACTAAGAGTAATGCTACTCAACTCCAGAAGTCTAAACCTCAAGATGCACGCACTCGAAACTCTCCTTAGCATGGAGAACACTGATATCTGTGCAGTAACAGAAACCTGGTTCAGGGCTCCTGAGAGCACCCCAGCACTACCAGGTTATACCTCATACCATGCTTTTCGTCCCCAAAACTTGGACCGAACTACAAAAGGAGGGGGAGTATCAATATTCATCAAAGATACCCACACCTCCAGGTTGGTGGCACAGCACGAAGCATCAGAGACTATCCATGTGCAACTAACAGTGGGTAAAACTGCCTTCCAGTTTATAGCCTGCTACAGACCACCCTCCCAAACCCAGGAACTCCACTCGGCCTTCCTGAGAACACTGGAAAATATGAAAGTCTCTCTAAACACCATTATATTGGGCGACTTCAACTACCCAAACATAGACTGGGAGCATTACTCTAGCTCCAACACCCTAGCCCAAAGGTTCCTAGAATTCATAAACTCAAATGCTATGGAACAACTTGTTACCACTCCCACAAGAGGGGAAAACATACTGGACCTGATCATCACCAACATGGGGATTCTATGCTCCAGACCAGAAGTGTATCACTCACTGGTAAGATCAGACCATAAACTAATCCAACTGGATATTCACATCCCGACCCCACCCCCTGCCCAGAAAACCACAGTGAAAAACTTCTCTAAAGTAAATTTCACACTCCTCAAAACTGACGTGGAATCCTTCAAAGCCCCCGGGCCTGTGGAAAATACGGCCCAGACCGCAGAATCCTTTATAAATGCATTCTATGAACACCTTCAGGAATGCATGGATCATGCAATCCCAAATAAAACCAAGACCCAATCCTCCAAAGGCAGACGTCCTGTCTGGTGGACTCCAGCCATAAGCAAACTATACAATAGAAGGAGGAAGCTACTACATGACAGAGCAAAATCCCAAAAAGGAAAGGCATCTCTGATCAGTATTAGCAAAAAACTACGGGCACTCATAAAATTGTCTAAGGCCAGCTTCAAGAGAAAAATTGCACAGGACACTAAGGATAATCACAAGGCTTTCTTTAGTTATGTTAGGAACCTGGGTGGGAATTCCCAGATATGCTCAGAATTAGTCCAAAATGACAAAACATACACCAAACCCACAGGCATTGCCAACATCCTAGCTGACAGGTTCAGTGTAAACTCCCCCCCCTCCCCACCAAAAGGGCAAATATCTATCCCAGCAGAGTGTTGCCCCCCTGACATCTCAGATGCTCAGGTAAGAGCCACCCTCTCCAAAGCAAAAAACACAGCATCAATGGGACCAAATGGTGTCCCGGGCTGCGTCCTACATGAACTCCAAGAAGAGCTAAACCCAAACATAAAACTACTGTTCAATCTCAGCCTTACTACAGGATATGTACCCAAAGAGTGGTGTACAGCAACAGTGGTCCCTCTCCACAAAGGTGGTGCCTCAAAGGACCCTGGAAACTATCGTCCCATAAACCTGACTAGCTTGGTCTGCAAAGCTATGGAAAGGATCATCATGGACCTCATAAATAAAGATATTGGGGACCTACAGACACTGGATCCTACCCAGTTCGGCTTTGTTAAGGGCAGATCCTGCCTCTTAAACCTGGTCGCCTTCTTTGAAACCGTCACCAAGGCCATTGACGAAGGGAAGGTAGTCCACACAGCCTACCTGGACCTCGCAAAAGCCTTCGATACAATACCCCACTCGGGCATTATAGATAAGCTCATCAGCTTAAATATAAACCCCTATGTCACTAGATGGGTTGCAAACTGGCTCAAGGACAGAACCCACATGGTTAGAATTGCTGGAGCCATGTCAAACTCCAAACCAGTTACAAGTGGCATCCCACAAGGCTCAGTCCTGGGACCTCTCTTGTTCGGTATATTTTTCTCGGAAGTACAGGCCAACACGGAAGGACTGTGGCTGATCAAGTTTGCAGATGACTGCAAATTGGGCACCATAATCAACTCTCCAGCTGACACAAGCATTCTCCAAAAGGGCCTCATAGAAACAGACAACTGGTGCCAGAGCCATGGCCTCAAGCTAAACGCCAAAAAGTGTATAGTCATCCCCTTTGGCAAAAACAAAGTGCCCACAAATTACCACATAGGTGGTAATCCATTAAGTACAGAAGAAGTAATTAGGGACCTGGGGACCCAAGTTGATAGCAATCTCTCATTTGACAACCACGTGGCCAAAGTGGTTAGAAAAGCATTTTATATAGCCAACCTAATCATGAAGGGATTCGCATCTAGATCAGGGGAGGTCATCGTGCCTCTTTACTCATCCCTCATCAGGCCCATAATTGAGTACAATGCCCCTTTTGGGATGTACCTTACCAGACACCTGCAGCAACTGGAAAGACCCCAAAAGTACCTCTCCAAGAGGATCAAAGGGCTCAAACAGATGCCATATGCTGCCCGGTTAAAGAAACTCCAGCTCTACTCAGTGGCATACCGCCTGCTCAGAGGCGATCTGTGCCTATCGTATAAAGCCATGTCCAACCCGGAATTAAGGGACATGCTGCACCTCAAAAAATCCCAATCCCATCGAGCTACGCACTCCAGAGACTTGAACCTCAGCTCTGAAATAAATAGGACATGCTGGAGGGACAGATTCATAACCCAGAGGCTCCCTTCACTCTGGAATAAAATCCCAGTCCAGGTTAGGCAGAGTCCCTCACTGACTCTCTTCAAGAGGAATCTTGATGAGTGGATGGGAGATCATAGGTTTACCCCAGGTATCACTTCTATGTCATTGTTAGACAGAGGCACAGTATACTAACCTCGAAAAAGGGCATAGCAAACTTAATTTAAAATGGGTGGCGAAAGCCAAACATACTCTGGCTAGGCTTATAAATGCCCTAGGGCAGATAGCCTAGTATGAACCTATGAACCAACTACTTTCCTAAAATTAGCTGCAAAATCCCTAGCCTACCCAATCTCACTTCTTATAAACCACTCCATACAGGAAGCCTACATCCCCCAACTATGGAAAGTGTCATACATAATACCCCTACACAAAGGAGGTAACTCCTATGAACTATCAAACTACTGCCCCATTGCTATCCTATCCCACCTCTCTAAACTCCTGGAGAGATGCATTCACACCCAGGTGATGCACTTCTTAACCTCACATAATCTCCTCTCCCTCACACAGCATGGCTTCCGCCCAAACCACAGTACAACTACTGCTCTTCTCTCCTTTACCAATCAGATTAATCAACTTAGAAACAACAACTTTGTATCAGCCATTTTCTTAAATCTATCTACGGCATTTGACATGGTCTCACACAACCTACTTATAGACACTCTAACCGCCATCTCCTTTGCCCCCTCTGCTACTTCCTGGTTCAAAAACTATCTCTCGGATAGAAAACAGTCAGTAAAATGGCAAGGCATACTATCACCACTACTACAGGCATACTATCACCACTACTACAGGCATACTATCACCACTACTACCAACTACTGTAGGCATTCCACAAGGGTCAATACCAGGTACTTTACTATTTACCATTTTCACCAACAAACTACATACCTCCACCCTGCATGCATCACTTATACAGTACACAGATGACTCAACCCTAATCTGCTCAGCCCCAACCATAACCACTCTTCAGAAACTTACCTAAGAATCCTTCTGCTCCATAGAAAAATGGATTACTGATATCCACCTTATTCTAAACCCCAAGAAGACCAAATTAGTTCTATTCACCCTCAACAAATACAAAACCACACCTCTTTCTTGCACCATCACCTCCAACAATGGCACATTAATCTCTCCCTCCCCCCCATACTAAGTTACTTGGTGTTGAAATAGATCAGGATCTTAACTTCAATGTCCACATCTCTCAAACCATTAAAAAGGTTCATAAAAAATTAGGAACTTTATACAAACACAAACAGTTCCTATCAGACCAAGCACGAATCACCCTAGCCCAAACCCACCTCTTGTGTACCCTACTATATGCATCACCAATCCTAATTCACATCAGGAAAGCAGACCTAGACAAACTAGAATCATGCTACAATAAGACTGCAAAATTTGCAGTAACTCCACTTTTAGAAGTCATCACTGTCTTGCCTTAAAGCACCTACAATGGTTAGAACTCCCTCAGCTAATCAGGTATCACCAACTAGTGCTCACCTTCAACATACTAAAGAATCCCCACAAAACGCCAGCCCTAAACCAACTACTAAACCAATACTCAGCAAACCGTCATCTACGCTCATCAAACAAGACCCTGCTCTGTATATCCAAAGCCAACAACACTGCAGGGAAAGCCCTCTTCTCTCATACCATCGCTAAGGAATGGAATAAGCTCCCTCAAAATATATCCTCAGCAACATCTATCTCACTGTTCAAAAAAATCACTCAAGCCACACCTCTTGCAGTCATGGCTCTGTCCTTGCATTACATAAATGCTTTCCTAAAGCCACACCTCTTGCAGTCATGGCTCTGTCCTTGCATTACATAAATGCTTTCCTAAAGCCACACCTCTTGCAGTCATGGCTCTGTCCTTACATAAATGCTTTCCTAAAGCCACACCTCTTGCAGTCATGGCTCTGTCCTTACATAAATGCTTTCCTAAAGCCACACCTCTTGCAGTCATGGCTCTGTCCTTACATAAATGCTTCCTAAAGCCACACCTCTTGCAGTCATGGCTCTGTCCTTACATTAAATGCTTTCCTAAAGCCACACCTCTTGCAGTCATGGCTCTGTCCTTACATAAATGCTTTCCTAAAGCCACACCTCTTGCAGTCATGGCTCTGTCCTTACATAAATGCTTTCCTAAAGCCACACCTCTTGAAGTCATGGCTCTGTCCTTGCATTACATAAATGCTTCCTAAAGCCACACCTCTTGCAGTCATGGCTCTGTCCTTACATAAATGCTTCCTAAAGCCACACCTCTTGCAGTCATGGCTCTGTCCTTACATAAATGCTTTCCTAAAGCCACACCTCTTGCAGTCATGGCTCTGTCCTTACATAAATGCTTTCCTAAAGCCACACCTCTTGCAGTCATGGCTCTGTCCTTACATAAATGCTTTCCTAAAGCCACACCTCTTGCAGTCATGGCTCTGTCCTTACATAAATGCTTTCCTAAAGCCACACCTCTTGAAGTCATGGCTCTGTCCTTGCATTACATAAATGCTTCCTAAAGCCACACCTCTTGCAGTCATGGCTCTGTCCTTACATAAATGCTTTCCTAAAGCCACACCTCTTGCAGTCATGGCTCTGTCCTTACATAAATGCTTTCCTAAAGCCACACCTCTTGCAGTCATGGCTCTGTCCTTACATAAATGCTTTCCTAAAGCCACACCTCTTGCAGTCATGGCTCTGTCATTGCATTACATAAATGCTTTCCTAAAGCCACACCTCTTGCAGTCATGGCTCTGTCCTTACATAAATGCTTTCCTAAAGCCACACCTCTTGCAGTCATGGCTCTGTCCTTGCATTACATAAATGCTTTCCTAAAGCCACACCTCTTGCAGTCATGGCTCTGTCCTTACATAAATGCTTTCCTAAAGCCACACCTCCTGCAGTCATGGCTCTGTCCTTGCATTACATAAATGCTTTCCTAAAGCCACACCTCTTGCAGTCATGGCTCTGTCCTTACATAAATGCTTTCCTAAAGCCACACCTCTTGCAGTCATGGCTCTGTCCTTACATAAATGCTTTCCTAAAGCCACACCTCTTGCAGTCATGGCTCTGTCCTTACATAAATGCTTTCCTAAAGCCACACCTCTTGCAGTCATGGCTCTGTCCTTACATAAATGCTTCCTAAAGCCACACCTCCTGCAGTCATGGCTCTGTCCTTACATAAATGCTTCCTAAAGCCACACCTCCTGCAGTCATGGCTCTGTCCTTACATAAATGCTTCCTAAAGCCACACCTCCTGCAGTCATGGCTCTGTCCTTACATAAATGCTTTCCTAAAGCCACACCTCCTGCAGTCATGGCTCTGTCCTTACATAAATGCTTCCTAAAGCCACACCTCCTGAAGGCGTGGCTCTGTCCTTGCATTACATAAATGCTTCCTAATCTCCTCCATTTCTTCTATCCTCCTTTCTATCACTGCTCACTATGCCTAATACTCAGTACTTCAAAAACTCCTAGAACATGACTACTTTCAGCTACTTTTTGCAACTATATTGCCTTCTATAATGTCACTTTGATTGCATCAGACAATGAGTATTATCTCTTGTTTTCTTTTCCTTCCCAAATAACCGACATCCAATGTCCTCTTTGTGAAATGTAAACCTGCCTGGAAAGATCTATTGTATGAAATATTTCTTGATTGTATATATAACACTTTATGAAATTATTTTTCTTTTCCTTCCCAAATAACCAACATCCAGGGTCCTCTTTGTGTAATGTAAACCTGCCTGGAAAGATCTATTGTATGAAATATTTTTTGATTGTATATAGAACACTGTATAAAATTGCTATTGTGGAGCTTTTCTCCCAGGGCCTCCGATGTAAATGGACCTAGTTCCAGTCGGACTTTCCCGGTAAACAAATGTAAAATAAAAATAAATAAATAATAATATTCCATACATAAAATCCAATAAAAACAAGCACTTTCGTCCCATTATCCACAGGACTTCATCGGATAAACCAGTAAAAATCCTGAACAATTTAAATATGTCACCATAAATAACAGGAGATTTAAAAGTGCAGTTTTCGATACAAATTTAAAGTGAAAACACATTTCCCCATTACAATCACAGAATGGAAAAGTTAAAACTACAAGGTCCTAGATTTATGAAACTGGATAAGGAGGATTGGGATGGTTACAATGGAGAAAAATGAATACAATAAGAGAATGTTAGAAGTGCTTGGTAAGGTATTTCATGTACCAGTGTCTATTAATAAAATGAATCACGCTTATAATATAGTCAGAACGCAGATAAAGGATATGTTTACAGATAATAGGATTTCTATTGATGAATACAATTACTTGAATATGTCCTCCCCTATTACTCCAACCATCTTTAGGATCTCTAAGATCCACAAGCATCTATCTAATCCAGCGCTGACACCTATTGTGGATGGAAGGGGGTCAGTTACTAGTGCTTGTGCTAAGTTCCTAGATAATATATTAAAAAATTTACTAGAGGATGAAAGGCAGGTTTGTAAGGATTCATGGGATTTCTTAGAGAAAATAAGCCATCTGGAGTTTTACAAGGAAGATGTACATGTCACAATTAATGCTAAGGATATCTATACTGTTATCCCACAAGATCTGGGTTTACAATGGTTTAGGCAATACCTGCATAAAAAAGATAGGGCAGGATTGAATAAATTTATATGAGGAACTACTTGAGCTCATATTAAAAATAATTGTATTTATTTTGAAAGGAAATATTACCTTCAACTAAAAGGGGTTTCTATGGGCTCTAACTGTGGGTCATTGTTTGAAAATATAGTGAAGGTCCACTGGGAGAAGCAATACCTGTTAGATGGTGACTACAATGAGTCCTACAGACTTTATCTCAGGTACCTGGATGATATCGTCCTGGAGTGGAGGGATACTAAGGACAGACTGGAGGATTTCATCCAGTACATAAACTGCATTACAGATTTGTTAGTTTATTCCTCACAGGTAGATGATAGGATGATCCTGTACCTTGACATACTGTTAGAGAAGGATTTTGACCACCACAGAATTTATATGTCACATATTTACAGGAAGTCCACCTATTCAAACACACTATTACACTTCACTAGTGTGCATCTGTTACAACAAAAAAGAGCTATGGTCAAAGGACAGTTTGTGAGGGCAGCGAGAATGGTAACCAAAGAGTCAGATTTACTTGAGTGTAAACTTATGGAATCTATGTTCCTAAAAAGAAGCTATCCATGGTCACTGATTAGTAGTCTTATGGAAGAAGTGATCCACAAAAGAGGGACAAAACATTTTACACCGATTCTGTCCTCTAAGACTTCAGACAATAGAATGAGCAGACTTGGTAATGAACAGCACATTGGTCCATATAAGAACTATTTTATAACCACTTGTAATATGGAAAGTGAAGTGATTAGATGGGGTATGGAGAAGAATTGGGCAATTGTGAAGGATGATACTGAGGTGAACATTAAACTAGGTAATAAACCAGCTGTGGTATATAAAAAAGGTGTTAGTTTGAGGAATATTTTGGAGACCCCCTCATGTAGGAACATTGATAATACTGGGGGGGGGGGTTGAAAAAATGTGGACAATTCCATTATTGTAAATACATTAAGGTGGGTGAACCGTATGAAAAAAGGGTGTGTTTTTAAACTGCAAGAGAAATATAACTGCTTTACAAGAGGTGTAGTATATGCAGCACTGTGGCAAAGCTGACAATGTTATTATATAGGTAAAATGGAGTGCATGCTTAAAGATCAGATCTATGAACACACTTACGATATCAAAATGGGTAAATTAATGAATATACCGGCTAAACATTTAATAAGCCATCTAGGGCATGAATTTAAATTTATTTTAATAGAATACGTTGTACCAAATAAAAGCAGAGAAGCTTGGCCACTGATCATTAAAATGAGAGAATTCTTCGGTCTCCTTTACCTTAACTATAATAGATGGCCAGGATTAGTTTAGTGTCAGCACTCAGATCTGTTTCCTTGAGCTCAGCACTTGTTCAGAACTCATTGTAAGCACTAAATAAGCTGCAAATTACTACAACACTCAGCTTTCCTCACTTGTCTAGAGGAAAACAGTTTGCAGTATGTAATAAATAAGCACCTATCCAGGCATGTCTAAGGGTCAGCTCCAGGTCTTTTCTCCTGTCTACCTGATGAATCTGGGCATCTTGGGGCAATGCAACAATTGCCTCATGTACACAGACAACCCTCTCCTCCTACTACCCAACACTACAACCTGTGAGAGATGCACTTATATAGCCAAAGTGGAAGCAAAGCTCTCTTCACCCAAGACTGGACTAGACAGTCAAGAGGAGAAGGTAAACACTTGCACCACACCACACTCATCACATAGTCCCTCAAAACCTACACCACCAAAACACACACACAGAAACAGAAAACACAGACCTACATTCACAGAGGATCTCAATAAAAATCTGCCCAAGCAACAGGGACCTTCAAAGCAGAAACGCACGCAACCTCCACCACCCCAACACAACCCAAATGACACATAGCCCACAAACTTAGTGTACCACTCAACCACAGCCCATAAGGCATAACAACGTATCCAACACTCTAGTCATAGGTGATTCTATAGTCAGGCACACTGATGTTCCACTCGCCAGGCTAAACAACGAGAAAGTTACTGTCAGCTGCCTGTTGGGTGCCAGGATCCACCACATAACGCATGCACTCAGGTCACTCCACAACAAGTACAAATATGACTCTGTCATTGTCCATGTTGGTGTAAATGACCTGAGACGTACCTCCCTGGACTACATGAAAAGAGACATAGAGGAGCTGTCTGATCTTGTAGCCCAGGCAGGTATGACCCTAGCCCTGAGTAGCACCCTGCCATCACCCAGAATTATACCACAGTACAAGGACAAAATGATTGACTTCAACAATTGGCAAAGCTTCTGGTGTCATTCTAAGGGGATCCAGTATCTGTCTGCCTGGGATGAAATAATCGACAAACCACGATGCTTTGCCAGAGATGGCCTGCACCTGTTGCCCTTGGGATTCCGGATACTGGCTAATGCTCTTGCCATCCCTACAGTTCCTTTTTTAGGCAAGGTTCAAATGACAAATTCACCACCATAACAGGTACAAGCAAGCAAAATCTGAGGGTAATGCTACTCAATGCTAGAAGTCTAAACCTCAAAATGCACTCACTCGAGGCACTCCTTAAAATGGAGAACATCGACATCTGTGCAGTGACAGAGACCTGGTTCAAGACTCCAGAGAGCACCCCTGCATTACCAGGCTATAATTCATACCACACCGTTTGGCCACCTAACCTGGATCGAAACAGTAAAGGCGGAGGCGTGTCCATACTCATTAAGGATATCCACACCTCCAGGCTAGTTGCACAGCATAATCCTTCCGAGATTATCCAAGTGCAACTAACTCTGGGCAAGACCGCAATCCAAATTGTAGCTTGCTACAAATCTCCCACCATGCCCCAGGATTCCCACTCCTCATTTCCTGATACAATAGAAAATATTAGGGTACAACTTAACACCCTAATAATGGGCGATTTCAACTACCCCACCATTAACTGGGAAAACTACTCATATACCAACTCTTGTGCTCAACGTTTTCCGGAATTCATAAATTTCAACACCTTGGATCAACTTATCCACACCCCCGCCAGGGGCAGCAATATCCTCGACCTGGTCATTAGCAACATGGGCAACCGGTGTTCCACACCAGACGTCAACTCCTCATTGGTTAAATCCGACCACAAGATAATCACCCTAGACATCCACATCCTGCCCCCCACCCCCATTAGGGAAACCACTGTAAAACATTTCTCCAAAGCCAACTTCACGCTTCTTAAGACTGAAGTGGCAAACTTAATAACACCCATGCTGATGGACAATAGAGGTACGACTGCTGAATCCTACACAAATGCACTTTATAAGCACTTACACGAGTGCATGGATCGTGCAATTCCTAACAGAACCAAGATGCTATCCTCCAAAAAAAGGAAGCCAGTCTGGTGGTCCCCTGCTACAAACAAACTCTACAACAGAAGAAAGAAACTGTTGCTAAAAAGAGTAAAATCCCATAATTGGAGGAACTCCCTGGTCAGCCTCAGTAAGAAGCTGAGATCCCTCATAAAATCCTCCAAAGCTAGTTCAAAAACAAAATCACCACTGATTCTAAAGACAACCACAAAGCATTCTATAGCTATGTCAAAAATCTCAATGGCAACACTCAGATCTGCTCTGAGTTACAGCACAATGGCACTAAATATACAGAACCACCTGACATTGCCAACATCCCGGCAGATAGGTTCAGTGCTAACTTTACCCTCCTCTCATCCCCTAAAGGTCCCATCTCTATACCGGAAGAATGCAAAGTTCCTGTAATCATGGCTGCACAGGTAAAAAACACACTCCCAATGCCAAGAACACAGCATCTATGGGACCTGAAAACATCCCAGGCTATGGTCTACACGAACTACAGAATGAACTGGCACCCCACCTAAGTACCATGTTCAATCATAGCCTCACCTCAGGCTTTGTGCCCACTGAATGGCGCACAGCGGTGGTTATCCCACTCCACAAAGGGGGAGCCACTATGGCCCCCTGGGAACTACCACCCCATTAGCCTGACAAGCCTGGTTTGCAATGCTATGGAATGTATCATCATGGAACTTATAAACAATGACATTGGTAATCTTCAGACTCTGGACTCCACCCAGTTTGGGTTTGTAAAAGACAGATTGTGTCTCCTAAACCTGATAGACTTCTTTGAAACGGTCACCAAAGCCGTAGATGAGGGTAAGGTGGTTCACACAGCCTATCTAGATCTCGCCAAGGCTTTCGACACAACCCCCCACTCTGGAATTATAGATAAACTCACTAAACTGGGTATAAATCCCTATGTCACAAGATGGGTTGCCAACTGGCTCACTGACAGAACCCACACTGTGAAAGTAGCAGACTCCAAATCCAACTTCAGACCAGTGACAAGTGGAGTACCACAGGGTTCAGTCCTGGGTCCTCTCCTGCTTGGTATCTACTTCTCTGAAGTACAGGCTAACACAGAACGTCTTTGGCTAATGAAGTTCATCGATGACTGCAAACTAGGAGCCATAATCAAAACTCCTAACGATGTGGACATCCTACAAAAGGGCCTCACTGAGACAAATGCCTGGTGTCAAAGCAATGGCCTCAAACTCAATGCCAAAAAGTGCATTGTCATCTCTTTTGGTAAAAACTCTGTACCCATGAACTACCACATAGGTTGTAGTCTACTTAACACCGAAAGTTTGATAAGAAACTTTGGGACACAGGTGGACAGTAGTCTCTCCTTTGATAATCACATTGCCACAGTAGTCAGGAAATCCTTCTATGTGGCACACGTCATCATAAAAGGTTTCTCATCCAGGAAAAAAGAGGTCATTGTCCCACTCTACTCATCACTCACTAGACCCATTATAGAGTACAACGCCCCTTTTGGTATGTACCTCACAAAACATCTACAACAACTGGAAAGGCTGCAGAAATACCTCACAAAGAGGATTACCAGCCTCAAACAGATGCCCTACGTAGACCGTCTAAAAAACTCCAGATTTACTCCGTCGCATATCGCCTACTCAGAGGCGATCTCTGCCTAACATACAAAGCTATGTCAAACTCAGAACTGTTGGACATGCTACACCTAAAGAAATCCCAATCCCTCCAAGATACATGCTCTAGGGACCTAAACCTTGTCACCACAATAAACAGAACATGCTGGAGGGATAGATTCCTGTCCCAGGGACTTCCCATACTCTGGAACAGACTACCTATCTATATCAAACAAAGCTCCTCATTAGCACTATTCAAGAAAAATCTTGATGATTGGATGGGAGATAGGAAATTCACCCCGGGGATCACTTCTGTGGCTCTGCTCAACAGGGCCACAGGAAAATAATTTTCTTGGGGTGGCAAAAGTCAGGGTACCTTTTGGCTAGGCTTATATAGGCCCTACGGCCAATAGCCTAGTACCTACCTATGTACCTATGAACCTATTGTTCCATTGCTTGTATCTTGAAAATGAAAGCTTTAGAAAGATAAAAGAACATAATTGTTTTGTAGTACTTAAAAATAGTGTGTCTTTTTCTAGCAAGCTATAACATTGCTCTTTATTATATGGTCTCTTGTAATGTAGGATTGTAATGGGGGAAATGTGTTTTCACTTTAAATTTGTATTGAAAGCTGCACTTTTAAATGTCATGTGATTTATGGTGGGATATTTAAATTGTATGGGATTTTTACTAGTTTATATGATGAAGTCCTGTGGGTAATGGGATGAAAGCACTTGTTTTTACTGGATTTTATCTACTGAATATTATTATTAAATCTTTTTAGAAGAAGTTCTGCTGCTTTACTGACTTCCATTTTGTTTTACATTCATACAGTGTGAAATGAATGTGATACCTCTATACTTCCCACAGTTGTGATATTTCCCTTTGTTCTTGTACACTGGCACTAGTAGGCTTACTCTCCAGTCATGTGGGATACACCTTTCCCTCCTAACTCAGCCAAAATCTCAATCATTTCTGTCTTGGCCTCATCTGTTCCTGCTGCTTTCCCTGATTTACTTTTCCTTACCATCGATCCTACTTTGTCTAAGGTGGGCTCCTCTTCTTCCATTGTAGGCTGCATCTGGGGCAGTACAGATTCTGTGGGGTTTTCTCCATTCAGAAGTTTCTGCAAGTATTCCTTCCATCTACCTCTGATGTCCTGTGGACTGGTGAGCAGGTTGTTGCTGGCATCCTTTATGAAGGATGCCTGATGACTATCTTCTTTATATTTCTGTCTTTGATTTGTAGCCTCTTTGTGCTGTTTGCTGAATCCCTTTCCAGAAGCTAGTAGAATGACTCTGATAATGCAACTGCTCTCTTAGCCTTTTGTTAGCCAGCCAATATTCTTTCTTAACCTGGTCTGTCTTTTTTATCACCCACTTTTTCGTGCACTCCTTCTTTCTTTCTTTTGATGGCTTCCTGGACTTGTGCGTCCCACCATCAGCTCTCCTTATGTGCCTTATTTTCATAGTTGGCTCGGCTGCATAACTGTTCTATAGTCTTCAAACAAGCTGTTCTGAAACACTGCCATTCTTCTTGAATTCCATTTATTTTCTCTTCTTCCCTGGTTGCTAGAGCCGTGACTATTTCCTTGAACTCTTGTACTTTCTCACCAGTCAACTTCCAGGTCTTCAACCTAGTCTCTGTTGACGTTAGAGCCTTCTCTGACCACTGCTTGTAGCTGATTGCTGCAATCAGTGGTTTATTCTGTGAGGTGACTGTTTCACTGGGGTTGACTTTGCAATCACTGATTCTACCAGAATGCCTTTTTCTTATTAGGAGGAAGTCTACCTAGGTTGCATGTTGGCTACTCTTCTATGTGATCTTGTGCTTGTCTCTCTTGCAGACCTATGTGTTGGCCAGTATCAAACCATTTTTCAGACAAAAGTCTAAAATGGTCCCTTCTTCTTTATTTATGTTGCTATACCCAAAAAGTACCCAGGCAGTCCTCATATCCTGTTCTCTCTGTCTCAATATGCACATTCAGGTCCTCCATTATCAGCCCAACTGATGCTATCCTGATTTATCTAACAGGTACTATAACTGCTGACTGAATGCACTCTTTCTCACTATCACACCCCTGCTGTGGGGCATAGGCTGAGATTATGAATATTGCCCTATCCTTACAATGGAGTCTGATTGCCATGAGCCTCTGACTAATTCTGATAACATCCCTCACTGTCTTCTGAAGCGTCTTCCTCATCACAAGTCTCACACCTTTTCTAGCTTATTCTTCTCCAGAGTAGAAGACTCTAGATCCCACACCAAGTGGCTTTGCTGCTCTGCCCTTCCATCTTGTCTCCTGTTCAGTCTCTCCCTTATAATCATGTCATCCACTTCCAAGCTGCATCCTGTCAGTGAACCTATACTGAATGTAGAAATTCTTAGTTCATATTTGGCAGGTAGGTTGGTTTATACCCATCTTTCATTTAAAAGAGTTATTCCAGGTGACGCAAGCTGGCAACTAGACACTGGCTGACTTACTGACCCAGGGCTGCTGGGCTTCACAGCAGGTATACAGTTGCCAATATGGGCACACATACCCCCTGCACCGTTAGCATGAGTTCTTAGTATAGGTTGGAGTAGGTAGGGTCCTCATCTCACTTATTACCAGCAAATACCCGTTCCCATTTTTTGCAGACATTAGTTACTGCAACCAAATCACCTACAGCCAACTTTTAGACCATCAAGTAGCTAACTCTGACATGGCACTTAGTCTGTGATCTGTGTTCTCCTATTTAGAAGACAATGCACACCACAGCTGATGCCCAAAGGGGTCTATACTACTCTTTCCCTGATATTCCTCATGAGTAAAAGCATTGCCTCTTCAAGGCACGGAAAACTAAGCAGGCAGAAGTTAGGTTGATATGATACTGTAGTGAGGCATCCAAAGGCTAGGATGCTGTTCATGGAGTGGGCTCTTTTATTCTACCCCAACAAGTAATTTTTCTGCAACTGCATCTTCCCAGGTATAGACAGCCAGTAATGTTGGTACAGTGAGCAAATGTTACTGCTCATAAGTGTAAGATATCTTCTACCCCCTCCTCCAGTTTCACTCAGTGCTATTACTCCAGGTTTCTGTAAAAATGTGTCCTCCTACTTCCACTCACAAGGTGAACAGTCCAACAGGCATTCAGTTCTTCCCTCCCTTGGTGACTCACTACTAACTTGGGTCCATTAGTGAACCCCGAAGGGATAAAGAAATTAAAGAGGAAAAGATTGAAGAAGTATTGAAAATATTTAATACTGAACAAATTTTAGCAAGATTTGGAAGGCTGACAGATAAGTATCCTGCAACAAAACTAAATAAATGGAATAAGTATGGAAAAGGCTATCAGAAGTGTGTAAGATAGTAGTAATTTTCTGTGCAGGAAGGGTGAGAGATAGAATTTAGATAACTGCAGGCTCACTACATGTGTCAGCTGTGACTACAAAAATTTAGCAGAAGTTTCAGGAAAGAGACTGGGAAAAACTTACAGGATTTTGTAGAAAAAGAAGTGGAAGGACAAGGCGAGCAAAAAGATGTAAGGATAGCAACGCGCATGATAAAGGCAGCTGTGTACAACTGAGGATGGGCATGAACAGAGCAGCTGTATGTGTAGAAGTAAGCAAGGCAAGAAGATTCAGAGATGGTTTAACAACATATAAAGTAATGCAAATAGGATTCCTACAATAAGCGAGGAGCTAGGAAAAGAATATATTAGAAGAATGTGATAAAACAGAAATTCCCCTGAGTTCAGTACCTTTTAGTCTATGTATGGATAAAAGTATCTTTGTCACTAAAATAAGATTAAACAATAAAGGTTCTCAAAACAAAAGGACAGTATTTCTAAAAATAATGATATATGCAGATGACATTTACTTACAATGATTAAAGATGAAATGGAAAATGTGGCAGCGATTGTTATTAAACAACTACAAGAAATAAGTTTGACTCTTTTAACTCTTAATATAGATAAAAACGAAGGATATGGCCTTAACGGTAACACAGGACAAATAAAGTGCATAAACAAAGCCTGGTCTGTTATTTCAGACATTCAGTTTCCATGTTTTAAAGTTTAAGGATCTCTTATGAGAAACAATATGGCACAAAAACTGAGAAGTATTGACAAAAATAATGAAAGAAACAACAGTATGGAGATATTATATGTCATCTCAAAAAAGGTATGTTTAATTAAATAATTACACTGCGGTGGTGGTGCTGCGGTAGCGTTGTCGCTTCACAGTAAGACGTTGTCCTGTTCGATTCTCAGCTAGAGCGTCTTCTGTGTGGAGACATGTGTGAATGGGCGTACCTTCGTTGAAGGTTGTGCGTCAGGGCTGGCAAACTCAGCACGTAAAAACCTACTGCCAATCATTAGCAGACCAGAGTTCCGCTGTGGCGACCCCTAACCGGGAAAAGCCGAAAGACACAACAACAACTTTTGGGATCCCGGGAGGTTATATAGTAAATGCATTTTCTGTATTACAGAGAAAAGAAGTAGAAATAAGTGATGGGGTCAAGAGTAAACCTAATAAAAAAAAGAATATCAAACAGCTTAAACAAACTAAGGGGTTAGGGAAACAAAAGTTCAGCCTCTACATGTCAGTGTATCTTCTGAACTTCTTCCAAAGTAATCAAGTGTGCTGTCAAATAAGTTAGAAGTAGCACTAGGGCTAGGTAATATATAGGGTGACTTGTAAGAATGAAGTAGCAATAAAAATAGTCACCTAATTTTTAAAATTGAGTACACTGAATATAAAATATGAAAATGAATGGAAATATAGAAAATAACTATATAAAAATTAACTAAAAATATACTGAGAAATATTGAGAAACTTAAGTCATGAGAGTCAAAAGGAATTAAGAGCAGGAATGATACAATTAAGCAGGAGTCAATAACATAAATATTTTTCTTGACGGATGGGAAACAAACACATGCCTGTAAAGGCATAAATGAAGAAGAAATTCTTAGGAGAATAGCACTGTAGTAGACCAGGATGTAAAAGACAGGAAGAAAGCTAATAACATGTTTCCTCTACTGTGAAAGAATTGTTGGTATTAAGCAGCACTATATTTTAAATGTGAGACTTTTCTGTATCTCATTTTTGCTTCTCATGAAGTTTGCACCTTCTGTTTTCCAGAACACCCTGAGTGGTGCACGGAGTGCTGATTGGTGGACAGGCCATCATCCGGGCAGCTTTGAAGTGTCAGTGCCTTTTCTGTAGCCCAGGTGCTTGGCCCCATGGCATCCTGACATCTGTAAACTCCCACAATGCCATTCTGTAGTACACACAAGGTCTTGTGTGTCAGCCTCATACTGTGCTTTGTATGGGTTGATGAGTTCAGATGTCTTTGTATGGGTTGGAGAGTCCCGATGCCTTAATCTGACTGCGGTATGTTTCATTTTCTTTATCTGCTTGCACCTACTCATGCAATAAGTAGGTCAGCTTCCTGTTCCGCAGGATGGTAGAGCTGGTGTCAGCTGCTCAGGCCCCTCCTCCTTCAATGGATTCAGTGTCCAGGTCATTAGTAAATCCACTGTCATCTCAGCTTCAGTCAGGGCTTCACCCCCCCCCCCCTGCACCACAGAGCTAGGAAAATCTGAACCTTTGCAAGTGTACATTTAGTAACTGTTATTTACAAATATATAAAAGTAAATGGAGTATTTACAATGGAAGATGATAAATTAGTCCTAGCAAAGTTCAAAGGAGTGCTATAAGTCTTATTCAGTAAGAGAATACAACCATGAAAGAGCTTGAAAAGAGATAATGGCATGGGACAGGACTATAAAACAGATAGAAAGTGTGACATGGAATTAACACAAGAAAGCATGTATACAGCAATGTTAGAACTTTTTTTAATTGTAATAACTGCAATAATGATTTTTAATAAACTGTCCCTATCCTTTTTAAAAAATACCATAGGATCTTAAATTTCTGCCTGAACTACCACAAAATCAGGTAGGGAAGACCTTGACTAATTTTCATCTACAGGAAGGTACTTCAGAAATGTGGCATCTCCTTTAGGCTACACTGCATTTTCAGGAACAGCATACATTATTGTGGGACTGATAGCAAATAATCACCAATTAGGTCCCACTCATCACAGGTGCAGTATATCAAGTACTCCAAGAGTTCATGAGTCTTAATCGCTGAATCACTGATCAATACCAATTTTATATTTAATTGTCCGAAACAGAAATCCTGCAAACATATAGTAGGGGAAACAGCTGGTGTTAGACAATCCAATACCCTTCTCTACGTTTGCATGATCTCAAACTTGACATATACACACACACACACACACACACACACACACACACACACACACACACACACACACACATATATATATAGTTGCGAGATCAGTTGATGCCAGAACATCAAAAAACAGAACATCGATAGGAACAGTGCATACTCTGAGGATTAACTCCAGAGCAGGCAAAACCAAAAACAAGTATTTCTGCAGGAGGGAACCGCCCTGTGCCTCCATGTGGGAGGTTCTGCCTCACAGACTCCCCTGCTATTTATATATACTTACTCTAAGATCATACAATCCCCTAACCATGGAATGTTGATCATGCACATATGTTGACTGTCTGTTTCAGTAGACCAAATGGTGTCAACCAAACAGATGGCAATTTTGTGCCTATTTGACCAAAGATAAGCAACTCGTGTATATATATATATATATATATATATATATATATATATACATACACACATATATATATATATATATATATATATATATATATATATATATATATATATATATATATATGTGTGTGTGTGTGTATGTATATGTATGTATAATTTCTGATCGAAAGAGTGCAATGTTGACCATCTGTTTGTTCAACAAAAACAGATGGTCGACATGTGCAAGAATATTCCCTTCCACCGGGGATTGTGTCATCTTGAAGTTAATCTACATAATTAACAAGAGGTGTGGGGGGTACAGCCCTAACAATGGGAGTGCAGGGGGGCTTGCCCTCCTGCAAAAACACTTGCTGTTAGTTTAGCCCACTCTGGGGTACTCCTTGGACCATGACCACAATGTGTTGACATTCCGTGTTTTGACATTTGTACACAGTGCCCTATAAAGGGCTTCACAGAGGTTGCCCCCTTCAAAAATGCGTGTTTAAGTATCTAGAAGATTTATTTTTGCACTACTATTTAAGACAATGCATGTAGCTGCTTGATAGGGGTATATTCAATTTGTGCATTTGTTTTGTTGTTGCTAAATTACCATTGTTTGAAATGTATGTTGTGATTCACTGATTGAGCTGTGACTTCTGGGAGTTAATATGCATTCCTTTAGAAGGAAGTCATGGATCCATGGTGTCAGCATAGCAACAAGAATCCAAGCACCTCATAGGGAGATAAAACCCACTGTCCTTTACTGTATCCCAGTTATACTTACCTCTGTAAGGTTATGGAACATTAAGCTGGTTGCACTTAAGAGTTAATGATAAGAGGTAATTAAAAGTCAGTAAGTATATGTTAAAAACATAAAGTCAAGTTCATTATTGATACTCTTAGGAGACATCTAAAAATGAAATATACTGCCATATAAATTAAGTAAACTGTGTACTGAACCACCTCAGACAAGTTCCAGCACTATCTTCATCAGAAAAAAACACATTTTGCAGTCAGCACTAT
This sequence comes from Protopterus annectens, assembly GCF_019279795.1. Taxonomy (NCBI): domain Eukaryota; kingdom Metazoa; phylum Chordata; order Ceratodontiformes; family Protopteridae; genus Protopterus; species Protopterus annectens. The sequence continues at coordinate 340,156,629 of NC_056744.1, read as the reverse complement.
ATTCCCTTTGAAAACATGCCAGAAGATTTTTCATGTCATTATTTATTATGGCCTTTTACTTTCCTTCAGTATCAATCAGATGATTTCTTGTGTTATTATTTACTGTGATCCTTTCTGTATTATTTACTGTGTTCCTTTGTGTTATTATTTACTGTGATCCTTTGTGCATTATTTACTGTGGTCCTTTGTGTTGCTGTATAATTCAGACCGTTTTTTTTATGTCATTATTTACCACGGCCCACTCTGTTACTGTATTCTATACTTTAAAGTTCTAATAATGATATGAGTATGCTCTTATATAAACGGACAAGTGTATGCATGGACGACACAGTGTTGCATGCAGTTTAGCTGTTAGTACCATTATTTTACCCTACATCACATAAGTACAAAACTGGTCCCAGAAAATTACAAAGAGTACAACATCATAACATTCTCAGCTGAATGCTACAATGTCTCTACTCCTTGTGTCCTATAATCTAGTTTACCAAACAGTTTGTTGGACATAGACTACTGCAAATAAGCTATTAATAATGCCAAAGAAAAACAATGTAATGCTATTCGCAGCTCTACACAAGATTGCCAAATGCATCCATTCCTTCTGAAAGACAACCATGAATTCACAGGTTCGTAGGAGATTACTAGGCTAAAGGCTCAAGAGCCCTTAAAGCCTAGCCATTGTTATCTGTATTTTACCCGATTTTCAATCCCTAAGGGTAGAGGATGGCTTAGGTTTGTGCTTATGACTTTGACTATTTTACAGACTGCCCTTGTCCATAAGGGACATGGATACCACCCCAGGAGTGAATTTACAATTCCCTATCCATTGATCCAAACTGCATTTGAACAGGGTCAGGGATAGGCTCCGCTTTACTGAATAGGAAGCCTGTTCCAGAGACGGTGTAATCTCTGAGACACATATCTGTCTCTCCAGCATGTTTTTTCATGTCACAGACCAAATTTAAATCCCTAGATCGGGTGACCCTCATGCAGTTTGCCTTGTGAATGTGTAACAGTTCTATCAGGGCTGGATTTATGAGTGCCTTGTAGGTGTGGCATGGTTCACTCCTTAATAGCTGGTAGGAGACAAAGTACAGGGATAAGGTTTTTATTCTATCCACATAGGACATGTTGTTTACACACTGTATTTTTTATAAGGAACCTCTGAGGCCACTCCAGCTGTTGCAAGTCCCTGGTAAAGTACATGCCAAAAGGTGCATTGTACTAGATTATTGGTCTGATTAGGGCCAAGTACAATGGGACTAGAATTTCTTTGGTTCTGGATGCCATCCCTTTACTTATAAGCTGTGCCGCGTAGAAGGACTTCCTCATCATTGTGGACACATGGCAGTCAAAGTTTAGGCTACTATTTATCTGTGTGACTAGATTTCTCTCCTTTGAGTCCACTCTTAGGGGTGCGCTATTAATGTTGTAATTTGGATGGGTATTTGATTTCCCAAAGGGTATGATTAGGCATTTTTTGCATTTTGTTTTAGGCCATGGCTCTGGCACCAGTCATTTATCTGAGTCAGACCCTTCTGAAAGATAGCTACACCACGGAGGGATTCAGAGATTACCCCCAACTCTCAGTCATCAGCAGACTTAGTCAGCCAAAGGTCTTCTACATTAGCCTTGACTTCAGTGAAGTATATTCTGAACAGGAGAGGTCCCGGCACTAAGCCCTGTGGTACGCCATTAGTAACTGGCCTGGCCCTGGTACACCACTAGTAACTGCCCTCTTGCTGGATCTGGATTTACCCACTCTAATAACATACATCCTGTCCATCAGCCAACTGGTGACAATGGAAGTTATGCCCAGTTATGAGACTTTATCTATAATACCTAAGTGAGGAATTGTATAAAATGCCTTAGTCAGGCCAAGGTAGGCAAAATGCACTATTTTACCCTCATCCATAACCCTAGTGACTTTCCTCAAAGAAGTCCACCAGATTGAGCAGGCATGACCTGCCCTTGATGAAGCCGAACTGGGTGGGGTCCAGTGTTTGGAGGTTTCCTGTGTCATTATTTATTAGGTCTGTGATTATTCTTTCCATGGCCTTACATATAGGACTAGTCAGACCTATAAGTCTGTAATTTCCTGGGTCTACTGCTGGTCCTCCTTTATGCAGAGAGATGACTGTTGTTGTCCTCCACTACTTAGGGACAAAGCCAGTCTGAAGGCTGTGTCTCCTTGTACCATTGTACCTGGCACCTATCAGCACTCTCGCTCACTGATTGGTTTATTTGCTACCAGTTAGCAGAAGCTGGTCACTGTAGACCACCTTCCAGTCAACTACCAAAACTTTTCTCTGTGCCCTCCTCCCATTTGTCACTCAGCAGTTCAGATGACTGCAATGTTCACAATGCTTGGCCCCTGAGCACAGTCAACCCCTGGCTACAGCACATGCTGCTTAGTCAGTGCCCAAGCCCACTCCCTGTGTTGCACTTGCTACAGCATCCAGCCTCAGGTAGGAGTTAGTACTACAGGTGATCAAGCTGCTGCACTCCCACTAGGACAGGTGAGCTAGCAACAGCCGTTCACTCTCATCTTATTAGCTAGTTCCCTCAGCTCACGGGTCACTAATCAGTCCTAAATTGTGTGGGCTACAGGCAGGCCATAAACTCTCTGATTTTGTTGCAGCCTACATTTTCACATATATGTGGAATGTAAAACCAATGTAGTTTACTCATATCTCAAAACTTTTGCTTTGTCTGCAATATTTCTAGAAATTTAGAAAAATGCTGTTACTGTACTGTCTTTATCCAGATGAGTTATTTTTTCCTGTTGTTCAGATGAGCACATTAAGACGCTCTTCAATAAACAAGGAATCCTTTCTGCAGTACAATATGGTTTCAAGAAAAATATAGTATCTGGACAAGCATTCATAATTCTGAAACAATAATTAATAATAATGACATTGAAATAATTACTGGTGCTATAAGCTTGGCTAAGACATCCGGCTGTATCAACCACAGCCTGCTACTTTAGCAACAGAAGACGAATGGAATTAGTAAGAAAGTAGACCAGTAGTGTTCAAATTATCTTGACACTCGTACTTTCATGGTGAGAGTCCAAAGGTCATTCTCTGGAGAGGTCAGTGTAACTGCTGCAGTTCCACAGACATCAGCCCCTAAGCCTTCAGTCTTTTCCCTTTTCAGCACTATGTGGGCTCTGCACGTTACTGTTACATTCCAGGCGAATTGCTACTCATGTTAAACCCACGTTTGTGCATATGACTATTGGAGACATTGTAAGATAACCTATGTACTATGCATACTTAATTCTTGTTTTAACTGTGGAGCTTTTCTCCCTGGGTCTCCACTGAAAAAGGGCTCTGACCCAGCTGGACTAACCCGGTCAACAAATGTCAAATAAATAATAAATGTTCTGCTTAGTTGTTCAGAATAATGACCTGGTGTTTACAGTAGTATCTCCATAACTAGCTGTAACTGTCATAAACTTTACAAAGATTACAAAAATGACAGTAAACTTTCATTCTGCATGTGTCACTTGCTGCAAATCTCTCACTGCTTTAATATATAAAGTTCTGAGTATGTTTCTTTTTCTTTAACATTTTTTTATTTCATTAATAAATTATCAGGCATCCCTGCACTGCCAAGTGGCAGCCACCTCTGATGTCATAGTCCTGATAGGAATGCCCGTTAACTTAATGTTGAAGGAGCAGGCACGTGTTAGGAAGATGCCATTTCTCTGCCAACATGAGGTCAAGTTCCTATATGTCAGTGCATATCTTTCTCGACCGTGCTGTAAGAAGAGAACTTCTTCCAGTCGGAGAATATTTTTTTAAGCCTTTAACCACTTATTACTCTATAGGACAATTCTTAAAGAAGGGTTATGTGGACTACAAACCAACCAGAAACTTTGCAGTATGGAGGGTGTGAAGTTCTCTCCTTGAAATATGTTATGCACTTCTGCGGTGGTGCAGCGGTAGCATTGTTGCCTCACAGCAAGAGGTTCTCCCATTCGATTCTTGGCTGGAGTGCAGGGAGTGCCTTCCTTGTGGAGTCTGCATGTCCTCCCCGCGGTTGGGTGGGCGTTCGAAAGACATGCGTAAATGGGCATGCCTTCGTTGAAGGTTGAACGTCAAGCTGGCACCTCAGCGTTCGTGAAAATCTACTGCCAATCATTAGCGAGTTGAAAGACAACAACAACCTAGTTCACTAATAAAAATCAAACTTTAAAATATGTACTACAAATTAATAAAATAGTAAGTAGTCCACAGTTGAGTTAAAATGGAATATCCTTTATTGAAACACACAAACAAGTGATCCTAGTTGAGTATAATGAAAAGCATTAAAGACATTCATTAATTTATATATAATCAGGTTATTTGGAGTAAGGGAGTGGTTACAATGGGTGGTTCTGTTAAAAACAATAAAAGCATTAAACTCATTCCTTTAACCAAGTCCCCCTTCCCCTTAATACCATATTGTAAACTGAGTGCTACCTTAGAACTGAAACTAAAAAGCTGGAGACAAATTAAAATATATAATATAAGAGCTACTTAGGATCACTTGTTTGTGTGTTTCAATAAAGGATATTCCATTTTTAACTCAACTGTGGGCTACCTACTATTTTATTACTTTGTAGCACGTATTTTAAAGTTTGAATTTTATTAGTGAACTAGGTGCATAACATATTTCAAGGAGTGAACTTCACACCCTCCACACTGTGGAGTTTCTTCTTGGTTGGTTTTTGACTCAGTATAAGTTGCATACTGGGTTTTTTGAGACTTCAAGGGATACCACATAGTTTTCTTTTTGCAGTTCTGTGGACTACACCCACTTGAGCTACTGAACTCTGGAAGATGCTACCACTCATTTTGTAAAGGTGGTAGAGTTCTGAATTTCTCTCCTCCATCTTTTCTGTCACTATGCCATGGATATTCTCCCTAAATCTCCAGGCAATAGAAAGAGTGCTGAAATTTCCCTGTCATTTATTTATTTATTTTTTATTTTATTTTACATTTGTTTACCAGGAAAGTCCGACTTGGAAAGAAACCAATTTTCACAGGAGGCCCAGCGAGAAACACTCCAGATGCATGTCTTTGTAGCCAGTCATCCTGGCTAAATTCTCCCATTACTTTACCACCTTACCCCCGCAAAAAAATAGGCTTTAGGCAAAGTGGACTACTAAAATCATTAAAAATAAATAATAGCAATAAAAACATACATGTAGAGACATATTTGTTTCTAAAGAGGTAGCAGCATCATTGCATTTGATTGCAGCAGTACAGCACCCACTGCACATCCGTGGTTCTAGCTAAGGGTACTGTTAGAAGTGCTATTTAGTGCATTCACTGCCTCTATGTGCAGAAATGCTAATCTTTGGGACAACAGCCTCAGTATTTTAGAAAACAATAAAGGATACAATAGTCTACAGTGTGTCTGCAGCACTGTGGGGAGTTCTTATGAACACCTGACTGTAAAACCAAACCATTTTCCTTGCAACAGAATTTCACATTGGCAGCAAAGTACTTACCAGCCCAGTCCAGGTAATCCACACAGCTGGTCTTTGAATATCTGATGGCTATGTCACGCGGCCGCTCACCCAGGAAGTTGTAAGCTTGAATGTCTGCCCCAAGCTCTACCAGTGCTCGCACGGTATCCAGCTGACCCCATGTAGCAGCATAATGCAGAGGAGTGTATCCTAAAAAAGGACAGGTCATCACAAGGCGTTCTCATGGAACTGCAACCTTAATCTTTTTCGTCTTCATTCTACAACAAAAAAAGTCACAGAGCTAACTGATGCAAAAGGTAAGTTTGTGAGAAATACTCACCACAGCTATAGTTCTTCAAGAAGGAGATCGTTGCAGAAGTGTAGTATTTTCACTGGCTTGCATCAGTCAACTATCACTCACTTTCATTCCTCCTAAAAGAATGCAAGTCTAGGTTATAAGACACCCAGCAGTCACAGTCATGCACTCCTGTCATTGGAGGAGATGTGATACTGTATAATGCTGGTGGTACCACACCATCTTCAGAACTTCTAGTGAGAAGACCCTAATAATTAAACCATGGAAATCTGATCATCTTCATAGCGACAGGTAGAGATAGATGAGATAAAGAGATAGACAGAAAGGTAGATAGATGAATGAATGAATGGATAGATGGATGGATGGATGGATAGATAGATAGATAGATAGATAGATAGATAGATAGATAGATAGATAGATAGATAGATAGACAGGCAGATACATAAGCAGGCAGGCTACTAACTGGCTTCCCATTAAGAAAATAACATTGTTTCCTCCTTGATTCCCCTCACGCACAAGCTCTTTTCTGACTCCTCTGACCACCACTAATTTGATTGTTCTTGCTTCATTGTTAAAGACTAAATACTCATTCCGATTTATCATAATGCTTCTGTCACTCCAGATATAACTCCTTGGTGTTCCCTGATTTACTTTTTTAGGCATTCTTCCTGTTTGTATATATGTCTCTTATTGCGTTTATGTTACACATATATGTTACTTATCACAGTTGTATATTTTAGTACTTTATGACTGTATTTGTCTGTTGTTCAGCTTGTGACTGAAAAGGATCAATACTTACATAAAAAGATAGATAGCTACAGACAGATATCGGATTGTCAGGTTACCACATCTGAATTTCCCCCAGTGTCTTACTGCCCTGTTTGAACATCATAGGAAATGAGAATAGTTACTTTAAAAGTGGTTTTGTAGTGTGTGTGGGGGGAGGTGCTTCACCCCTTGATGTGTGGTCTTCATTCACATATCCCTAGTCTCTAAAAAAATAAGATAATGGGTTCATACATCATGGAAAAACATCTTGGAATGAATCATTCAAGACATAGGGAACCTCCAAACACTAGACCTGTCTTAGCATGGATTTGTCAAGGGCAGGCTCATGCTCCAAACACCAGACCTGTCTTAGCATGGATTCATCAAGGGCAGGCTCATGCTCCAAACACCAGACCTCTCTTAGCATGGCTTCGTCAATGGCAGGCTCATGCTTACTCAACCTGGTGTATTTTTTGAAAAGGTCACAAACGCAATGGATGAAGGCAAAATGGTACACACCACATATCTCAAACTGGCCAAAGCTTTTAACACAATGCCCTACTCAGGCATAGTGAAACTGGCTCACAGATAGGACACAGATAATAAAAATAAGGGAAGTTACCTCCATAAAGAGACCAGTCACCAGTGGAGTTCCCCAGGGTTCTGTGCTAGGATCTTGCCTGTTTGGCATCTACTTTTCTGAAGTAAAAGTCAGTACCAAAGGGCAATGGCTGACTACGTTTGCAGATGACTGCAAGCTAGAAGCAGTCATTGAAATCCTAAATGACTTAGCCATCTTTCAGGAAGGTTTGTCTCAAATAAATAACTGGTATCAAAATCATGGTCCGAAAGTAAATGCCAAAACATTTATTATTGTATCCTTTGAGAAGTCATCTACCCCCAGGGAACTATCACATTGTCAATATGCCTGTTAGAGATAACCCAGTTTTCAGGATTTGGGAATTTATATAGTCAGTGACCTAACTTTTGACCAACATGTATCTATTGTTGTCAGAAAGTCCTTCTATATTGCATAGCTTATAAACAAAGGGATTGTGTCTAGATCTAGGGATGTCATTGTTCCCCTTTACTCAGCTCTCATTAGGTCAATTATTGAATATAATGCCCCCTTTGGCATGTATCTATGCAGATACATCAACAACTGAAACATCCACAAAGATACTGTACTAAAAGGATACAAGGCCAAAACAACATTTCCTACATGGACCGACTCAAAGCCCTGCCACTATACTCGGTATCTTACAGACTGCTAAAAGCTGACCTGTCTCTGGCATACAATGCATCCTCTCTCCCATCACTGATGGGTTTACTGCACATCAGCAAGTCAAATGGCATCAAAAATACTCAGTCTAGGGTTTTAAACCCCTTCTGCAACATCAAAAGAATGGTTTGGAGGGACAGTTTCTTTTTGCTGAGGATACTGCTGCTATGGAAAAGACTCCCCATCCACATAAAACAGAATTTGTCCCTGTCCATTTTCAAGTGCAACTTACATCTATGGATGGGAAACAGAAAATTTACCCCAGGACTGCCCCCTGTACTACTAATAGATAGATGTGGTTCCTAAATGCTTTATCCAATGTAAGGGTCCTCTCAAATTATCTATGGTATGATCACAGTTATTCATTCTCATTAGAGGTAATATATAATTATCAGCCATAAGGTGGGTAAGCCCAATCTATAACCAAATAGGATGGGTTATTTTAAGTACAAAAGGGGAAACTGGCTAGGCTTAAAATAGCCTGTGTTATTACAAGCACAACACAAGAAATTGGCTAGGATTAAAATAGCCTGCAAGGGCAGCTAGCCTAATACTTACATATGAACCTATAGGTATTAACTAGGCTAACGGCCACTGGGGCCTTTTTAAGTCTAGCCATGCATCTCAAATCTTTGACAAGATCTGGTACCCTTGATAAGTGTAAGCAGAGGCCTACGAGATGAACCATTTACAAGAAGAAGCCTGGGAGATGAATCACTTATAAGCTGCCTGTGTCCATTAGATTCATAGGTGCCAAACCAGGAATGAATGTCCTATTCCCATCCAATTGTCCAAGCTACACTTGAATTGGGTTAGGGAGGAACTCTGCTTCACATGGATGGGGGGGCCTGTTGCAGAAAAGTGGCAGTCTCTGGGATACAAACTCGTCTCTCCAGCAGGTCCAGTTTATATCACAGGCAATCTGAAGTCTTTAGAATGGGTAATTCTGGTGCTATTTGTTTGTTTATATACATGAGCTCCATCAGAGTGGGATCTGACAATGCCCTGTATGGCAGAAACAAATCTCCACTCAACAGTCTGTAGGAGACAGAATACTGGGATAGGACCTTGACGCGGTCTGCACAGGACATGTTACTTATGCCTTGTATTCTTTTAATGAGGAATCTCTGTGGATATTCCAATTCTTGGATGTGCCTGGTTAGTTACATACCAAAGGGGACATTTAAGTTAATGATAGATCTGATGAATACAAAATACAGTGGAACAATGACCTCCTTGGACCTAGATTCATTACGTTTATTTATAAGTAGGACAACATAGAATGATTTCCTCAAAACTGTAGATATGTGATGGTCAAAGGCTATATAACTGTGTACGTGTCCCCAAGTCCCTGACAACTGAATCAGCTCTTAGGGGTGTGTTGTCAATCTGATACTTACCAGAAATGGATGACTTCCTGAAGGATACTATTATGTATTTCTTGGCATTTAGTTTTAGTCCATGGCACTGACACAAGATATTTTCCTGTTTCAGCCCTTCCTGGAGAACATTAGAGGTGGTTGGAGAGTCTATGACTGTTCCCAATTTGCAACTGTATGTAAAGTTGGCCAGTCACAGGCCCTTGTCATTGGCCTTGTCTTCACAAAAGTAGATGCCAAAAAGGAGAGGTCCCATGACTGATACCTGAGGGACTCCACTTGTGACTGGCATGTTTGTAGAGGTAGACTCCCCAATCCTCCAGGTGACATAAGGGTTTACACCTAACCTCTTGAATTTGCAAACAATGCCCAAGTAGAATATTGTATCAAATGCCCTGGCCAGGACAAGGTAGGCAGTGTGAACCATTTGGCCCTAGTCCATTACATTGGTGACCTTCTAAAAGAAGTCCACCAGGATGAGTAGGCATGAACTGCCCTTGATGAAACCAAACTGGGTTGGGTCTAGTGTCCAGAGGTTTCTTATGTCATTACTGATAATTTCCATGATAATTCTTTCCATGGTTTATTGTCTAGGCCCATTGATGCAGTATTCTTGGCCTTAGAGACAGCATTGAGGACCTGTTCCCTTGTAATAGTAGTGGGAGTTACATTTGATGATATTTCCTGAGGGGAGATTGAGGGTGACAGAGGGTAAAGTTAGAGCTGACTTTATCAGCTAGGAAGTTTGCTATATCTTCTGATGCAGTATAGGTGGCTCCATTTACAATGAACTCTGTACACTCTGTGTATTGCCTTTGAGGTTGCAGGCATAGCTAAAGATGTTGTGGGGTTGTCCTTGGCCTGGGAGGCCAAATTTATCTAAAATTTGGCTTTGGTAGACTTTATTTGTACGCTGATTTGTTTGTTTAGTTTGATGAGTGCTTTTATCCTGCTGGGTGCTGCACCTCCTAATTTTTGCCACAATTTTCTTCTTACAACCTATTGATGCTGTGATTTCACCAGGGTGGTTTGTTTTTTTCAGTTAGTTCTGTACTTATTCCTGGTGGGTACAGCTGCCTCTATGCAGCCTTGACCATGCCTTCATAAGGTTTCTGTGAACAGTTTTGCATTGGAAGCAGTACTCTCAGGGTTTAGGGGGCATGACATTTTGACAGGTTATCAACTTAATAGTAGGAAGCTAGCCTTAGAGTAGTTCTTGAACATTTGAGGGCTAGCTGGAATTCTGGCCTTTATTTTTACTTCAAAGGAGATTGTTTTGTTGTCTGACCTTGCAGGAAAAGACACTACACTAGAGGGTGTGCAGCACTTTCTCATATTAGTGAGGACTAAATCAAGTGTGTTTGCACCCCTGGTCGACGTACTGACAGGTGGTCCAGGGAGTCAGTGTTTACAAAATACAGGAAACTCTCTACCTGCACATTTGGTGTCATATATCATTTCTAGTTAATAGTGGGGTAATTAAAATCATCCATGATTATGGTGTTGGGTTGGATGGTAAGTGTTTCTTGTAAGCTTAAATATGTGTTATTGGATTCCTAGGTCATAAAGGGGGATCTATAGTTTGCAAGGAAGTGGTATGGGATTTTGCCTAGGGTAATTTGAACATGGGTAAGCTCCACTGCATTGTCCTGTTTGACCAGCCTTGAGGTACATTATTTTTTATGTAAATTGAGACACCTCCACCTTTACTCCCTGTCAGTGCTGGAGCTGGTCTAAATGTGTGGAAGGCATTATAGCCTTGCACTGCTGGGGTGCTTTTCGCAGTTTAAACAATGTCTCAATGACAGTTCAGATGTCAGCACTTTCTAGGGTGAGAATAGCTTCTACGGAGGAGAGTTTCTTGCTTAGACTCTTAGCATTGAGCAGTAATATTACATCTAATGTTACACCAACACAGAGAAAAGTGATTAATTGTATGCCTTTTTTTCCCTGAGGTGAAATGCTCTTAGAGATTTAGAGACTAACAATAATAGGATGAAGCCTATTCATTGGGAGAATCAAGGAGATATAGTCACACACACACACACACACACACACACACACACACACACACACACACACACACACACACACACACACACACACACAGACTGCATGGATTGTGCAAGGTTTTTGAAATGATAATGGTGTAATAGATGTCAGGATAGCTATAGCAGGAAAGTTGGGCAAAAGAAATATGGTTGTGATGGTAACATGAATTGCCTGAAATACAGAAGAGCGTGGAGTTCTGAAAGGAAGGGCTCGTTTAAATATAACAAACCTTGAGTAAGAACAAGTACTGTAGAGAAACACACCTGGTTGTTTTTTTTCTTCTTGTATATTTAAACACAAATCAAAGTAAGCAAACTCTTGTGCCATCTGACAGCTGATGGGGGTAATGAGATTCACACAAATCATTTAAACCACAGCAAAAGAAAAAGCACAACACAGAAAAATGTCCAGGACTATTGAACTGAATTACAATGAAGGGCAAAGGTAACTTAATTACAGCCTGGAAATTAGTGCAGGAGACTAAATCAATGAATTAACAAGCTGCTTTCAGTAGTCCAGTGTTTGCTTCCTTCTGCTTCCATTTGCCTACTGTGTGATTATCAGCAAGTAGTTTAACCAGACTGTGTTGTTGGGAGATTAAGATAGGCTCCTCCAAGTTCTCATGGACTGTGTGTAATTAGCTGTATTTGGTGGGCTGCTCTGTGCTGTATTTCCTTGCTGTACAATCCTGCTAGATTGCTCTACTCAAAATGGCTTTAACTTTGCTACCAGTCCCAAAGACATCAAGTGTTTTTTTTTATTGATACAACTCCATTTGCAAGCTTGTAAAGTGCATTCACAGCTAATCTTTTAATACTACTTATTATGCTAGAGTGTTGTAGGCCACGGTGGTGCAGTGGTTAGCATTGTCACCTCACAGCAAGAGGTTCTCCCATTCGATTCTCGGCAGGAGCGCCTTCTGTGTGGGGTCTGCATGTCCTCCCCATGATCGAGTGACGTTAAAGACATGCAAGTAGGTGCGTGGCGAATGGGCATGCCTTCTTTGAAGGTTGGGTGTCAGGCTGGCAACTCGGCACCATAGAAATTCACTGCCAATCATTAGCGGATGGGAGTTCCTCTGTGGTGACCCCTAACCAGGAAAAGCCAAAATACTTTTAATATGCTAGAGTGTTGTTCATTTTGGGACACTTTGGGGGCTTTTTTCCTAGTGAGAGAATGAAATTGCATTTGCTGGTGGTCTGGGCATTCTACTTGCATCAGGCTTAATTTACATACTTTTTTCTGATTAGATGTGACTTTTAGGTGTATCTTTTAAACTGTGTTGCATAGCAGGACCTGTTGCTCTACATGGCTGGGCTGCTCTGTGCTGCAGTTCCTTGCTATTCACGGATACTAGACTAATCCATTTTAACCAGATTTGACATTACTATGCTGTAGTATTATTATTACACTGCTGTGGATAAGACTTTTCATCCTCATAAATCAAAGCTCATCCTTGTCCATATTCAACCACAACTCAGATCTATGGATGGGAGAAAATTTACCCCAGCACTTCTCCCTATACTACTAAAGGACAGTGGCAGCTCTTAAATGCTTTATACTATGCACTGGTCCCCTCAAATTACTTATGGTTTGATCCCAGTTATTCTCATTAGGGATAACATATCGATCATGGGATGGGTAAGGCCAGTCTATAAAAAATGGAACAGGCTATTTCGAGCACAAAAAGGGAAACTGGCTAGGCTTAAAATGTCCCACTAGGACAGACAGCTAGCTTAGTACTTACCTACAAAACTGTGATCCTATTACTGCACAGCAGTGACGAGCGCTGCACTCTAAAGGCATACACTGAGTGGCGCAGAGCTACAGTTATCCCAATCCACAAGGGGGGATCCACCTTGGATCCCGGAAACTACCGTCCCATCAGTCTGACAAGCCTTATCTGCAAGGCCATGGAGCGTATTATCATGGAACTTATAAACAAAGACATTGGCAACCTTCAAACACTGGACCCCACCCAGTTTGGGTTTGTGAAGGGCCGATCTTGTCTCCTGAACCTGATTGACTTCTTTGAATCAGTCTCCAGAGCCATGGACAAGGGTAAGGTGGTCCACACAGCCTATCTAGACCTTGCCAAGGCCTTTGACACCATCCCCACTCTGGAATCATAGATAAACTTACTAAGTTGGGCATTAATCCCTATGTCACCCAATGGGTTGCTAAATGGCTTACTGATAGAACCCACACTATAAAAGTAGCTGACTCCAAATCCAGCTCCAGACAAGTGACAAGTGGAGTACCTCAGGGTTCAGTCCTGGGGCCGCTCTTGTTTGGCATCTACTTCTCTGAAGTACAGGTCAACACTAAGGGACTCTGGCTAACAAAGTTTGCAGATGACTGCAAACTGGGAGCCATTATTGAATCCCAAATGATGTGGATACTCTACAAAAGGGCCTTACAGAAACAGATGCTTGGTGCCAGAGCTATGGGCTCAAGCTCAATGCCAAGAAATGTACTGTTATCCCCTTTGGGAAAAAACATGTATCCATGAATTACCATATAGGTGGCAGTACACTAAACACAGAAAGTGTGATAAGAGACTTGGGGACACAGGTGGACAGTGGTCTCACCTTCGATAACCACATCGCCACAACAGTCAGGAAATCCTTCTATGTGGCACACCTCATCACGAAGGGCTTTTCATCCAGAAAAAGGAGGTCATTGTCCCACTGTACTCATCCCTCATTAGACCCATTATAGAATACAACGCCCCATTTGGTATGTACCTCTCAAGACATCTGCAACAACTGGAAAGGCCTCAGAAATACCTCACTAAAAGAATCACAGGCCTAAAGCAGATGCCCTATGCTGACCGCCTTAAAAAACTCCAGCTATACTCTGTCGTATCGTCTACTCAGAGGCGATCTCTGCTTAACATACAAGGCCATGTCAAACCCAGAGCTGTTGGACATGCTACACTTAAAGAAATCCCAATCCCTCAGAGCTACACGCTCCAGGGATCTAAACCTTGTCATCACAATAAACAAAACATGCTGGAGGGATAGGTTCCTGACTCAGAGACTCCCAGACTCTGGAATAGATTGCCCATACATGTCAAGCAGAGTGCCTCTTTGGACCTCTTCAAAAGGAACCTTGACGATTGGATGGGAGAAAGGAAATTCACCCCAGGGATCACGTCAGTCGCCCTGCTAGACAGGGGTCCAGGAAAGTAAATAATGTGGGAAGAAATAGCCAGGGAATTGTTATGGCTAGGCTTGTATAGGCCCTAGGGCTGATAGCCTAGTACCAACCTATGAACCTATGAACATACATCACACCACCAGTCTCACATAGACCTATGAAACCACCACCGGCAAAAAACACACAAAAATACACGAAAACATACTCCGAGGCTCTAAATAAAAATCTGCAGAAGCAACAGAGACCTCCAAAGCAGACAACCAGATTCACCAGTTGGACCGGAGAGTACACCTGAAACTGCCCTTTGGACATGCCTGGATAGGTACAGTGAACTGTTTTACTGATTGGCTAGTAAGGTCGAATAGAGAGCCTTGTCCTTCTCTACAGTATGGGGGGGTCTAGTGCTAAGGTTTATTAGTGCTTGCTTTGAGTTTTGAGCAAATGCCAGTATGAAAAGTGAATGGTTTGAGTGCTTAAGTTGAAAGTTTGTCTAGTTCCAAGGGAAAAATTAAAGAGTAGACTTTGTGGAGCCGGGAATAGTTATACCCTAGCTAACCGGCGCTGCCTGGCACGCAAAACCTTGCAAATGTGGGTTTTATAGCAGGGAAATGAAAGAGATAGAAATTAGCCCAAAATGGCCAATAAACCACTAATTTCTGGGCTGAAACCACTCCTCCAGGGACAGAAAGGCTGCTCAAAGCTCCCTCTCTCAATGTGAACAGAGAAACTTCCTTCTATCCAAGTAAGGTATGGGCAAACACAGAAACTTGTAACACAGCCCTGAATTTAGCACTAACCTGAAAACTGGACTATACTAGCTTAGAAACATGGAAAAACAAGAATTTTTTTTTCCATAAAATAAAACAGATACAATAAAAAAAAACCACAGTAAATGCACAGAAATGGCTATCACACTTGAGTGTGTGGCCTACAACTGTTAAACAGGTAATTTAAACACAAAACAACCTTGTTAAAGTGCAGGCAGTAAAAGAAGTACAATATGTAGCTGAAACAAGCTTTTTAAATCACAGAAACTCTAGAAAATTGGCGTTTTAGGCAGAATTAGCTAAAGGCAGCAGGAAAATGCAGAAAAATGATACTTAATCACTTCAAAGTCTCTCTTCTGTCTCTCTGCTGCTGTAGAACTCTGCAGGGCACCAAGCAGGAGCTTGCTGAGCTGTATGCTAGCACAAAAACCTTTCAAATGCAGGGTTTATAGCAGGGAAATGAAAGAGATAGAAATTAGCACAAAATGGCCAATAAACTACTAATTTCTGGGCATAAACCACTCCTCCAGGGACAGAAAGGATGCTCAAAGCTCCCTCTCTCACAGTGAACAGAGAAACTTCCTTCTATCCAAGTAAGGTATGGGCAAACACAGAAACTTGTAACACAGCCCTGAATTCAGCACTAACCTGATATACTAGCTTAGAAAGGTGATAAAACAAGAATATATATTTTTCAGAAAATAAAGCAGATACAATAAAAAAACCCACTGTAAATGCACAGAAATGGCTATTACACTTGAGTGTGTAGCCTACAAAAGTTAAGCAGGTAATTTAAACACAAAAACAACTTTGTTAAAGTGCAGGCAATAAAATAACTACAATATGTGGCTGAAACAAGCTTTTTAAATCACAGAAACTCTAAGAAAAACAGTGTTTTAGGTGGAATTTGCTAAAGGCATCAAGAAAATGCAGAAAAATGACACTTAATCACTTCAAAGTCTCTCTTCTGTCTCTCTGCTGCTGTAGAACTCTGTAGGGCACCAGGCAGGAGCTTGCTGAGCCGTATACTAGCACAAAAACCTTACAAATGCGGGTTTCATAGCAGGAAAATGAAAGAGATAGAAATTAGCCCAAAATGGCCAATAAACTACTAATTTCTGGGCTGAAACCACTCCTCCAGGGACAGATAGGCTGCTCAAAGCTAAACACTTTCTCCCTTAGCTATGTAGGGCATCTTCAGAGTACAAACAAAAATAAACTGTATTTGATACTTATACTCTAAAATGCACACACCTCCTATAACAATTAACCAATCATTCTAACTCATTCATTAATTAATGAATCTAAAAATAATAACAATACCATGTATTTTGAACATTTTGAACAATTTGACACTAGTGCAACAAAGTTTAACACATATGACAGTGTTGTTTATGATATATTAGACTACACTGTGGACGTTGTACATGGTAACAATACATATAATTGTAAGAACGCACTTGGCATTGATTCCAATGAACCCTGTTGTACGCTCATCACGAAGGGTAGTTTTCACATTTACAATTTTAGTGATTTGACACTAAGTGATGATTTTTGCGAATTATTCAAAAAAGGGTTCTCTTTTATTCCCACATTTAGACATGACATTTCTAAAGTACTGGTTAACTTTAAATTGTATGTTAGGGATTTGAATTTGAAAATATACTTTTCCAATCCCAACGTTAGACAAGTTGAATTTCTTCCACGTTTGAAAAGAAAAAGCACCTTCATTCCACTGGTTAATCCCACTATACATTTATTTGAACAGTTATGTGAGACACGCATCAGAGGGTTTCTTAAGGGAGACTATGATAGATGGGACAATCTAACCGAAGGAGAAAGATTTTGCTTGAAACAACTGAGCATTGACGATACATATAGGGTGATGAAACCAGACAAGGGTGGAGGGGTAGTCATTATGACTAAAAATGACTATATTTGTAGAATGTTGGAATTATTGAATGATTCAACTACTTACATGAGGGTTTCAAAAAATGAATTAAATAGAGCTTACACAAAATTAGATTGGCAATTATATGAGTGGTTAATGGAAGGATTACTTAACAAGGACGAATATGACTTTTTGTCTGTTGGATGTCCAGTTATTCCTTCCATTTTTGGAATACCTAAAATTCACAAAAATGTACACAACCCACCACTCCGTCCTACTGTTTCAGTGAGAGGTTCCAAGACCGAGGCTATGGCGTCCTTTATTGATTTTCATTGTAAACACATATTTAAGAACATTACACATGTTCTTAGGGACTCATGGCACTGTTTAGAGGTTATCAGAAACACACCGGTCGATGAGGAATTTTTTATGGTGACCATTGATGTGATCAACCTGTTCTCTATTATACCTAATGATATGGGACTAGAGATGTTTAACAACAGTTTGATCAAATATAGCTCAATAGACTTATATAGAAGAAATCTGATTGTTGACTTAACTGAGATGGTACTTAACAACAATTTTGTTATATTTGAATCTGAGATTTTTAAGCAAATTACCGGAGTGGCGATGGGTGCTAAGTGTGCTCCATCTTATGCCAACTTAGTTTTGGTAGATTGGGAAACCAAATGTATTTTTACAACATCTTATTGGCAGAAAATTACATTGTACGTACGATTTTTAGATGACATATTACTGTTTTGGAAGGGCACAGTTGAAGAAATGCATGAATTTATGAATTATATGAATGATTGTTCTAATTTCTTAAAATTTACCTACAAAATACATGTTAACCAATGTGACTACCTAGATATATTGTTGATCAAAGATACTACAACAGGAGGTTTAATATCCAACATACACCGGAAAAAAACATTTTCCAACTCTTTTCTGCATTTCAAGAGCTGTCACCTTTTTTTTCAAAAGAAAAACATCATGAAAGGTCAGATGGTGAGGCTATCCAGGCTCATTAGTGACGATCATCTCTATGAGGTGGAAATTATGAAACTAATTAACATGTTTATAGAGAGAGGTTATCCTAATGATGTCCTTTACAACATTAAGTGTGAGGTTGAAAATAAAAGAAACACTGACTATAAACCCATCCTTAAAGGGTTTTTTTTAAAGGACAGACAAACAACTCACCCAGACACTATGAGGCATGTGATGGTTTTACCATTTAATGAGGAAAGTGGTGAAATCAAAAAACTTATTGACGAGTCCTGGCGGGCAGTTCTCACCAACGATATTGTCAAAATAGTGGGTGACAAAGCTACTTTTACATACAGCAGAGGGATAAACATTAAGGAAATAATGGAAAAAGCAGGTAAGCAACATGTCTACACCAATTCAAAGATGAGCAAATGTGGACATTGTAGCACTTGTAAATATATTAACAATGGCCCATATGTTGCAGTGCACAACTTTGGTAGGACCCTTAGGTGTCCAGGGTTTTGCAACTGCAACACTAAAATGGTTATATATTTAGCTACCTGTCTTTGTTGTCCCACTTTTTATGTAGGCAAGACTATTAGAAAATTGAGACTTAGGATATTGGAACATGTTTGAGATATCAGAAATAAAAAAACAACAAATGCATTATATATGCATAGCCGGGAGTGTGTCAATTTTAAAAAAATTTTATTCTTTGTTATTGACAGGGTTCCTTATAACGAAAAAGGTGGGGACACAAAAACATTTTTGGAGGTCAAAGAGTGTATTTGGCAATTAAGGCTTGATGCCTCTAAATTTCCAGGAATAAACGAACATATCTCAGTTGCCAGTTTATTAAAATACAGGGCTATTCAAATATAATGGGTATTAAGTTATTTAGGTTTTTCACTCTTTTTCAGTGAATACATTAATTTTTTACATTACAAGGTCAACATACCTTATTCATTAGCATACACTATACAAGTGTATCTGCAATATGTATACATTTATACATTATTATCAGAGTTATTTATTTATTTATTATCACAGATTAATTATTACATTTTTGATATTTTTTATTAATGTTTATATATAGATCTGTTTTTAACAACGTACCAGAGATTTTTAGATTGTTATATATATGGACATTATACATAGTGTTAATGTGGGTTTTTCACTATACAGCTTTATATATTATATATTACATATATACACACGTGACTATAGCTCCTGTATTGGTCTTATACTGTACAAAGTTTCTAGGTTTAGTACTACAGCACTGACCTTAACTAAGTCTTTTATATTTTAATTATTGTATTATTAATTTTTATTAGAATTATAGAAAGTATTTAATTATCAATATTTACAATATACATATACATATATAATTTTTGTGAGCTTTTTTAGGTTTGATGATGGTTTAGTGTGCATTATATGCTATTTAGCTTTTATACACACAATGCATATATACTTACATAGCATTCATTTGTTTTTGTTACTGTTGAGTTAAATACATGTTTTTTATATTTATATTTATATTTATATTTAACATTTATATTTAACATTTAACATTTCATAGCAAAGCTTCATAATATAGTTAAATGTTTTATTTTTAGATTCATTAATTAATGAATGAGTTAGAATGATTGGTTAATTGTTATAGGAGGTGTGTGCATTTTAGAGTATAAGTATCAAATACAGTTTATTTTTGTTTGTACTCTGAAGATGCCCTACATAGCTAAGGGAGAAAGCGCTTAGTATTTACTTCTGTTGGTCTATCGGTTTCATTAAAGGATTTGTGACAATCTACACAGGTTCAGTTTTTATTACCAGTTTGCTTTTTTTGGGATTTACTTCATGTAACAAGGCTGCTCAAAGCTCCCTCTCTCACAGTGAACAGAGAAACTTCCTTCTATCTAAGTAAGGTATGGGCAAACACAGAAACTTGTAACACAGCCCTGAATTCTGCACTAACCTGAAAACTGGACTATACTAGCTTAGAAAGGTGGAAAAACACATATATATATATTTTTTGTTTTTTTGCTTTTTTCAGAAAATAAAGCAGATACAATAAAAAAACACTTTAAATGCACAGAAATGGCTATCACACTTGAGTGTTTCGCCTACAACAGTTAAACAGGTAACTCTATCATTTTCCATGTTGGTGTAAATGACCTGAGCTGTACCTCCCTGGACTACATGAAAAGAGACATGGATGAGCTCTCTGATCACGTACCCCAGGCCGGTATGACCCTGACCCTGAGTAGCATCCTGCCCTCACCAAGAATGATACCACGGTATAGAGAAAAAAATATCAATTTCAACAATTGGCTAAGCTTCTGGTGTCATTCAAAGGGGATCCAGTGTCTGTCAGTCTGGGATGACATGCTTGACAAGCCACGCTGCTTTGGTAGAGACGGCTTGCACCTGTCACCCTTAGGCTTTCAAATACTGGCCATCGCTCTTTCCACCCCCATAGTGCCTTTTTTAGGCAAGGCTCAAAAGACAAACCCACCAATGTAAATAGAACAAGTAACAAAAAAATGAGGGTAATGCTACTCAATGCCAGAAGTCTAAACCTCAAAATGCACGCACTCGAGGCACTCCTCAGTATGGAGAAAATCGATATATGTGCAGTAACAGAAACCTGGTTTAAGGCTCCAGAGAGCACCCCAGCACTACCAGGCTACAACTAATACCATACATTTCGGCCGCAAAACCCAGACTGAAATACAAAAGGCGGGGGTGTATCCATATTCATCAAGGATACCCACACCTCCAGGTTAGTGGCACAGCACGATGCTTCAGAGATCATCCACGTGCAACTAACAATGGGCAAAACTGATATTCAAATTACAGCTTGCTACAGATCACCCACCATGTCCCAGGACCCCCACTCCGCATTCCTGGAAACACTGGGAAACATAAAGGCCCTACCAAACACCCTGATATTGGGTGATTTCAATTACCCAAACATTAACTGGGAGAACTACTGAAGTACAAACTCCCTTGCCCAACATTTCCTAGAATTTATAAACTCAAATGCCCTGGATCAACTGGTCAACACCCCCACCAGAGGTGACAACATATTGGACCTGGTCAGCACCAACATGGGCGACCGGTGTTCCACACTGGAGGTCAACCACTCGCTGGTTACATCTGACCATAAACTAATCACTCTGGATATCCACATTCCGCCATCACCCCCGGTCAAGGAAACCACTGTGAAAAACTTTTCAAAAGCAAACTTCACATTACTTAAAACAGAGGTGGGAAGTTTCAAAGCCCCCATGCTAAAGGATAACGCTGTCCAAGCTGCAAAATCCATTACTAATGCACTCTACGGGCACCTACAAGAATGCATGGATCGTGCTATCCCAAACAAAACCAAGACTCTCTCCTCCAAGAAAAGGAAACCAGTCTGGTGGACCCCTGCCATAAACAAGCTATACAACAGAAGGAGGAAACTAGTACAGAAAAGAGTAAAATCCCAAGAAGGGAAGACATCCCTGATCAGTATCAGCAAGAAACTACGTTCCCCCATAAAATCATCCAAGGCTAGCTTCGAAAGAAAAACTGCCATGGACTCCATAGATAATCACAAGGCATTCTTTAGCTATGTCAAGAATCTAAGTGGCAATTCTCAGATCTGCTTGGAGTTAGTGCAGAATGGCACAAAATACACTGAACCGACCAATATAGCCAACATCCTGGCAGACAGGTTCAGTGCAAACTTCACACCCCCCCCTCTCATCCCCAAAAGGGCCCATAACTATACCAGAAGAATGTAGTGCCCCTGAAATCACAGACACTCAGGTTAAAACAGCCCTCCCAAAGCCAAAAATACAGCATCAATGGGACTGGACGGTATCCCAGGCTGTGTCCTACACGAGCTCAAAGATGAACTAACCACTCACCTAAATACACTGTTTAAACTCAGCCTCTCCACAAACTATGTGCCTACAGAGTGGTGCACAGCAACGGTTATTCCACTCCACAAAGGTGGAGCCACAACAGACCCTGGGAACTATCACCCTATAAGCCTGACTAGCTTGGTCTGCAAAGCTATGGAGCGCATCATCATGGATCTCATTAACAGAGACATTGGAAACCTCCAAACACTGGAGCCTCCCCAGTTCGGCATTGTTAGGGGCAGATCATGCCTCCTAAACCTAGTGGACTTCTTTGAGACAGTTACCAAGGCTACAGATAAGGGAAAGGTGGTCCACACAGCCTACCTAGACCTTGCAATGGCCTTTGACACCATTCCCCACTCAGGTATTATAGACAAGCTCACCAGCCTGAACATAAACCCCTACATCATGAGATGGGTTGCCAACTGGCTCACGGACAGAACCCACATGGTAAGAGTTGCGGGAACTAGGTCTGACTCTAAACCGGTTACAAGTGGCATTCCCCAGGGCTCAGTCCTAGGACCCCTCCTGTTCAGCATATACTTCTCAGAGGTACAGACAAGCACAGGAGGACTATGGTTGACCAAGTTCGCAGACGACTGCAAACTAGGGGCTATAATTGACTCTCCGGCTGACACAGACATCTTCCAAAAGGGTCTCACTGAGACAGATACCTGGTGTCAAAAACATGGCCTCAAGCTAAATGCCAAAAAGTGCATAGTCAAACCCTTTGGAAAAAACAAAGTACCCACAAACTACCACATAGGTGGTAGCCCCCTAAATACAGAAGACATAATAAGGGATCTGGGGACCCAAGTAGATAATAACCTCTCCTTTGATAATCACATTGCCAAAGTGGTTAGAAAATCCTTCTATGTGGCCCACCTAATCACAAAAGGGTTTGCATCCAGATCAAAAGAGGTCATTGGGCTCCTCTATGCATCACTCATCAGACCCATCACAGAGTACAATAAGAAGTTATGTACCTACCATAACGTTCCATGTTAGTTGTCTTCTTCTCGCCTTCTTTCTTGCTGGATGGGGTTCAGAGCCGATCCTCGGCTCCGACTCGGCCTTATACTAAAGCTCGAGAGCTATTTACCAGCTCGAGGCCCTCCCCCTCTCCCACAATGCTAGGCGTCAGATACCCAGATCTCATTTGGTATAGCTAACACCATGGAGACACCCTGTCCCTACTATAAAGTTTACCTACAATGGTAACAACTGAGGAGGACATAACCTAGGAAATAGTCAAGCAGAGGAATAAGGCCACAGAAGGATTCATCTCGGTCTGTCCAGGCTAGGGGGATGGCGGGTGTGACGCAAGAAAGAAGGCGAGAAGAAGACAACTAACATGGAACATTATGGTAGGTACATAACTTCTTAATGTTAAGTTGTCAATCTCGCCTTCATTCTTGCTGGATGGGACAGCGTCCCTAGCACCTTAGCCCCGGGTGGCTCTTCGGAACACACTCTTGAGCACAGTGGAACCAAACTCAGCCCGACTCCTGGAGGTCATATCCAACTTGTAATGAGAAATAAAGGTACGAGGAGTGGCCCATGTGGCTGCAGCACAAATAGATTCCATTGGAAGTCTTGCTTGAAAAGCTACTGACATAGCTAACGCTCTGGTGGAATGAGCTTTTGGTTTTGTAGAGAGTTCTTTATGTCTTAGTTGGTAAATGAAGGAAATAAGTTCATCACCAACCAAGTATCACCACGATATGATGAAATAAGAATCTGTTTATTACACGAATAACAAGTGCTTTCGCATACACCAAGTATGCTTCTTCAGGTTACAATTCACAATAAAAAGTCATACACTTTTATATACAGGTCTTAATTGCATAATTAAAATTTTCAAATTGGTTAATTTCCCGCTCTTTCAAATCAATTAAATTTCAATTAGTATTACGAGCAATGCCTTCAAAACCCATTTAAAGATATATGACAACAATAATAAAATACTCAATAACATCAATTAATTTAAAATAAATTAAAATAAAATAAAATTCATTTCTGTTAAGTTGTATTATTCTACATATGGTTTGTAGACAAATATGATGTAAACCAATATGAGCACTTGTATCGATATACAGTATATAATATAGAATGTTCATACTTTTTCATTCAAATATAAAAACTCTAATTTAATAGTACAGTATAATAATAGTAAGGATATTCACTTCATTTTCTATGTATCTTAGGATTTACTATCTTATTGGATGGCATAGTTTTAAATGTAAAAATTATAAAAATTTTTACATAAGGAAAAAAATATATATATAATAATAATAAATATACTAGGTGTGTATATATTTATAAATAAATAAATAAAATTGATGTACATTACTTATTTCATACCAAGGCTAAAACCAGATAATACCAATGAGACTAAAATCTGATAATAATAATAATTATGTATAAAATATATCAAATTATATATAAATATAAGTCATAATTAATATAGCATATTTTATGAATAATAAATAATAAATATGACTTTGGTTGATGATAAATCAACTAATTTTATATCATTTTAATGATAAAAAATATATGTATAAAAATTTTTGACAAATAAATATATAAATATATAAATATATAAATATATATAAATCGAGTTTTACAATTCATAAGAATATATATACATGGATAATGTGTATAAAGATATATCCTTATGTCATTACAACTTAAGTCTAAAAGTCTGTGTTTAACATATTTAATAAATGTAATATGTCATGAGTAATCATTCATCAAATAAAAGACTAAGTCACTATGATCTATTAGTGTGAAGCCAGAATAGGTTTTATGCTGACCATACTGTTAAGACCAGGTGTTAGATGGGCTTTGAGTCTCAAAATCCATTGTAATTCAACATTTTCCAAATGTAGCATATTATCCCCTTTTTTTAAAGGATTTTACTATGTCTATCACTCGAAATTTAAATGTATGATCTTGAAATTTGGTGATGTGTTTAGCTAATGCATTAGTCTGAACCTGTTTTCTTATTTCATATATATGGTTGTAAATGCGGTCCTTTAATCTTCTTGAGATCAAACCTATATAGTATGCATCACAATTTTGGCATGTCGCTAGATAAATCACATTGGTTGTATCACATGTTGCTTTTAATTTAAACTGATATCGATAATATAAACCTGGTACTATAAAGTCTATATCATTCGTAACATGTTTACACATGTTACATTTGGTACACGGCTTTGTTCCTAGTTGTGGAATATTATCATTTGCATTTTCTAGTGTTAATTTTTCATCACATAAAAGTCTCTTCAAGCTCTTATTATTCTTATAGCTAAATGTCGGTGTATTTCCTACTAGAACCCTTATGTCTGGGTCAGTAGTTAAAATGTTCCAATTCTTGCTTATTATATTTATTATATTATAATTATCATTAGTATATCTCGTTATGAATTGAACATTAAATCTAGTAGCCTTAATATTTCTATGTTTCCTTATATATTTAGGATTATAAACTCTTAGTTTATTGTGTTTATTAGAGCTTTCTTCATTTATGACTGGATCCATAACATTGTCAACTAGCATGAAATCTCTATTAATTGTCTCTATAACATTAATGGGATAGCCTCTTTCTAGGAATAATGTACTCATGATATCAAGTTGCCTTTTTCTTTCTAGTTGATTGCTACATATTCTCGATATCCTAGTATACTGATTTTTTACAATATTTGGAAAAATATGTCTAGGATGCATACTATTATATTGTAGAATGGCGTTTTTCCAACATGGTTTCCTGTAAATGTTAATACTTATTCTTTCCTCATCTTCAATGGAAATGGTAATGTCCAAAAAGTTTATACTTCTATATGAAGCTTCAAGTGTAAATTCTAAAAAATCTGTCGTGGACTCAAAATAGTATACAAATTCTTTTAAAGAGGACATGTCTCCTTTCCACAAGATGAGAATGTCATCTACAAAACGTCTATATAGGACTACATTTTCCATTTTTATATTATTGAAAACATACTGGCACTCCCAATAATAAAGGACTAAATTTGCATATGAATTTGCACAAGGTGTTCCCATTGCAACTCCCCATTGCTGTTTATAAATTTTATCACGAAATGAAAACACATTGTTGTTAAGGACTATGTCCAGCAGGGCACATGACAGAATCTGAGAATCTCTATCAGTCATCTCATTACAGCACATTACTTGCCTCACTGCTTCTATTCCATAATCATTTGGTATCGTGGTAAATAGATTTTTTACATCCAATGTGGCTAGAATCAAAGTTTCATGTGCTTCATTCATAATATTTTTGAGATCTGATAATAGCTGTGGTGTATCTTTCAAAATAGTTGGTATATCCCTTACCATATGTCCTAATCTAGATTCTAGGTATATAGAAATATTCTCGGTTAACCATTTGCTCCCTGCTACTATGGGACGTATGGGGGGAGGGAACTTATCCTTGTGCATTTTTGGTAACCCTTTTATGAAGGGAACCAGTGGTTTTTCAATCAAACAATAATCATAAAGCTGTTTGGTCAGCTGTCTACACATTAATAAATCATAAAGGTTATCATGAACAATATATATCAATTTATCTAACTCTAATTCAGTTAAAAGAACATATTCCTTAGTATTACTTAACATAGTGTACATCAAATTATTATAAAACACAGTATCCATTACAACTATGCCACCTCCTTTGTCTGCTGGCCTTACTATCAAATTTTTATCATTCATAATGCATGTTAAAGCTTGTTTCTCATTGTTATTAAGATTAAAAAATACTGTACTTTTTATATCCTTATTTTTCTTTTTTATAGTTGAAAAGTATTGATAAAAGTCATGTTCGCATACTTGTATAAAACAGTTAAGATTTGTGGGCATTTCAGGAATAAAGACACTTTTCTTTTTGAAAATAACAGTATTGTTAATGTTAGCATATGAAGATTCATTACCAAACAACAGTTTTAATGACACATTTCTAGCAAAAGTCCGTATGTCAATTAGAAGCTCTGATAGTTTACTGTCCTGTGAAGGGACAAACGAGAGGCCTTTATTCAAAAGGCTCTTTTCATGTACTGTTAAAAAACGACTTGAAATATTAAATACTAGGTCATGTAGCTCTTCTGGCGCCTTCTTACCTCCGCATTGTCTTCGGAAAGCTTCCTTTTTCTTCGTCCCCTGCTGTTGGATCTCGCTCTGTTGTGCATGCGATATTGGACTGGAAAAGGTAAAAAAACACTATTTGTCGCTTGCATAGTATCCTTAGGTCTCGCACCATTATTACTCTCTGTTCGTTGTAGCCCTTCTTGGTTCAGTGGTGGAGTATAGGCTGGCGCTTCCTGATCACGTCGCTGTCGCTCAAGGGGTGTATTCTCTATTGGATTCGTGACGTTACTACTAAGTGAAGCGCTTAAGGTGGAAACATCATTAGCGTCTTGTAGAACAGCCGTATATAAAGGTCGTGTAGTTGTATTAACATTATTCGAACTGTTCACTGAGTTCTGTGTGGTGCCATTATTAAATCTTGGCCAAACAAAAATTTGGCCTGTACAAAAATCATTGAAGTCTCTCAGCAATTTCTTTTGTTTAATTTGTTGGAGTCTCTCACTAAATGCCGTTACTTGTAGATACATGGCATCGACTTTCTTAATATAAAAATCCCCCTTAAAGTTCTGACTGATATGATCATGCTGTTTTTCTATCTTGGCAGTCAAATCAACTTCAGTCGGGGAAAAATAATCAATTAAAAGGTTGATATATTGTTTGCTGAAATTAATGTTCAGTTCCTGCCATTTTTTCAACAGTAATGGATGTGAGTCTCCATATGTAGGCATGCATAATATACGCATGCCTCTTGGAAAGACATTAAAGTGGAGACATGCTTCGAGGTGGTGCCTTTGCCAGCTTAATTTATGCAGTTGGTATAAGTTGTTCTCTAGTTCTCTAAGGCAACTAAAAAACTCTTTGTGATCTATGACAGTACCTGTATTCATTCTTACAGATGAATGTCGATCAAGATCCAAATTCAAAAGCGGATTTCCTTCTTGATGAATGGTATCTTTCCATTTATTCATAGACGCCACTGGTATAGGGTTGTAGTCCAATTCAACTTGAATGGCATCCATCGTGTGATGGTAATACAAACTCAATATGATGAAAACTATTAGTAGCAAAAAGATGATTACCATCCAAAGAACTCAGTTGTAAATAAAAGACATGATAAGTTCAGCACCAACCAAGTATCACCATGATATGATGAAATAAGAATCTGTTTATTACACGAATAACAAGCACTTTCGCATACACCAAGTATGCTTCTTCAGGTTACAATTCACAATAAAAAGTCATACACTTTTATATACAGGTCTTAATTGCATAATTAAAATTTTCAAATTGGTTAATTTCCCGCTCTTTCAAATCAATTAAATTGAAATTAAATGAAGGAAATGATAGAGGCCAACCATCTAGATAAAGATACTTTAGACACTGGCAGGCCCTGCTTGCCCTCAGCATAGGACAGGAAGAGTTGGTCTGACTTCCTAGTTTGTTTTGTCTTCTCTAAATAGAAACGTAATTGCCTGTGAGCATCCAAATAATGCAGCTTCTGTTCAGCTCTGTTCGAATAGTTAGGAAAAAAGACAGGAAGATCAATGGCCTGATTCAGGTTTGTCTCAGAAGGAATCTTGGGTAAAAAGGAGGGATTAGTTCTGACTGAAACTCTATCTTTGTGAAAAACAAGATAGGGAGGACGAATACAGAGGGCTTGAAGTTCCGATACTCTTCTAGCTGAGGTGATAGCTACTAAGAAGAGAGTCTTCCAGGAGAGCAATTTTAAGGAACAGGTGGCCGCAGGTTCAAAAGGAGGGAGAATCAGTGAAGTTAATATCAGATTCAAATCCCACGGAGACGGAGGATCTCTAACCGGAGGCCTCAGCAAAACAGTCCCTTTAAGAAAGGCTTTACAAAGTTTATGGGACATAATGCTGGTCTCTGACAGGCCAGCATGAAAATTAGCGATAGCAGCCAATTGGACTTTAATGGTGGCAGAAGAGGAGCCCGCTCAAAAAAGCTCTGCCAAAAAATCCAGAACACTGTGGACAGGGGCAGTAAAAGGATCTATATTTCTAGCCTCCGCCCAGAAGGAGAAACGTCTCCACTTACTAGCATAGGTTTTTCTGGTAGTAGATTTGTGTGAAGAAAGGATGATTTCACGCACTGGCTGAGAAATACGCGGAAGCCTGGCTAGGGTTGGAAGTGGAGCAACCAAGCTGTGAGGTTGAGAGATTGAAGGGATTGGTGCAGCCCGCCCGACTGATGGACCAACAGGTCTGGCACTGGGTCCAGACTCCAGGGCTGCTCCAGTAGGTGACGATGCAGGAATGGGAACCAAATTTGTCGAGGCCAGTAAGGGGCAATGAGGATCATCCTGGAACCCAAAGCGGTCGCTTTCTGAATCAGTTTGGGAATTAAGGGAAAAGGCGGAAATGCATATAGGTGACCCCAGGGTCAATCGTGTACTAGAGTGTCTCTGGGGGAATGGCCGGAGAAGGGAAAGAGAGTGAAGAAGTCTTTGCACTTGCTGTTGAGAGGGGTTGCAAAAAGGTAGCAGCAAGGTTGACCCCATCTGCAGAAAATCTTGTCCGCTACTAACTGATTGAGAGACCACTCGTGAGGCATGAGAACGGCTCTGCTTAGCCTGTCTGCTATGATGTTGGACTTCCTGGGGATGTGTGTTGCTATCAGAAACCATTGGGAAGAGATGGCCCACTGCCAGAGTCTGAGTGCTTCTCGATATAAGGGATAGGACCTGGTTCCGCCCTGCTTGTTGATGTACCACACTACAGACATATTGTCCGTCTGACCTGCAATAGTCCCAGTACGTAGAGAGTCCTGAAGAGCTTGCAACGCTAAAAGTACCGCTCTCATCTCCAAGACATTTATGTGCAGGTGGCATTCTAGGGGTTGCCAAGAGCCCTGGACAGTCCTGCCCTGAAAATATCCCCCCCCCCAATCAGGGAGGCATCCGTGGTCACCGTGGCAACAGGAGAAGGAAGAACAAACGGTCCACCCTGGAGAACTAGAGGGGAAACCATCCACCAAGCTAGGTGGTCTTTGCATGTTTGAGTGATTATTATCCTGTGGGACATTGGAAGTTGTTGAAAGGACCATTGGGTAAACAGCATCCACTGGAGGATCCGCATGTGAAAACGAGCCAGGGGGACTAAAATGATCGCTGCTGCCATGAGAACCAATGTCTTGCACTGCAGTAGGATCTGTACATGTCGGCTAATGTCTGATACTCTGTCTGGAGGAAGTTTTGCAGATAGATATTTTGCATTTAATTCTGCGCCTATAAAGGTTATAGACTGACAAGGCGACAATGCAGACTTTTCAAAATTTATTGATATACCTAGCTCGGAGCAAGTCTGAATGGTATAGTCCCTGGCTCGCAATAGCTGATGCCTGCTGGAAGCAGTAAGGAGCCAGTCTGATACTCTGTCTGGAGGAAGTTTTGCAGATAGATCTTTTGTATTTAATTCTGCACCTATAAAGGTTATAGACTGACAAGGCGACAATGCAGACTTTTCAAAATTTATTGATATACCTAGCTCGGAGCAAGTCTGAATGGTATTGTCCCTGGCTCGCAATAGCTGATGCCTGGTGGAAGCAGTAAGGAGCCAGTCGTCTAGATATGGAAACACCTGGAATACCCGTCATCTCAGGTGAGCCGTAACCACCGCCATGCATTTGGTGAACACCCTGGGGGCCGTGGTGAGACCAAAGGGCAGGGCTCTGAATTGATAGTGACTGTCTCCCAGCCGGAAGTGAATAAACCTTCTGGAACGCCTGTCCATTTTTATATGGTAGTACGCATCCTGAAGGTCTATGGAGCACATCCAATTGTCCTGACCCAAGAAGGGTAGAATGGACTGGAGCGTGACCATCCGGAACTTCGTTCTTTGAACAGACTTGTTTAATCTGCCGTGGTGAGACCAAAGGGCAGGGCTCTGAATTGATAGTGACTGTCTCCCAGCTGGAAGTGGATAAACCTTCTGGAACGCCTGTCCATTTTTATATGGTAGTACGCATCCTGAAGGTCTATGGAGCACATCCAATTGTCCTGACCCAAGAAGGGTAGAATGGACTGGAGCGTGACCATCTGGAACTTCGTTCTTTGAACAGACTTGTTTAATCTGCTGAGATCCAAAATGGGTCTCCAGTCCCCTGTCTTTTTTGGTACCAAAAAGAACCTGAGTAAATTCCAGATCCTTGCTGGTCTGCTGGGACTGGCTGGATGGCTCTTTTTCTTAGCAGTTTTGAAATTTCTAGAACTGCTTGATCCCTTAGAGCGGGTGGGACATCTGGAAGGGATCTGTTTGTTTGTACAGGGGTGCGGATGAAGGGAATTTTGTAACCTTCGGATATGATAGACTGTACCCATCGGTCTTGAGTGAGAAGTTGCCAGGCTTCTGGGTACAGTGACAATCTTCCCCCAACTGCCTCCGAAGGTGGACAGTCAGGCAGCCCCTCAGGGGTGCTGGAAAGGTTTGTCAGAGAAAGATTCTCTGCTACCCTGATTTTGCGGACCCCCTCCTGCCCCTAGGGCGGCATCTATTATTGTTTCCTCCTCTGCCCCTGGAGGAAAAATCACCACGTGTGTCAGGCACGACTCTCTGGGGTTTACAAAACCACATTTTTCCACTCTTCTGACCTTTGGGAAATGGTCTGGAGGGAGTAGAAAAATGGACTCCCACGGCAGAGAGAGTCTTGCCTTCCTGCTCACACCTGGTAAGTGTATCCTTCACCTGTGGTCCAAACAAAGCCGAACCATTGAAGGGGGTATTTGTGAAGGATGCCTTAAAGGGGTCAGCAAAGTTACATAACCGCATCCAGGCGTGTCTTCTCAAAGCCACGCCTGTACCTGCGGCCCTACTCGCACCATCGGCCGCATAAGAAATGAGCCGCATGGAGGAGTTTACTATGGAACTTAAGGTCGCCAGCTGGGAGTTAACCTTATCCTGTGACCCCACAGCCAATGGATCCTGAAGGGTATCACCCAGTTCTTTGAGAAGATCCCTCTGAAGTTGGGTGAAATGGCACAGATAATTCAGCGACCGCATAGCAAAGGTTGCTGAAGAGAACATCCGCTTCCCGTACCTGTCCATTGTCCTAGACTCTTTATTAGGAGGATGTCAGGCACCGAAGGGTCAGCCAACTCCTTCTTAGTGGCCGCTGCCACCACCATGGCATCAACTGGGACCCCCTTGGCTAGAAACTGTTTATCTGATGGGGCTGTAATAAATTTAGCAGGCCTACGGGGAGTTGGTTCCACTAAGTCCGGAGCTGTCCACGCCTTCTGAGCAACCACTTCCATGAGCGGGTCAAAAGGCGGAGACACCCAGGAGGTGGAAGGGTGAAAACCAAACGCATCCAGGTACACCGACTCATCCTCAGAAGGTTTAAGAGCAGTCCAATTTCCCCCTCTGCTTAAGGATCTCCAGGATGTCTGAAAAGGAGACATCCTCAGAGGGGGACCTTGGGGACCCTTCTGAATCCTCCAAGTCGGTGTCAGACGTGACTGACTCGGGGGAGTCAACATGTTTTTTCTTACATGTTTTCTTCCGAGGTGGCTCCTCCGAATGATCGGGGGAGGCCTCAGAAGAGGAAGATACCCCCAGTGGGGTGACCTGGAGTGTTTGTTCTCCACGCTTGGGGTCCGGAGGATGGACAGAGACTGAAGCAGGCACCATGGGGGGAGGAGGCGAAGAGGCCGATCGTGGATCCGACCCAGGAGTCAGTACACTCCTCATGACCTCGAAGGCGCCCCTATCAGGCAGAGAGGAATGTCCCAGCTCTGAAGAGATGAGAACCCCTCCCAGCACCAAGAGTGACGGCTCCGAGGCCGATGTCAGGGCCGAGCTCACCTGCGCTGAGGCACCGAGAGGGAGAACAGGGTCGGACAAGGGTCCGATGCCACTCGCCCCCTCAGAGCCGACGAGATAGTCTCAACGCCCGGATCCCTCCATGGATGGAACCAATGAAGAGATTGGAGCCGACGATGGAGCCAAAATGTGTGGTATCGGCTCCGACGCTCCGAAGATTTGAGCCCCAACGAGCTCCGGCTCCAAACACGGTGGTAGAGTCGGAGGAGGAACTCATGAAGATACAGGGATAGCCACAGTCTGTTGAGAAGGGCTAGTCAACATTTGGGCCAGTGCCTGTGACTTTAAGAGCCTACTGACCACCCTCTCGAGGTCATGATCAGACAGCCTGGAGGACCGAGAGGAGTGGGACCTATGGCTCCACTCTGACTGTAGTAATGGAGACCTTGGAACCGAACGAACGGACTCCAAAGAGGGAGACCTCAAGCGTTTTCAGCTCACAGAAGGCTCCAATACTAAGGCTGGAGCTGACTGAGGTCTCGAAGTGTCGGTTCCAGCCGGAACCGACAAGGAGGCAGAAGCTCTGCCCGACGACGGCTCCGAACAGGGAGCCGACGTCTTAGCGGGCTTGGAGGGTTTACCCGACGAAGACTTAGTCGGAGACCCTTCAGGCTTAAGCAAGCCCTCAAAATAAGTTTGTTCCTATGCTCCTGCAGGACTCTCGGACTGAAGGCATGACAGACCGCACAGGAGTCCTGCAGGTGTAGGGGGCCCAAACAATACACACAAGAAGTGTGACCATCTGTTAGAGACATCTTCTGACAGCACGAGTCACACTTCTTGAAACCTGAGACCTTAGTATCCTTAGACATAGTGAAAAATAGAAAAAAAGGATACCAAGGGAACAGGTAACTAGTGCTTTAAACACTACACACACACACACACACACACCCGCACTAGTAAAAAACTAACAACACCAACAATATAATAGTAGTATAAATAATACTACTAAATATATTTAACTATCACTATCAAGTAGAAAATATATAAAAAGTAGTAGAATAAAAATAAAAACACTACTGATTATATATAAGAAAAAACAACACTACCCTAACGGGTGGGGGGGGGAAACTATAGTAAAAGAGTTTTTTTAAAAGGGGGTTTCTCAAGGGTTTAGAATACTAAGAGACACAATCTAACAAGAAAAAAAAAACTATATATAT
Organism: Protopterus annectens; assembly: GCF_019279795.1. Classification (NCBI taxonomy): domain Eukaryota; kingdom Metazoa; phylum Chordata; order Ceratodontiformes; family Protopteridae; genus Protopterus; species Protopterus annectens. The sequence goes on along the minus strand of NC_056744.1, from coordinate 340,122,544 downwards.
ATATATATATATATATATATATATATATATATATATATATATATATATATATATATATATATATATATATATATATATATATATATATATATATATATATATATATATATATATATATATATATAAAATAAAACAGTAGAAAAGAGTTATATAACCTGGAGCCAGTAAAATCGCAACCTCGTAGCTGAAGCGGCAAACAAGATCTGGGTATCTGACGCCTAGCATTGTGGGATAGGGGGAGGGCCTCGAGCCGGTAAATAGCTCTTGAGCTTTAGTATAAGGCCGAGTCCAAACCCCATCCAGCAAGAATGAAGGCAAGATTGACAACTTAACATTGCCCCATTCGGGATGTACCTTACAAGACACCTGCAACAACTGGAAAGACCACAGAGGTACCTCACCAAGAGGATCACTGGCCTCAAGCAGATGCCCTATGCAGCTCAACTGAAGAAACTCCAGCTGTACTCGGTTGCATACCGCCTACTCAGAGGTGATCTCTGCCTGACATACAAGGCCATGTCCAACCCAGAATTGATGGAAATGCTCCACCTAAAGAAAACCATATCCCCTTGAACCACATGTTCCAGGGATCTAAACCTTACCACAAAAATAAATAGGACGTGTTGGAGGAATAGATTCCTGTCCCAGAGGCTTCCCATGCTCTGGAACAAGATTCCAATCTACATTAGGCAGAGCTCCTCACTAACCCTCTTCAATAGAAACCTTGACGAGTGGATAAGAAACAGGTTTACCCCAGGGATCACTTCAATGGCTCTGCTGGACAGAGGCAATAGGAACTAATCTAAGGGGGCGTCAAAAGCCAACACATTCTTGGCTAGGCTTATAAATGTCTTATGGACAGAGATAGCTTACAAATGCTTGGCCTTAAATGTCCTATTTGGACACAGGACATCATTATTCTTTTGGAAAAACTTGGTTTAGCATAGAAAGGACACCAGGTTGTTAGCCTAGTAACAGCCTATGAATCTAAGTGTTAGTAGCTAATTAGTCTTTTAAGAAAATAAACACATTTTTGCAATTAAGGAGGAGATGACATCTGTGTTTCTTTAGAACATATTTCTTGCCTAAAGTTGCTGCCTAGCCAATCTTAAAAGTTCTAATAGGCCCAGGAGGAAGATATTGAGTAAAATCCGTCTTTCCTAGATATAAGCATTGTTATAGTGCAAAGAGGTGAGCATTCAGTCCATTTAATTAAATACAGGCCCACAAAATGTGTAGCCAGTTACCATAATTACGTTGCCCATAGCGCCTGGATTTCACTATCTCTATGTTTCATTTACTTTTTCTAAATTAAGTTATGCTTCAATTATTTTTCAGCTCGAAGAAGCATAACTTAAAAAAATAATAAAAACGTGCAAAAAGTAATTTTTATTTTTAGAAGGAAGTCTCCTTGCACTCCCCATGGGAGGTGCTTGCCCCTCTCACCTTATACAAACCAGCTCCACCATCACACTGTAGCGGAGAAAAGTGAAATGAAAAAACACTGGAGTGCATTGCCAGCTCACACAATACAAGTACACATGATTTTGACAAAATGCAATAAAAAGAAATCTCACAAAATCACTTGCTCAACAATGCCTCAACAAAATATAGACATGCCCCAGCATTTCAAGTCACTCAGGGTATAAGACTTTCTATACAAGCAGTGCCAGCCAAACAGGGAATCCTGCCTTGTTCACAATAAGTGTAGATTTCTCAGCCTCTACTCCTATGAATCCCAAAGGATTTTACAGCTGTCTCTCCATGACACGCTTAGGGCTCAGGATCCAGACTTTTTCTAGCAGCATGACTGCTAATTCTGTTACCAACTCAAAGAGAACTAGGGAACAGGATCCCTGCCACCTTTAATTTTCTGCAGCACTGCTTAAGTAGTTTTGTACCAAAGAAAACAGATTAAATGATTATGTTAGAGGGTTCCAGGAGTCTTGTACTTCAGCAAAAGTAGCAACAACCAAATTTAAGGGTATGACAAAACAGGCAAGTTATGTTGGCCTGCAGTACATATGGATACTTCCACAGTGTGACACCAGACACCTATATTCATTGTCAAACAGCCAGCCATGAAGGAATTCCTCAGCATATGAAGTACTCCTCTCCTTGCACTGCAGGACATGGGGTTTTACCTTAGCCTAGTGTGGTGAATGCTGTGTATAGCAAGTTGTAGTAACACAGAAGGGAGGGACATGAAAAGGCATCTAACAATATTACAAATAGATACAATGAAGGAAAAAGACAAGTGTAAGAGAGGAAAAATCCTCTCTGCACGCAGATTACTGAGTAATTACAGATTACACTATCCCTGGCATGATCATGACTAATATGTTACTCTGATGTGCCTCATGAACTGTGAATCGAATTCCCACAGAGGGGAGGATGCCATCTGGAATGGGAATCCCAAACAGCACAGAAAGATGCAACCATGTACCAGTGGGGGAACAACAGGAGAAGCATTAGGTACCTTCTGATGGAATCTAGAGCTCAGGTGACAACAACAATAACACAGATTGTTCACACAGTGTGCAAATAATTATTTCAACAATACTAAACTTAACCACTGTAAATCAGTACCTCTGATTGTCTTCTCCTCAAGATTTGCTCCATATTTTGCCAGCTGTCGGACTATCTCGCTGTGTCCTGTTATACAGGCCAAGGAAAATGGCGTTCGGCCTACAGCATCCTGCTGCAGCAGCATGTTACTAGCCTCCTCGTGGCTTGGATCATCGGGGTTTTCAAAATGTTTCTGTAAGCCCTGCACATCCCCCAAGAGAGCACAGGCGAGGACAGGGTTAGAAAAGTTTGACTCTGATGTCGCCATCTTTAGTCATAGAAAATGCTAAATGATAGAAACAAAAAAAGAAAAAAAATGGTTATTAACACCAGTGCTGCTGAAACTCGCTAAAAAATAACAGAGGGTGTTGCACCGGTAAATGTGAGCAACACAACCACTTACATACTATGTAACTAACAAACCTGAATAAACCCAACATATCTGCAGTTAAATGTACTGGGTCTCTGCCCTCTCTGGTCAAGAAACTATTGCAGTTACTACTGTGCTGAATTATTAACTTTTTCTGACATCGGTATGCAGCAAGAAAAAAGTTTCCCCAACGGGGTACTTAGCTTTAGTTAAGACTTCGGTTCTGAAACTCAAACTCGAATATTTCAGTAGGCACTTGCGAAATGCTTCTGCTTCGGGCACCGCACGGCAAGAAAGACTAAAGAAAATGGTGCTGGCTGTATGTTTTATACCCCTGACGACCTGACATCATGGAAGAGGAAATGTAATGACTGCAACAGTGAAACATGAAGAACATCTATTGCAGTTACTACTGTGCTGAACCAAGCTCTATATGTATATTGTATTTCATAAGTAATTCATTCAAAAATGTCTGTATTAACATGCATACAGTACGTCTATATTATCACAGATTATACAAAAAATGACCAATCAGTAAATATCTTTCTTTAATCCTGTTTGGGCTTCCTATCCTCCTGCTCTGTAACTATCAAGTCCCATTGTGGGCTATTTGTTCCTGTTCATCTTTTAGATCTGATGACATCAGGAGGGAGAGGTGAGAGCCAGTGATTACAGCTCTCATCCTGCAGCAATGACCCTACTGGCCTCTGTCTATCGGATACAAAGTATGGTGGATTGCATGCTATGCTAAGACCCACAGTAAGCACCTGTATGCCTGCAATGCTTTGCTTGAGTGCAATTACTCCCTGACTGGGCTGACAATGCTGAGTCTATGTGTTGTTTAGCACACTTTGGGCCCTTCCCTTAGACAGCTGGCTTGCTGTAGAGCATTGCAAACTCCCTCCCCTTGTAATGGGAGAGAGAATATCAAATGCTCAAGCTTATTCATCCCATGCTGGCTTCTCTAGAGCCTGGGTCACAGGTCAGATGTGGGTCTGCTGGAGCACAGCCACAGCTTTATACTTTGTCATTTCAAGATCAACAAAATCAAACAGTAATTTTAATTAAAGAGCACAATGCTGTCATTCTAATTCACTGTACATAACCTTAGCACAATCATGTCACATGAAAAAAGATCTTACTTGTTTAATAATATTCATATATTGCTATGTGTCATATTTTTAAATAGCAAATTACATTACTGTTTTGCATATTATGCAGACACGTATGACATCAAAATATATGGGTCTACTTTGAAACATCTAAAACCCATAACATCTAATTTCATAACACTGAGACCAGAACATCTAAAACCCAAAACATCTAAAACCAATAACATCGAATTTCATAACATCTAACACTACAAATCATAGGAAAATAACATCCCCTCCACATATAATGACACCAAACTACCAAACACATTTTTTACTATGTTACTGCCCCCCCCCCCCCCGTAAATTAAATATACCAACTCCAAGATCGTACTACAGTGGAACCTAACCCCACTGCATCAAGCCCCCCCGTCAGAAACATAGTAAAAAGTGTGTTTGGTAGTTTGGTGTCATTATATGTCGTTATATGTGGGGGGTTGTTATTTTCATGTGATTTGTACTGTTAGATTTATGAAATTCAGTGTTATGGTTTTAGATGTTCTGGTCTCAATGTTATGAAATTAGATGTTATGGATTTTAGATGTTTTGAAGGGGACCCATATATATATATATATATATATATATATATATATATATATATATATATATATATATACATACACACACACACACACACACATCATCTTTACAGGCAACTACATATAAATTAAATCCAAAACAACAGAAGACGAGGGGAGGGTACATGAAAGAAATTAAACCAGGCCTAACAGGGAAACATATATTTATGATAGATAAAGACTACTTAACCCACCTAAACTACACATTAGTTATTAGATAAAATGTGGGACCTGCAAACTTAACATCTTAGTTGCATTCTTGAATTCAGCCTCTGTTCTTTACACAGCTGCCTTCCTATTAACATTATTCTAGTTACTGGCCAATCTTTATTCGTTTTACTTATTTATTTATACATTTCTTAACTGAGTAAGTACAATGGCCCCAGTTCCATTTTCAGTCACTCTCTTGAGACTCATTAAGCCACCCACCTTGTATCTTCACACTCATTTTCTCATTTGTCCCACAGTGTGCATCCTCCTGTCCTGTCCTCATTCACTAATTTTGTCTGAAACATTTACTTATCTGTTTAGAGGACTCAAAAGAGATCATAAAATCATAGGAACTACAAGGCAAATAAGTCTGAAGACCATGTGCACCTCACCAAATACCTCAGTCGAGTTACCTTTAAATAGCTCAGAATGTTGCAGAATGTCCAGAATTTTCCCTTGTATTTTTGGTCTGCTACTCATTAAATTTGTAGTTTTCTGAAAATCATTGAGGACTGAAGTCACTAAATAATGACAAGACATTTCAGTTTCAGATTTCTTCATTTACATCACCATCATAATCATCATCAATCCCCTTTCCCCATTTTCTACACGGGGTCGGGGCACTGCAATAACTGTTGCCATATTTCCCGATCCAGTGCCACTCTGTCTTACGTTCTATGATGGGTATACCTTACTGTGGCAGGTCTTTTCTCACACAATCTATCCATCTCTTTGCTGGATGTCCTTGTTTCCTCTTTCCTTCTTCCTGTCTCTCCCTAATCTTTGCTAGACTGTCTTCTGCATTCCTGGACATATGTCCCAACCACTGTAATCTGTTCTCTTTGACCTTCTTTTGCAATTGATGCTATTTTGGCTTCTGCTCTGATGTCCTCATTTTCTCATTTGTCCCACGGTGTGCATCCTCCTCAATGTGCTGTCCTTCAGATGAGATATTAAACCATGGTCTATCAGTTTTTAATTTCTCCAAGTCTTTTGGGTTTCTAATACCATGACGGGAATGGACCCCATTCCTAAGTCAAAGTATGATTAAATTTCATGAAATTAGTATTGTTTCAATCTTTGATGTCAGCCAGAAGTGCTCTTTGCAGCACCCGCAATATGCCCAGTAATGACTCCTTCTGCAATTCATACGGAGTTACATGTATCGGTAACATACCTAAATACAATTGTAAATTATTTTTTATAAGACCCGTTCCTCCTACTACTACTACTGGAACTGTCTGGGTATCCTACCACATTGCCCTTGTTTCTGCCTGCAAATCCTGGTATTTTATGACTTTGTGTCTCTCTGTACATAAGACACTATAGTCACCGGTTGTAGAAATTTCAATGATCAATGGTATTTTTGTCTTTTTGTCATGGACTACTATACCTGGTTTTCTCGCATCTATTTTTTGAACTGTTGGTAATGGGTGATCCCATGTGATGTAAACCTCATCATTTTTTTAATGCTTTGTGGCTCATGTTTCCAATGTTTTTCAGCTACTTCAGTATTATAATGTTTGCACAATTCCCAATGCAAGTCTTGCCACATTATTATGCCTTTCAGTATACATTCCTTCTGCCATTAGTATATCACAACCAGCAAAAAAGATGTGTGATGTTTCCAATTCTGTTTTACAAAACCTACATTTGTCTGTTTCTCCCACATGTTCAATGGACTTTGCAAACCAACATGTATGTAGTCCACTATCTTGGGCAGCCAATATTAACCTTTCGTCTTTTGGTTTAACTGCAGCTCTCCTTAACTATTCCTGCATTTGATCCTGATCAACATGAGGTTGTTCCAAGAGTTTTCTATACTTGCGACTATACTTACCCATTTTCCACATTTCTTGCCTTCTCATCTGATCCTTAACCTTATATTCTTTCTTTTGGTTTTTGGCACATTCAGTTGATACCTGATTTTTTATCTACTTCCATTACCGCTTAATGCCGATATGCTTCTGCTAAACTAAGTAGGGAAGTCATCTTAGATTTATTCTCCTCATGTTTTAAAACTTTCACTATGTTTGGGTCTTGTGAGGTCAGCAGATATGTATGCAGTCCCACAACTGCAGATCTATACATGTATTCTGTTTCGGGGAGGCCCATACCCCCCTTCAAAACGGGGAATATATAGTCTTGGTATGCACTGGATGTCCAACCTATCCAACTTCTTTTGGGGCCAATCAGCCATTCCAAAACTGTAAGTTAGGACAGGAAGAGCACGTCGGTTTACAGCTTGGACTTTGTTTATAGATGTCAATGCTGTTTTCAGGATTAATTTAAGTCATCTAAAATATTCCTAAGTTTTATTTGTATTTGTTTGTGTTTTATTGTTGATCCTGCATCAGTTCCCAAATATTTATGCACTCCTTCTTGCTCAAGTTCTTTTATATCACATTCCTGTCCCAAACTGATGTTTTCTTGGTGCTGCACCTTCCCTGCTTTAAAGGTTGCTTTTGCACATTTATCATGGTCAAATGACATTCTTATATCATCTGAAAAGTTTTGACCACTTGCAGTTGTGCTTTCATTTCCTCATCTTAAGTTCATAGGTAGGTACTAGGCTATCTACCTGAAGGCATTTACAAGCCTAGCCAGAATGTGTTGGCTTTTGCCACCCCCTTAGATTAGTTCCCTGTACCTCTGTCCAGCAGAGCCATTGAAGTGATCCCCGGGGTAAACTTTCTGTTTCCCATCCACTCGTCAACGTTTCTCTTGAAGAGTGTTAGCGAGGAGCTCTGCCTAATGTAGATTGGAATCTTGTTCCAAAGCATGGGAAGTCTCTGGGACAGGAATCTATCCCTCCAGCAAGTCCTATTTATTATTGTGGTGAGGTGTAGATCCCTAGAGCATGTGGCTCGAGGGGATATAGTTTTCTTTAGGTGGAGCATGTCCATCAATTCTGGGATGGACATGGCCTTGAATGTCAGGCAGAGATCACCTCTGAGTAGGCGGTATGCAACCAAGTACAGCTGGAGTTTTTTCAGTCGAGCTGCATACAGCATCTGTTTGAGGCCAGTGATCCTCTTGGTGAGGAACTTCTGTGGTCTTTCCAGCTGTTGCAGGTGCCAAGGTACATCCCAAATGGAGTTGTACTCTATGATGGGTCTGATGAGTGATGAGTAGAAGGGTACAATGACCTCTTTTGATCTGGATGCAAACCCTTTTGTGATTAGGTGGGCCACATAGAAGGATTTTCTAACCACTTTGGCAATGTGATTATCAAAGGAGAGATTACTATCTACTTGGGTCCCCAGATCCCTTATTACGTCTTCCATATTCAGGGGACTACCACCTATGTGGTAGTTTGTGGGTACTTTGTTTGTTTCAAAGGGGATGACTATGCACTTTTTGGCATTTAGCTTGAGGCCATGGTTTTGATATCAGGTATCTGTCTCAGTGAGACTCTTTTGGAGGATGTCTGCATCAGCCAGAGAGTCAGTTATAGCCTCTAGTTTGCAGTCATCTGCGAACTTGGTCAGCCAGAGTCCTCCTGTGCTTGCCTGTACCTCTGAAAAGTATATGCCGAACAGGAGGGGTCCTAAGACTGAGCCCTGGGGAATACCACTTGTAACCGGTTTAGAGTCAGACCCAGCTCCCACAACTCTTACCATGTCGGTTCTGTCTGTGAGCCAGTTGGCAACCCATCTTGTGACATAAGGGTTTATGTTCAGGCTGGTGAGCTTGTCTATAATACCAGAATGGGGAATGGTGTCGAAGGCCTTTGCGAGGTCTAGGTAGGCTGTGTGTACCACCTTTCCCTCATCTATAGCCTTCGTAACTGTCTCAAAGAAGTCCACCAGGTTTAGGAGGCATGATCTGCCCTTGACAAAGCCAAACTGGGTAGAGTCCAGTGTTTGGAGGTTCACAATGTCTCTGTTAATGAGATCCATGATGATGCGCTCTATAGCCTTGCAGACCAAGCTAGTCAGGCTTATAAGGTGATAGTTCCCGAGGTCTGTTGTGGCTCAACCTTTGTGGAGCGGAATAACCATTGCTGTGCGCCACTCTATGGGCATGTAGCCTGTGGAGAGGCTGAGTTTGAACAGTGTATTTAGGTGTGGGGTTAGTTCATCTTTGAGCTCGTGTAGGACGCAGCCTGGACACTGTCCAGTCCCATTGATGCTGTGTTTTTGGCTTTGGAGAAGACTGTTATAACCTGAGTATCCGTGATTTTAGGGGCACTACATTCTCCTGGTATGGTTATGGGCCCTTTTGGGGGTGAGAGGGGGTGAAGTTTGCACTGAACCTGTCTGCCAGGATGTTGGCATATCGGTCGGCTCAGTGTATTTTGTGCCATTCTGCACTGACTCAGAGCAGATCTGAGAATTGCCACTTAGATTCTTGACATAGCTAAAGAATACCTTGTGGTTATCTTTGGAGTCCTTGGCAATTTTTCTTTTGAAGCTAGCCTTGGATGATTTTATGAGGGATTGTAGTTTCTTGCTGATACTGATCAGGGATGTCTTCCCTTCTTGGGATTTTACTCTTTTCTGTACTAGTTTCCTCCTTCTATTGTATAGCTTGTTTATGGCAGGGGTCCACCAGACTGGTTTCCTTTTCTTGAAGGAGTGAGTCTTGGTTTTGCTTGGGATAGCACAATCCATGCATTCTTGTAGGTGCACATAGAGTGCATTAGTAAAGGATTTTGCAGCTTGGGCAGCATTATCCTTTAGCATGGCGGCTTTGAAACTTTTCACCTTGGTCTTAAGTAACGTGAAGTTTGCTTTTGAAGAGTTTTTCACGATTTCCTTGACAGGGGGTAAGGGTGGAATGTGGATACCCAGAGTGATTAGTTTATGGTCAGATCTAACCAGCGAGTGGTTGACCTCCGGTGTGGAACACCGGTCACCAGTGTTGGTGATGACCAGGACCAAAATGTTGTCACCTCTGGTGGGGGTGTTGACCAGTTGATCCAGGGCGTTTGAGTTTATAAATTCTAGGAAATGTTTGGCAAGGGAGTTAGTACTTGAGTAGTTCTCCCAGATAATGTTTGGGTAGTTGAAATCACCCAATATCAGGGTGTTTGATAGGACCTTTATGTTTCCCAGTGTTTCCAGAAAGATGGAATGGGGGTCCTGGGACATGGTGGGTGATCTGTAGCAAGCTACAATTTGAATTGCAGTTTTGCCCATTGTTAGTTGCACGTGGATGATCTCTGAAGCGTCGTGCTGTGCCACTAACCTGGAGATGTGGGTATCCTTGATGAATATGGATATGCCCCCACCTTTTGTATTTCGGTCCAGGTTTTGTGGCTGAAATGTATGGTATGAGTTGTAGTCTGGTAGTGCTGGGGTGCTTTCTGGAGCCTTAAACCAGGTTTCTGTTACTGCACATGTATCGATTTTCTCCATACTAAGGAGTGCCTCAAGTGCGTGCATTTTGAGGTTTAGACTTCTGGCATTGAGTAGCATTACCCTCAGTTTTTTTGTTACTTGTGCTATTTACGGTGGTGAGTTTGTCTTTTGAGCCTTGCCTAAAAAAGGCACTATGGGGTTGGCAAGAGCCTTGGTCAGTATTCGAAAGCCTAAGGGTGACAGGTGAAAGCCATCTCAAGCGAAGTAGCGTGGCTTGTCAAGCATGTCATCCCAGGCAGACAGGCACTGGATCCCCTTTGAATGACACCAGAAGCTTAGCCAATTGTTGAAATTGATAATTTTTTCTTTATACCGTGGTATCATTCTTGGTGAGGGCAGGATGCTACTCAGGGTCAGGGTCATACCGGCCTGGGATACGTGATCAGAGAGCTCTTCCATGTCTCTTTTTCATGTAGTCCAGGGAGGTATGGCTCAGGTCATTCACACCAACATGGACAATAACAGAGTCATATTTGTACTTGTTCTGGAGTGACCTGAGTGCTTGTGTTATGTGGCGGATCCTGGCACCTGACAGAAAGCTAACAGTAACCTTCTCCTTGTTCAGCCTAGTGAGCGGGACATCAGTGTGCCTGACTATAGAGTCACCTATTACTAGTGTGTTGGGTATGTTATTTTGCCTTAAGGACTGTGATTGCGTGGCACACTGGTTTTGTGAAGTATGTGTTTCATGGTTTGTGTTGGGGGGGTAGAGGTTGCTTGAATGTCTGCTTTGGAGGTCACTGTTGCTTTTGCAGATTTTTTATTTAGAGCCTCAGAGTATGTTTTCATGTATTTATGTGTGAACTATGCAGTTTTAAATCATCTATAAAAAGAAGATGAGAAGTCTTTATACTTTGTTGTTTTCTAGGAGCCAAATTGTTCTGTTAAATAGACAGCTTAATGGGTTATGGGCAAGACAAAAGAGCAGTGGTTACAGAGAGTCACCCTGGAATACCCCCCCCCTTTGAATTTTTATCCCTGGAATAATAATTTGTTCTTTATCATGGCTTAACTGCAAACTGGTTTGCCACTGTTTCATGGTCACTGTAATGTAATCAACCAGTGTAGGGTGTATCTTATATATTTTTAAGCACTCTTTTGTCCATGAATGTGGGATACTGTCAAATGTTTTTTTGTAGTTTATCCATGCCATACTTAGATTCTTCCCTTTTTCACATTTCTCCATTATGACTTTATTTATTTATAGAACAGATTATCCTTTATTCCTTATCACTTTCTTTTTATTACCCTTTTGTTCACTTAGGTTCATAGGTTCATACTAGGCTATCTGCCCTAGGGCATTTATAAGCCTAGCCAGAATGTGTTTGGCTTTCGACACCCTTTTTAAATTTATTTTGCTATGCCCTTTTTTGAGGTTAGTATACTGTGCCTCTGTCTAACAGTGACACAGAAGTGATACCCGGGGTAAACCTACGATCTCCCATCCACTCATCAAGATTCCTCTTCAAGAGAGTCAATGAGGGACTCTGCCTAACCTGGACTGGGATTTTATTCCAGAGTGAAGGGAGCCTCTGGGTTATGAATCTGTCCCTCCAGCATGTCCTATTTATTTCAGTGCTGAGGTTCAAGTCTCTCGAACGCGTAGCTCGATGGGATTTGGATTTTCTGAGGTGCAGCATGTCCATTAATTCCGGGTTGGACATGGCTTTATACGTCAGGCACAGATCGCCTCTGAACAGGCGGTATGTCACTGAGTAGAGCTGGAGTTTCTTTAACCAGGCAGCATATGGCATCTGTTTGAGCCCTTTGATCCTCTTGGTGAGGTACTTTTGGGGTCTTTCCAGTTGCTGCAGGTGTCTGGTAAGGTACATCCCAAAAGGGGAATTGTACTCAATTATGGGCCTGATGAGGGATGAGTAAAGAGGCACGATGACCTCCCCTGATCTAGATGTGAATCCCTTCATGATTAGGTGGGCTATATAAAATGTTTTTCTAACCACTTTGGCCACTTGCACTTGCAGTGATTGAGTTTTCTTCTAAACGACTATAAATTCTATCGGCATCAATTCCAGTGTATATACATCGTCGGAAGGCAAGTTATTGGTCTATAGTTTTTAGGATAGCTTGCAGTTTCACTTTTAAGTAGAAGTATTGTTTTTTCCTGTTGTTAACCAGGCTGGTGTCTGTTCAGGGTGCATATAAATAGTTCTTATTCATGGCTAAATCTTCATGTAAAGATGCTAATACTTTTTAGCCAGAAATTAAGTACAGCATCTGGGCCTGAGGTTTTCCAATCAGGAGCTTTTCTTAACTTTATCTCAATCTCTCTGGCCGTTACTTCATCCCACTTCATATCCTGTACATTTGAACCTCTTATTCTTTCTTTTACTTCTATCCATTTAGTATTTTTGTTATGTTCCACAGGATTATCATAGATACTTCTCCAAAATGTATCAATGTCTTCTTTTTTAGTGGATTTTCGATTTCTTTTGCCTTGTTTCTCAGTTCTCTATAAAACTTTTTTTGGGTCATCAATATATTGCTTATTTTATACTTTTCCTTTATATTTATCTGCATATCTTCTAAGTGTTTCTGCCTGTCCTGAGATGTTTAGTTTATTATTTGTGATATTGCACAATAGATCCTGATCTGTTCTAATATGGTGCATTGCTTTTATCACATCTATCTTTCTGAGTATTTTTGTTGATCTGTTCCCTTTTCTATGCTCTTCTAACAGTGACACTTCTTATCTTAATTGCATTATATTGTTCTCTATTTGATACTTCCATGATGGAATTTGATTTCTCCCATTCCTTTCCCTTACTACTCTGTGCTTCTGTGGTAAGACTATCTGTTATTATCAGTTATTAATTTAGTTGCACAGTAATATAGCCTATTTACATCTGTTATATCGCATGAATCTCTATGGACAGTCTTAATTACTGTGTTCATTTGTTTTATCAAACTTCTAACTTTTGGGGTTTCATTGACTTTCTGTAGCCTATTTCTTTCTTTGATTTTAATATGTCTGTCTATCTCATTAAATCAAGCAACTCTTCTCTTAGATTATTTTCTTCTAAACTAAGGGCACATTCTTTGTTCTCCATTTCCTGCGGGCATTCTAGAGAAAGTTCCAGACATCTTTGTGTACCACATTCTCTTCAGTTTCATCTTGTGTCATCCATTGCTCTTTCATATGGGAACTCACTGGCCTATTGGTCCAAAATATTGACTGTATCAGAGATGCCACAGTTTCCTGTTCCTTCCCTTGCTATGCAACTCCAACTGAACGTCTGCACTGGTTTTCTATGGAAGGCTCCAATGTATCTTCATATGGCAACCGATTAGATGTTTCCTGCTCCACTGGTTTCTCCGTAATTTGGGGAGCCATTGCTCTGCCCTGCTGTGATGTTATCCGAGTTAGATTTTCTATACTAAATCCTTCACTTTACAGTAATTTATAACCTCGGTTTCTATTTCTTTAACCTCTTCATTACTAATCCTCTTTTCTACTTTTTCTCTTTGTTTTATTATTTTTGTATTGTAAAGTTTCCCATGTCTGAATGCCTCTGCCTATATTTCTCTTCAAATATCTTTAGTGTTGCTCCTTTTGTATTGATTAGTTTTGCTTTCTCCTTTGCATAAATATTGCACCATATTACATCTTTTTTCTTTCCTATGTCCACATTTCTTTTTCAGATGTCTCATGCTCCTCCTTAATATGGGGATTCATTGTTCCGTCATGCTATGATATAACCTGCATTAGACTTTCTACACTAAATCCTTCACTTTGAAGGTATTCCATAACTTCAGCTTCTATTTTTTTAACTTCTCCTTTACTAATCTTTCGTTCTACAATCCCTCTTTGTGATCTTATTTTTTTATTGTGAAATTGTCCATATCTGGATGCCTTTGCCTATATTTTCTTTGAATATCTTTGGAATTGCTTTTTTGTGTTGATTAATTTGGCTTTCTCCTTTGCATAAATATTGCACCATATCAGATCTCTTTCGTTCCCATGTCCATATTTCTTTTTTGTACCTGTCAAAAGTCTCTAGATTTTGTTCTTTATATTTCTACACTACCTCAGTCACTTCTTTTTCTAAACAGCCCGAGGTCTCTTGGTCTATACAATGTTTTTCATAAATCTGTTGTATTAATGAACACACATTTTTATTTGAAACTTCTGACAGCTTTTCTTGTGGAAGTATTTTTCTTTCTTCTAATTTCTCTCTTAATCTTTTTGTATATCTTCTGTATGGAAAGTCTGGGCTTCTTGCATAATAGTAACAATACATCATTTCTTTCTTATCCTCAAAAGTCAATCATTTTTATGGCTCTTTTTTGGCCTTTCAATTTTTGTGGGCTGCTACTTCCTTTACAATGTAGGCGGGGGGTCATCCTCCCACTGGGCCTGGCCTAGCCACATTGCAAAAATATTTCTGTGTCTTGAGGATTCAACAGTCATTTTTTTCCAGTCCTGGCACCAGTGCACCTACCAGGCACTTTTTTATCTTGGGTCTTGTGCACCCAGCTATCTTTTTCATTTTTTAAGCTACTTCTGCCCATGATGTATGCTATATAAAACACAGTCTATATATCAGTGCTGTCTTGGTGAGATTTTGTGGAAAACAGGGTCCACCTCATGAAGGTAATCACCAAGACTTGAGGATGAATTCAAGTTCCAGCAATATTACTTTCCTTTGTTTGCTGATTTATCATCTCTTCATTCAGACCCCAGTCATCTCTCCATTTGGATGTCATAGCCCCATCTGACTGACTTGATGGTAGCTGAGATGGATGTAAAAGATACCACTGCACTTATCAAAAAAAAAAAGAGAAGGGGAAGTTCTCTGGTGCCCTGGCCAAATTTCCCCTAGTAAGTATGAATACCACCTTGGATCTCCCCTGAAAAGAGACCTTTGGCCTAGAGGGACTAACCTGGTTAATAAAGTGTAAACAAAAATAAAATACCACTTTACATTTTTTTGCATATCAGTGAAGCTGCCTTGTTTCAGTCCAATCCTCTAGTGTTATCAAGCCCCTTCTCATACTTTCTATACCTCCATTTAAATCAAGCCTGCTACATAACTTTGTCAGCAGCAGCAAAATGTTGCTTCCAGGCTTCCTGCAAGTCTGTTATAAAGTTATATTTATAAGGGCCAGTTCCAGTACTGATTGCTGTGTCACCATGTTGTTTACCATCCTTGTACTTCAGTGAATTCCATTCCCTATCACACCAAGTGTTCTCTATGTAAGCCAGTGTTTACCCATGCTGCACATTGCAGACCATACCAACTCTGAATTGTTCACTAACCTTTTATGTGGTACCCTGTTACATACTCCACTAAAGTGTAAAAAGATCAAAACCACTGCTCCTTTCTGATCATAAACTCTTGATGTTCATCATATTGATCACTGCTGCAGTAACCTTAGCTATACGGGTTATATCATGTCAAGGATATGACAGCCAGCCAGCTTCCAAAGCTTCGGGGCACCTTCCACATGATCAAATCATCAGTTACCTTGTACAAAAACACAGGTTTGGGCACCATGCTCTTCACAGCTTTCTGCTGCTGAAGAGTACACTCCTTTGAGAATCAACAGTTGAGGGCTGGGCAAATAAGTTCCTGTTGAGAAAAAACACTCCCATTAAAAAAAATGGTTTTGTTTGATAAAATACAAACTCCTCTGAACAAGTAAGTGTTAATAGACTATCACAAGACTATATTGTACTTTTAAACAAGGGTGCTCTTTTTTAGTGTCAGTTTAAAAGTTGCTTAAAGTATTTAAAAAAATGTGTGTAAATATTGTGTTTATTTTACTTTTTGGGGCTGGCTAAGTGTTTTATAGTGCTTTTTATTGTGTTTTTCTGTGAAAAAACGTAATTTTTAAAGACTTTAAAATTTTACTAGCTTTTGCGGCTTGTTTTCCTCGGGAAAGAAGCACTATTTTTGGCTTGACCATGGAATAAACTGTCACTCCCATGATCATTCCTTGTTCCAACTACAAAAAGAAAAAGTTAAGCAGATAGCCTTTGCCACCACATCAGGCTAGCAATTTACCCCAGCCACAGGTGGGTAACTGGTAACAAGAACAGTGGAGCAAGCCCTCTTCCTGTTTTTTGCATGCTTGCATTGTCATGCCTGCTGTCGGTGTGATGGACGGATTGCATTCACTGTGTGGAAGGAATCCTTCAGAGAAGCAAACACAGACATAGTAGTGATGGCTTTAGTGACATTTATTTTTTTAACAATTTCTAAATACAATAATGGTTAAAAGTAAGCAAGTGTGGGTTAAACAATTTCTCAGTGTCTGTGTTTTACTTTTCTGAAGAATTTCTTCTGCAGGTTCAAAATGAGACAAACGATAGTATGATAGCTGCCATGAAAAGTGTAGCATGCCTGTGTAATGCATGCAAAAAAACCCAGGAAGATGGTTTTCTCCACTGTCTCTGTTCCCGAAGGTAATCTGAAGTTATTCCCCAGCAAAACACACTCTGAACACCACTTTACAGTAAATATAAAGTTTTGGGGCACTACTACACATTTACAAAGACGGTTTCAATTGCTTCATATACTCCTATCTGTGGTGGTATTCGCATTTCGCAACCGTGAAAATCTGGTTGCGATAATACGTAAGTTGTTATCTGGTTGTGATAATACACACACACACACACACACACACACACACACACACACACACACACACACACACACACATACACACACACACACACACACACACACACAAACCTGCAAACATTCACACACACACTGCTACACATACATCAGCAAATGCACATAACACTACATCGATGCACCTTCCTTGCCTTACTCTAACTGTAACCTGAAAATCCTTGCACATACAGTCCCACCTCTAAGGCTGAAACTTACAATTTATCCAAAAGTTTTGGCATTAAAAGAAATTCCCATTTACAATAAATGCAAGCATATTCCATATAGAGAAGGAACACTCAATATTATAAGTGAGCTCAGCAATTAACTCTGTCAGTGAAGTATACATTCAGCAGTAAACTGCAACCATACACACACACACACACACACACACACACACACACACACACACACACACACACACACACACACACACACACACACACATAAATTAAAGTGACTGTACTACACAGAACAGACAGTTTCAATACTTCAATGTTATTCTCAGCTAGAGCGTCTTCTGCGTGGAGACATGCGTGAATGGGCATTGCGTCAGGCCTGGCAAGCCGGTGCGTAAAAATCAACTGCCAATCATTAGCGGACCGGAGTTCCACTGTGGCGACCCCTAACCAGGAAAAGCCGAAAGACACAAACAAATTAGTAGGCAAAGATTTTATACAGGATCTTAGAAGGACAATCTCCATTTATGTACATCCCAGAATACCTTTTCACCAAACCACAGGTGCAAAAGTCAAGCACTAACCCATACGATGTAATGGGACATAGACTGATATTGCAAGATCCTTTAATCATGTAGAAAACATAATCTGGAACAAATATAATAAACTGCACTAGCTATGAAGGGCAGTAAATCAATTCTGTAGATACTGTTCATCATCACCAACACTTCTATATGGAGTTGGGGTGTTGTGTAAACTGTCACCATCTCTCATGATTCAGTGTCACTCTCCTACCTCCTTTGACAATCATACTCACACATCCAAATCCATCCAAATCAACGCTGGGCATCCTCATCCTTTTTCCCATTTCTCCCAAATTTTCTTTAACAAATAATGTTCTGTTATCCTGCATATTACCGAAAATGTAGTATGTTCTCCTTGACTTTCTGTGGAACTGAGGCTACTTTGGCTTCTGCTCTGATGTCCTCATTTCTTTTTCTGTCCCTCACTCTGCATCTTATCACCCTTCTCAGCAAATTCATGTTCACTAACTCTGGCTTCCTCAGTTGCTCTGCCTTGACTGCTCAGGAATTTGTGCCATACAGAAGTCCACGCTGACACACTGTTTTGTACACCTTACTTTTCAGCTTCTTTGTTATTCTTCTGTCACATTGTCTCTTACACTTTGTACCAGCTTTCCGTAGCACCTCTTTTTTTATCTTTGACATTCTCATTCTGTCTTCCCATCTCCCAAACCACATCTCCCAGAAACATGAAGTTGTTACCCAGTCCCATTATTTTGCTATTTCTCCATTTGCTGCCATGATTAATGTCTTTTGTGTACTGCTTCATCCAACGTGTCACCAGTTTTGCTTTGCATTCCCCTATATTTGCTGAAGTTCCTGGTTACAGTCTGCTTGTAATGGAACACCATCTGCTTACGGCAGCTTTGTTGATCTGTCCCCTCCATCCTGTTTTGTATATATATATATATATATATATAGTCTATCACAAGTATGCACAGGAATGGGTTTAGAGATGAACCCGATGCACACACAGTCCCAATGGAATTCCCTTTTTAAGTCTTAACATTGTTTGTACTTGTGTCACTAGGGCCTTGTACCTAGCCTACACTAATTCTACCAGTCTTTCCAGGACTTCAAACCATAGCAGAAACACCCAAATCAGCTTTCCTGGAACCTCATCATAATTCTTCTTCACGTCTAGGACTGTCCAGTTGGATTCTTTCCTTACCTCCGTCGTCTTCTCCAATGTCTGTCTCACTGTAAACAACAGGTTGGTGGTACTGAATCCTGCTCTCAGCCCAAGCTACTCATCCCCCGTCTTACTATTTTTATTATTGAGGAATTAATGTAATATTTCTGCTGCTGAATCTGTGTGCTTTTGTGTGATTTGTGCATTATAGCTCATCAGTGTTTATTGTATGTGAGATATTGGGTAAATTCTGAGATGGCTAGGAGGTTGCCCTGGATTTTCAATATACCGAACTGCAGGTACAATATAGATAAGTTTCAGCGTACAGCAGAATGCTACAGATGGGGTTCAGGAAGAGTTTTTGTCCTCACCAATATCTCTTCTCTCACCAGAGTTGTGTGAGAATTTAGTACATTAAAGTAAGGGGAATAGGGTTCAGGTGGACATGCCTCCTGGAAAAATGCTTGTTTCTTGTTTGTGTTAGTCAAGTATTGTGGCAGGTTGCTGTACTAGTTGACATGTTTGCAGACATGATATTTGTGTATGCAATGTTCTACAATTAATCCTTTTTGAAATATACAAGATTAGATTCACAGTCAGAACGTGAAAATGAATTATACAGGTCCACAAAAAATGGCATTAAAAGTTCATGTGCTAGGAACTGTTCAAGTAAAACAGCTGCTTAAAAAAAAAATATATATATATATATATATATATATATATATATCAAGAAAGTAAAACTTGAATAAGGTGGCAAGTATTTTAATTTAGTTAACGATTAACCAGTGTTTCCCAGTACTCCACTACCACTCCCCCTTCTTTTTAAAAGTTACAACTGCCTTTTAAATAACTGTACACCTACCAGCATATCCACCATTAAACTCCAATAGTACAGTGCACTTGAAGGACCATAAACTCCATATTGCACTTCCAGCATCATGGGAAACAGTTTGTGTAAATGTAATTCAGCATTCTAACGTTTCAGAGAACTGCTTTTTTGTCTAAGTGGTCTCGTTAAATTAAGTTTCGGTTAACTGCACTTTCAGTTAAATAAATGAGACCCATATATATAGATATATATATTCATACATACATACTTAGGGTATATGGCATCAATTCCTGTTTCACAAGTTCATCCCATATATGTATGTATGTATGTGTGTGTATATATGTATATATATATATATATATATATATATATATATATATATATACACATACATACATACACCTAACAGTTAAATGTGTATGTTATTTTCCACTTTTAACATCACTGATTTCTACTTAGGCATATATTTTCAATCTTGTGCTAAACAGAGTAATTTAAGCTGAGCTGCTGTAAGGTATGTCTCTAAGTCTGGCATACTTACCCTCCACCATTCTAACCATTCTACTGGTAAAAACAGTTCTCACATTGAAATCTTTCTTTCTTATTGTCCCAAAAAATCTTTCATCTCTTTTTCAATGCCTTTTCGCAGTTGTTCTTTTGGGATAAATAAATATGATTGTCCTACACACAGAACAAGTGGCATCAGAAACATTTTAATGATTTGCAATTTACTGTCCAAATCCATAAACAGCCTTTTTCATTTCTAGTTATCCTACTAATTTTCTTCTCCGTCTCTTCCTGTATCATACTAGAAGCTTGTTCAACATACTGATACAACCATAACCCTAGATGATTCATCTTTCTATAAGCTCACAGAAAGGGATAATTCTGAACCAGATCAAATGTTGGCATGTAGTTTGTGATTACAGGAGGTAGTGCCAGCCATGATAGGAGAAATAGGGCAGTGGATTTGTAACATATGCCATCACATGTAGCTGGAATTTTGTAAACAATTATATGTCATTTGTATATACAACTGATTTATACAAATGTTTGTGCTGAAAATGTATTTGCGAGGTTTGCCTGTGCTAAAATGTATTAACAGTGCAGCCTGCTGGAAGGAAAAGAAATGTACATGTACTGTATTATTGTAACTGAATTAAATGTATATATTGTAACAGAATATACTGGAAGTGAAGAGGTTAATCTTAAGTCACCTGACTTTGCAAAATATTACTGAAATTAAATTACTTTATGGATTAAGCCATAAAGATGTTATCCCACAGTTTTGAATAGAGCCAGAGATGCGACGTCTGTGCTAGAGAAAAGTTGGTAGCTCCTGTAGGAAGAATGAAATGTCTTTATGGTTTTTATGACTTCCAGGAGATCTGAGCAAATCTCTGTCTGTGTGTATGGTAGTTCATAGGTGCTAAAATCCTGTCAGCTTCTAGTGTTGGTGATAGCATAGGAAACAGAGTCAGATGATCAGATGTGTGTGATGTCCTTCTGTAAGCCCAAAATAATATTTAGATATTAATAGGAATTTGCTCTCAGCATTCTGCATTCTACATTCTATCTTGGATCTGATAACAAGGACCACTCACCCACATCATCTTGCCTTGCGGTAGTAAGAAAACATAACTAGGGAACAATAATTCTTTTAGACCAATCAGGAATAGATAGCGAGACCAGCTAAATACTGTTTTTCTATAACTGTGTGAAACTTTCCATCAGTGTTATTTTTAATATTCCCTGTGACTGAAACTCTGGTGCTTACTGTAAATAGATGTTTACTATGTTCTGGTTCTTTTATTATTTATTATTAAATATATTTAAACTTTTCATTGTGGCTGGTCATTTTATTTTAGAGAATATTTAATCTCTGAGAGGATTTGCACATATTTATTTAGTGATAACTCTGGCCACTCCTGAAAGCTTTGCTGTTTGGTCAACATTACCATCTGTATTAATATTAGTTTCACTCAGTGTAACTGGATACCCTTTTAAGAGCATTATAGTAACTGACTGGTGCCAGTGAATCTGCTTTATAGTCTGGGCAGAGCTAGTAGAGTGGGTAATCTGTGCCAGTCTTTTCCAGCTGTGTGTGTGGAAATTAAATCTCAAAGAATGTGTGTGTCAGCTACTTGGGGCAGGGACACGAGGCACTGGTTTCACAGTGCCAGCGGGAAGCCTTACTGGGGATCTGAGGAGGGACAGATAGAGACACCCAGACCCCAGACTGAGTGTGTGCCCTGTGTGCTCTTAAAGGAAATTGCACTTGATACAGAGAGATCTGCATCTGGAAATATTGAGTGTACCCATTTGTATTCCAAGTGAACACCCTTCTACAGTGTCAGTGGTGAGGATTCAGGCATCTTGATTACTGGCCTAGTATGGGGGACGTCACATAGTTCATGGTCTTGGCTTAATTTATTCTACATCCTATAATGCTACTGAAATATTTTAATTTGGCAAAAATGAAATGTTTTCCATATCTTTTTCTGGACATGTAACATATAATGTGATACAATATCATTGGCAAATGAAGCTATCTTTTCCTGGACGCTACCACATTTATAACATGTATGCTTGAATCTTTTATATCTTTAGCCAGAGGCTCTAAGTATAGTGCAAATAATAATAAGGAAACTGGACAGCCTTGCCTCATTCCTCTTGTCAGGGATATCTCACTTGAGAGCTTGCACCTACAGTTCACTTTAGGTTGGAATTCCTCATACATATTGGATATTAACACCATCCAAAGATTACAGAAGTTAAAGGCTTCCAAGGATTTTCCTCATAATCTCCCAAATAACCCTATTAAACATGTTTTTATATGCCTAACCCCACAAATATAAGAGCTGAATTTTCAGTTTTAACTTCACTTACATCTTTTTAATTTGCTTATCACTATTTTTATCCTTCCTCTTAATTCCTTTATTATTGCCTATCACACTAAGTCCTATGTGAATCCTCCAAGCAGTATTCTGTATATTATTTCTTCCCTGGCCTCCTATACCATTATAATTAAGCAAGCAACCCCACACATTTCCCTTAACAAACAACTCTCAAACTATATACAGTTTTAAATTCTGACTTTCTTCTTCCTTCAACAGAGCTAAATGGTCCCTAGTAGCATTTGTACCAATATCTACCTCATGCGACCTCCCATTCATTGGTAGGGAAACCTGCTTGATGTCTCTTTCCTAACTAACTTTATTTTAGCCTTTATATATTTTTAAATGTGCAAGATAAACACAACAAAATACACTAACTGGGATAAATATACCATTGGGGAAGATTGCAATACAAAAAATGATAAAACCAATGGAATAAAACACAAACCAGGTGCTCATAAAAACTCCTTTAATGTAAGGTAATCCACAGCTTCGCCAGACCGTTAACAAATTAAACCCCGTTACCAATTACACTTATAGTAAACAATTAACTTCCAACCAATTAGAAAGCAGCATAGGGCACTTTCTAAATAATAATATAATAACAATACAAAAACATAAGTAAAAAAATATATATATAAATATGTATATGTATATATATATATATATATATATATATATATATATATATATATAAAATACATGTTTTAAGTCCTAAGACCTCGTCCTTCCAAGATGGGCCTTAGAAAAACCTTCTCATTCAGCCCACTTCCCTGATCATCTCTAATTACATCTGAATGATGTCTCCAGCTACATCTGCAGTTAACTCCTACTGACCCCTCTAGATGTCAAATATTGCTTGTTCATATTTGCATCAATAATTCCAAAACCATGCTATGTACAAGGTTTTTAAAAAATTCATCTTAAAGCTTACACAATGGCAACCTCAACTGCATTGATATTTGACCTCTGTCTAGTGCAGTTAAATAGATAATAACTGTCGCTTTTATGATATTAATTTTTATAGATATAATTTTCACATTTTTCTAAATATCTCAACAACCAAGTAACACAGACAGAACTCCTTAGCCTCACATGAAAGAGCTCAGCTAGATGAATAAAATGCTGCTAACAGTATGTGTGTAACTTGAGGGGTTGCTAAGATATTGTACATTGTTTACAAAATATTACAAATGTAATAGTTACCGTGTTTACTGTGACTTA
Source organism: Protopterus annectens (assembly GCF_019279795.1). NCBI lineage: Eukaryota > Metazoa > Chordata > Ceratodontiformes > Protopteridae > Protopterus > Protopterus annectens. The sequence goes on along the minus strand of NC_056744.1, from coordinate 340,098,818 downwards.
TAAAATTTGGTTTAAGACCTAGAACCCAAAGAATACTACCACTATAAAAAATGTTGGTGCTGAACAGTTTGCCATTTATGGTTCTTTCATAACCCGTATGATTCCAGAGATATGAACATTTGTCTGAAATGTGAGGACAGAATTTGATTCTATCAAAAGGCTTAGGCTCCGCCCACTGGAAGTTACAGTGCAAACTTCCTGAGCTCCATTGGAGTGAATGAGTTAAACTAATGATTCGTCTCAGTAAAAGTCCTCACATCACCTTCCCGTATGCTGGGCTGTATCCTATCAATAACCAAAAAACAAAAAGTGTGTAGTGGAGTAGTATGCATGGTGTGTTTAGATATGGCATTGTTAACATTGACCTTATCATGTATAGTAGAAGTCATTAACAAACACTGGGGCATTTTGATTACTGACCCCAAGATAAGACAGATAGTTGGTGATGCACCTTGTTTTAGTTATAAAAATAAGAAAAATCTGAAGAGGCTCCTGTGCTATCCTGATACATTTTCAGGGCTTGTGCATGAAAAAGAGAAAGTAACTCTACCCTGTGGAAATGTAATTATTGTGTTCATATAGACATCAATGGCTACTTTGAACATTCTGATACTGGACAGAGGTTTACCTTTAAGGTCAGTGCTAACTGCATGACATCTCATGTAGTTTACCTGGCTTACTGTCCATTATGTTGTGCATTCTACATTGGTAAAACAGACAGGGTGCTGAAGTACAGGGTTAGGAAACATTTGTACAGTATACGCTGTAGTTCTGTTATCTAAATATACCATGAATACTAATCCACTACACACTTTTTGGTTTTTGGTTATTGATAGGGTACAGCCCAGCATACGGGAAGGTGATGTGAGGAATTTTACTGAGACCAGAGAGGTGAGGTGGATCACTAGATTAAGGACTGATCAGGGAAGTGGGCTGAAGGAGAAGGTTTCTCTAAGGCCCATCTTGAAAGGATGGGGTCTTAGGACATAAAACGTGTATTTTACAGATATTTTATATATATCTTTTATATATCTATATATTTTTTTATTTTTATTTTCTATTTTTTTATTTTTTCCTTATGTTTTTGTATTTTTATTATATTATTATTTAGAAAGTACCTGTGCTGCCTTCTAATTGGTTGGAAGTTAATTGTTGTTACTATTAGTGTAATTGGTAATGGGGTTTAATTTAACTGTCTGATGAAGCTGTGGATTACCTTACATTAAAGGAGTTTTTATGAACACCTGGCTTGTGTTTTATTCTGTTGGTTTCATCGTTTTTTATATTTTTAAAAGTACTTAAATGCACAAATTGCTGCATGAATCTACATCCCTGATTTATAGTTTCTCTCATATCTTCCCACTTTCCTGCTTTTACCTGACGGCTTGCAGCTGTTTTATTTCCTTATAGTGCAGGGTGTGTCCCCTTTAAGTACCGTGAGGAATCAGTTTGTATTAAATTCAAAGGTAAACCTTACTTAGTGGCTAAACTTATTCTCCTCCTGTCACTTTCATCTTTCTATCCATCTTAAGAGCCATACAAAGTGAAGGTTCTCCCATCAAGCTTATCATAGCTCTCTACTCACTTTAAGTACTTCCCCTCCCTGTCAGAACCTGCCTTTTGTAATTTCTGGTAAAGTAGCTATATCGTAATTGTACTTCTCAGATGCTAGACTGCAGTGGAGTTATTTTAAGACATGCATATCACTTTTTGCTTCAATCACAGCTTATAACATTGCGGTCTGTTTTCTTTCCCAAGATTTAGCCAAACAGTTTTTAAATCACATACTGTCATCACCTTTTGTGCGTTCATTTAACACACCTCACAATCTAAATTTCTTCTTACCTCTGTAACACACAGTCTTATCACCAAAACATTCAATTATTCTTTGGCTTACATGCAAAAGTACCACTTATTGTGCTTTATCCAACTATATTAGTTGCTTCAATTATATTTTATTTTTGTCATTATGTTTATTTACATTTCTATCTGTACTTAGGACTTTTATGAGAAAGGAAAAAGAAAGAAGAAAGAAAAAACATTCGTGCAATTAATGTTTTCTTTATGGTCCACATTTACATTTTCTGGGTAATCTTCTACAGTCTTATACCACAATGTTTCCATCTCATTCCTTCTAACCATGTTTATCACTCTACTGGAATGATGTTCTTCATGTTTCACTGTTGCAGTCATCACATTTGGGTTATCTGCCTGCAGGTAGCCCTCAGCAGGCCTGAATACCAGAGTCTTCGGATTTCTGCGTCGGATGCTGTTGCTTCTTCCCTTGTCGGGTCGTCAGTGGTATAAAACATGCAGCCGATGCCATTATATCAGTCTTTCTTGCCGTGTGGTGCCTGAAGCAGAAACACTTTGCAAGTGCCAGTCGGCCGTCTCCTGAAATTTTCGTTTTCGAGTTTCAGACCCAAAGTCTTCAAAAAAGATAAGTACCCCATTGGGGATCCTTTTTCTTGCTCCAACTGATGTCAGTAAAAGTTAACAATTGTCTTACTTGTGGAAAGCAAATACCTTATAGAGATTTTAATTTGTACTGCATACCCTGTTTAGGCCCAGACCACGACGTTCCTCGCTGTCAGTTTTGTGCCTTTTTCAACGCCCATACTATTCATTGTCGGGCCATTTTTGCAGCCACTTTCCTACTCGATCTACGTACTCCGAAATGGCTTCGTTAAGCCATCTGACTACCGATCTTCCAAAAAAACATAAGGATAAAGACAGAGACAGACCTCATAGGTCCAAAACTGCCGACGACGCTTCCGTTAAACTAGTCGCCAGTCCACCGGTACTCAGTGAGGCACTTTTGCAGCCACTGATACCCACTACTTCAGATTTGCAGGCCTCTACTGAGACCCATTCGGAGTCCGGTATGCCGTGAGATGCTTCTTCAACTATGGAACCTGTGGATGTCTCTACCTTGGATGGGTCTGGAGCCACTGTGCAGGCACTGGCTTCTGAGGGTGTATTCAGGCCTACAGACATTCATATTAAACCAACGCCATCATTTCCATCCAGAAGTTCCGAATTCCTCAGGCCAAAAACTTGCACTATGCCTAGAAAACCTATGACCAAACCACAGGCTCAGGCCCATATGCCTCAAAAACAAATGCTTATAATAGCTAAAGATCTTATTACCTTAATTAGGGGAAGTCAGCTTTCCCCCTCTTAGAGACCTAGAACTGATTTTCTTTCTGATTCTTCTGATCAGGAATCTGATATTTCTGCTCCTTCTGATTACCAGGATTTGCCCTTATCTACTTATGAGGATTCTGATGCAGAGGATTCCATTCCCTCTGCTTCCCCTCCAGAAGATTTTTCTTTCGGTGAAACCTTGCATACTCTTAGGGAGCATTTCTGCTGGGAAAGCCAGGATTACTCTGCGTCCAAAAAGAGACTTAGGGAATTCTTACTCCTGCCTCAACACAGGCCTTTAGCTATCCCTCCTGTTCTGGACATTGTAGATTATGCTTTCTTGGAATCTAGCCTTACCCTAGACACTTTGCCTCCAGCTCCCAGAAAACCTGACAGGTACTACAGAGTACCTGACTCTCACAAGTTCATCTTCAAGAATCCTTCTGTGGATTCAGAGACCATTTCCCAAGGACCAAAAGGCATTAAGGCTACTGCTGCCAAAAATCCTACCCCTTCTGATAGATTCTAGAGCCTTAGACAGATGGGGTAAGAAGGTATACACTTCTGCTACTTTGGCCATTAGGGCTTTAAATTGCCAGTTTCATATGTTAAAGCATCAGCAGCATATTATGGGACTACTTAAACAGAAAATTATGTTGATTCCTGGCTGTGCTGAACACAAAGAATTGCAAGATTTAATGCATTCTGCAGAACAAGTTGGTAAACATACTTTGCATTGTGGTTTTGACGCTTTAGAAGCATCTTGCAGGGCTGCTGTCACTGGGTCTGTACTTAGAAGGCATGCTTGGCTTAAGGAACAAAACTTGCCAGATCATGTTAAAGCTAAATTACTGGCTGCTCCCTTAAACCAAGACTGCCTTTTTGGCAACAAAGCAGAAGAAGGCCTCAAAAGGGTGGAGGAAAAAGCTAAATTTATGCAAACTGTTAAAGATTTCCTACAAGTACAGCCTTCCAGATTCAGTAGGCATTGGCCTTCAAAGAACTGGTCCTTTCCAATCCCTTCCAGGCCTTCTCTGTCCAAACCCAGAAACAGCAGACCACCTTGGCTACAGTCTCAGGCTATGCACAGATCTAAGCAGTGGGGGGGGCCCCACTTCCAAAGCAGGGAGTAGTAAGCCACCCCCCTATGGAAAAATGGCACAATGACTTAGCCTTAACCCTTCCAAGCCCTGCTCAACTACCTGCTCCCTTAGGAGGAAAGCTCACCCTGCATGCAAAAAACTGGGAACTCATTACCCAGGACAAATGGGTTTTGAACATAGTTTCCAAAGGATACAGATTCCACTTCCACACATTGCCAACCCCAAATGGTTGGCCAGACCTACCCCCAAATCAATGGGTGGAGGCCCAACAGCAGGTTCTCTCTCTTTTCAGTATCAGGGCTATTTTCAACCTGTCCCAGCAGAACAAAGTGGACAAGGTTTTTATTCAAGACTTTTTCTGGTACCCAGAAAAGACAACTCCTGGTATCCTATCCTGGACCTCTCTATTCTCAACAGCTTTCTGGTAGTTCCAAAATTCAAAATGCTAACTCTTCAACAGCTTCTTCCTATGCTAGCCAAGGATGCCTGGCTGGCAACCCTAGACTTAAAGGAAGTTTACCTGCACATCCCAATAAGAGGATCCTGTAGACAATACCTACATTTCAGGGTGGGCTCCATGCACTTTCAGTTCTCTGCACTTCCCTTTGGCTTATCTACTGCACCCAGGGTGTTCACAAAGTGTGTAGCTTCAGCCATTGCATTTTGCAGGCAGAGAAATATTGAAATTTACCATACTTGGACAATTGTCTGATTCAGGCAGAAAGCCAGGACTTGCTATTATACCTGGCATTCGTAATAACTTCTAACCTCACTGGAGTACACCATCAACTAAAAGAAATCTCACCTAGTACCCTGCCAACAGATTGTATTCCTGGGAGCAAGCTTGAACACAACTTCCCAGATGGCATTCCTCACTCCAGAGAAACAAGTTTATTTGACAACCTACTTCAAACTATTGGCCACAAAACCCCAGCTATCTGCAAGGAAAATACTGCAAGCTCTGGCGTTCATGACCTCTTGCATTCTACTAATTCCATATGCAAGACTGCATATGAGGAAACTCCAATATTATCTAAAAAGCCTATGGTGTCAACATTCTCAGGACCTGGACACAATGATTTCTATCATTCCTTGTGTGAAGACAGAGTTCCTTTAATGGGCAGAGGCCTGCTACCACAACAAGGGACTCCCTTTCACTCTACCCCCTGTCGCCCAAACCCTAACAACAGACGGATCGGACTATGCATGGAGGGCTCACATGGCAGGGCAGTGCATTCAGGGCAAATTAAACTCGAGACAGATGCACCTGCATATCAATCAAAAAGAAATGTTAGCTGTACAGAATGCTCTGACAGCCTTCAAAGACCATATTCTTCCACGACAACTATTGGTAAAGACAGACAACACCACAGTTATGTGGTACATAAACAAGCAGGGGGGAACACTCGTACCCTTTCTGCAGACTAGCCATGGCTCTGTGAAAAACATCCTTGAGCTACCAAGTACACCTACAACCACAATTCCTACCAGGCAAACTAAATTCACTGGCAGATGACTTAAGCAGAAATCTCTTGGACCCATACGAATGGAAACTAGAACCCAGAATATTCAACCTCTTGATAAAGAAATGTGGGACTCCAGAGGTAGACCTGTTTGCCTCCCCTCAGAACTACCAGTTGAACAAATTCTGCACAAGAACTCCCCACAGTCAAGCTTGGAAAGTGGATGCCCTGTCCTTTAGCTGGGAAAGCCTCTTGGTTTATGCCTTCCCCCTCGGCCTCTCCTTGCAAAGGTTCTACTAAAGATCAAACAGGACAAGCCAAGGACAATAGTGATTGCACCAGACTGGCCACACCAGCACTGTTACCCCCTCTTGCACAGTATGACACTTCTACAACCATGGCACCTTCCTCAGACTCCTTCCCTGCTGTTCCAGCAGGCGGGCCAGATTCTGCACCCTCCGCTTCAAACCCTGAACCTTGCAGCCTGGCTAATTCCTTGAGCTCTCCTCTAGCATCCCTCAGTCAGCAGGTACTGGATATCATTCTGGAGGCAAGGAGACCTAGTACTAGAAAATCCTATGCTGAAAAGTGGAAAAGATACTGTTCCTGGAGGCAGGCTCAGGGGATAGGCACAACGGTGCCCAGCTTACCTCATATTCTACAGTACTTAACAGAAATGCTACACAAGGGCCTATCCTTCTCGTCAATTAAAATTCATGCCTCTGCCATTTCAGCACATTATAATATTGAGCCACCCCTCTTCTCTCACCCCTTGCTAAAACAATTCCTTAGAGGGGCCAAAAATTTAAGACCCCCCCCAGGAGAACTCCCACTCCAGCCTGGGACCTTAACTTTGTATTGGAAAAGCTCACGCTTCCTCCCTTTGAGCCAGCTGCAACAGCAGAGTTGAAATTCCTTTCTTGGAAAACAGCCTTCCTTCTAGCCATCACTTCAGAAAGAAGAGTGTCTGAATTACAGGCCCTCATGGCAGTGGAACCCTTCATTATCTTCCATACAGACAGGATTTCCCTCAGGACTAATCCTTCCTTTATGCCAAAGGTGGTGTCTAGTGTGGCCCTAAATCACTCCATTCATTTGCCTACCTTTTTCCCTAATCCACAAAACAAAGGGGAACGAATACTGCACTCTCTGGATGTGCACAGACAACTTAGATTCTATTTGGACAGGACTAACCACTCAGAAAATCTGAACAGCTGCTAGCTGGCTTTGCTGCAGGGGCAGAGGGGAAGGCCATTTCAAAACAAATCATTTCCAAACTGGTAGCCCATTGCATTCATCTCTGCTACAAGCACCATGGAAAACCTACCCCACAGGGGATAAGATCACATTCCACCAGGGTCGCATCTACCTCTGCGGCATTTCTCAGAGGAGTTCCTACCAGAGACATTCTAGAAGCTGCTACCTGGAGCTCTGTACATACCTTCACCAAGCACTACCACATGCCTATCTTTTCTAAATCCAGAGCTGGATTTGCCACTGCAGTCTTGCAGAGCTTAATAGCTGGCCCTACTGCTCTTTAACTTCCTCCTCCTTCCTTAGCTTTGGGAATCAACCCAAATGTGATGACTGCAACAGTAAAACACAAAGAACATAGTACAGTTGTGTACACTTCCCATAAATGTAGATGTTCGAGTGTATTCACTGTTGCAGTCCTGGTTACCCTCCATCCAGCCCCCTGACTTCTCTTGGCTCTACCTTTCCTTCGTGTTGGTATATTTATTTTTTCTTGTGTATTTGCTTTTTGATGGGGGTGTACCATACCATATAATTGCTTCCTATTGTGGGGGCACCTGACATCTGGGGCATGAAAAACTGATGTAATGGCGTTGTCTGCATGTTTTATACCCCTGATGACCTGACGTCAGGGAAGTAGTGACAGCATCCGACGCAGAAATCCGAAGACTCTGGTATTCAGGCCAGCTGAGGGCTACCTGCAGGCAGATAACCCAAGTGTGATGACTGCAACAGTGAATACACTCGAACATCTACATTTATGGTAAGTGTACACAACTGTACTTTCTTTTACCTCTTTCTTCATCTCCAGCATTTTTCTCTGGAACATTGGAAATGGCTTTGTCAAGATGGCTTCTATAGATGTAGCCTTAGTGTTATTGTTTTCTAGTATCATCTCCTTTTTCATTTTTGCCCATCTCTCCCATCCTTCTTGCTAAATTATTCAGTGTCTGTCTTTTCTCTTTTTTAAACAAGAAATATCTTTATAAATTATCACATGATATAGATAATCATACATTTATATAAATGAAAACAAACCATACTGACATAATTTTAGTTGCAAACATTATACATCACTTATAATCTATCCAGTCACTGTCAGTCAAACATTACGTAGCTCATTCAAATCCTGCCTTCTTTTAAACCTCATTCTGCCTCTGCATGTACTGTTCCCATAATTCCCATGTTTTCTTATGTCATTTGCACCTACCCTTTTGTAAAGATCCCAATTCTAGTTATTTTATCTCTGTTACTATATTCACTACTTCTAGTAAAGTTGGTTTAGACTTTGATTTGTATTTTCTAGTGACTACTTTTTGGCAGCCACCATAATTATACTTACTATGTCTAGGCAATTCCGATTCTGTATCATATCTAAAAAAAAAAAAAAAAAATAATTTCCTTAGTTACACCAATTTGCTTACCCAGTATCTCTGACAGATAAGTCTGCAGAGAATCTTTAAAGTCTGCAAACTCATTGTACTCCCAGAAAATCTGTTTCCAGTTACCTCTTTCTTCCACATCACACCTCCAACATTTGCTGTCTACCTGAGGAAATTTTTTTTGGAGTCTACTTGGGTATAGAAATACTTAAGTAAACACATTCAAATAAACTTCCAAAATCATCTAGACATTGTTGCATATTAGGGAGACATACATATATCCCCCATTATTTCTTTGTGAATTGCTTACCCAGTCTCTCTTCCCAATCCTTTATAATCTCCTCTGATTGATTCTTATAGTTATCATGCAATATTTTGTATGCTGTACTAATTATTCCTTTTTAAAAATCAGCTTCTGTTCTGGCGTCTACCAAAAACTCTACTAGTTCTAGTCTTTCACTTAGGATCCCCCTACTTCTTTCTCTTTGCCTATACTCTGATATTAATCCTTGATAGGGAAGGCAAACTCTGTCCTGCAGTCCAAATAAATGTGTGGTCTCTTCCCATTCTATTACCTTTCCTTCTCTAATTATTTTCTCTTAATACCATAGTTCTTTTACCAGTTTTATTCAATAAATTCCAGTCCCCTCTTACCTATTGTCTGTATCCCTAATTGCAGTCATCCTATCAGCAGAATTTCCTTTCTCCATTCCATTGTTGGCGTTGGCTTAGTTATTAGAATACTTTCTGCTACTTTATGAATATAATATTATGCATGGTTATTTTTATTCTCCTTAAGGATCTGCATCCAGAATCCCAGTCTCTCCTTGTTTCTTAAGCTTCCGCCCTGTTTCATCATCATCCCTTTCCACTTTGAATTATAGATTTCTGCTTGTGTTATGTATAGGAGCCTTAATGGTGTAGCTCTAGAATACCCTTTCAAATGGGGTAATCCCAAAATGCCTTGTTCAATTGGAAGAATCAGCATATCCCACTTGACTCTTGCTGTCTTCCCCTCCCAGATAAAATATTTTGCTCTTTATTAATTACAATCTACAACTTCTCTTCTGGTTGATAAAAAATATACCTTACCTGTGTATAAAGCTAAAGGGACTAAAACATTTAACTGCTTATATCTTGCTATCCATATCTATATAACAGAGCTTCCAACGTCTCAGTTTTGGTATTATATTTTGTTTAGTCTGGTCCCGCATATCTTTAACTCTACACCAGAATTCTTTTAAATCCATACTCCTAAATACCTCATTTTATCATCATGTCCCCATAAATATGAATATTGCTGAACAAAATTGTCTGTGGGTACACAATTTACAGCTATTGCTTTTGTTTGTTTGTATCCCAAAAAGATTTGAAACTGCCTCAGCATGTTCCACAACACTGAAATTCCCTTTTCTAGTTTTATCAGGTATAAAATAATATCATCTGCAAACAGAGCCGGCTTTTCTTGATAACCATACCAATCATATCCTTGAATTTTTGATTCCCTTATTTTCTTTGCAAATGGTTCTAAATATACTGCAAATAACAAAGAGGAAAGAGGACATCCCTGCTTGGCTCCTCTGCTCAAACAGAAATCATCAAAACCGAACCAACCCACTTTAATTTTTGCCTCTGATCCCTCAAATATCCTCCTAATCAATCTTATAATTTTATCAGGGAATACAAATGCTTCCATTGCCCTGCTCATAATCTCCCACCTTACAATGTCAAATGCTTTCTCTGCATCAAGACCAACAAGAAAAGTGGTATTTTCTTACATTCTGCTTCCCTCTGGATCATCAATGTTTTATTAATGTTGTCAAATGTTTGCCTCCCCTCTACAAAACCACACGGATACATATCTATCAATCTTGGCATCACCATTGCCATTCTTTTAGCCATTATAGATATAAACACTTTATAATCATGGTTTAGAATCTAAATGGACCTATATGAAGCTGGATCTGATGGGTCTTTACCCTTTTTAGGTATTACAGTTACCACAGCTTTCTTCCAGGGTGTTGGAGCTTCTCCTCCTCTTAAAATACTGTTAAACTAAAACCTTCCAAATCCTTAACATTTTTTCCCTCATAGCTTCCAAACTTCTACAGGAGTACCATCTATTCCTGTGGAGTTTCTGTTGATTGGTTATATATCACAATTTTTATCTTGTCTCCTCCTATCCTATTAGTAATTGAGCCTCATCTACTTTTAACCATGGCATATTTAATTCTTCCATAAACATTTCCATTTGTACCTTTTCTAGATCTCCGTGTTTCTCAGCTTTATACAGACCTTCATAAAATTTCCGAAACATTTCTAGTACCTATACAGGATCCTTTATCATCCTTGTTAATGGTTCCCTAAGCTTGGCAACAACCCTTTTTACTTTCTGTTCCCTGAGTCATTGCACTAAAAGTTTTTGTGCTCTGGCATTATTATCAAAAAATATTTGCTTAACAGCAGTCTTTCTAAACGCATGCATGTTATTGAGATATTCCTTTATTTTCTGCTTAGCATTCTGCAATTGCTCTTCTTCTTGTTCTGTGAGATTTGCAATACTTTAACATTTGTCGGTCCCTCTAAATAATTTGTGTGGCTTCTTAACCTTATCTCTCTTTCTTTTATTTCCTCCCTACTTTTAAACTCCACTTTCATTTTATCCCACTCCCTAGCTATATTTTCAGAAGTTTCTGTCTTCTCTAATAACTCCTGAATAATTTCTACTACCCATTCCTTAAATTCCTCTTTTTTATTTATTTATTTGACATTTGTTGACCGGGTTAGTCCGACTGAGCCAAAGCCTTTTTTTAGTGGAGGCCTGGGGAGAAAAGCTCCACAATTACAAAAATCAAGTATAAAAGCAAAAATGAAGTACAAAAACAAACACAGATGCATCAAAATTAAAAGTTAATTAACACAATACGCAGAACATAATTAACAACCCCAAAGAGTATATACATTTTTACATTAATAAAAACAAGCTGTACAATCTTTTCAGATAATTGGTCTTGAGTTGCTCCAGTGAGATGTGCTGCACATTTGCTGTAAATAAATAACATTTTAATTGTAGGATATTAGTGAATAGAAGAAAGATAGGGAATTAGGTGAGAGGGAGGTGATGAGTATGGGGTGATCCTTCAAGGGGAGTACTTACAGTGACAGATCCATGTCCTGTTAAGATAATTTTTAATAGCAGCTTTGAATTTAAGTGGGTGATTGATATTTTTAATATCCAAAGGAAGTTTATTCCAGGATTGGGCTGGGGAGTAGCCGTATGGGTTTTGCCCTGTTTTTGTTTTAGGCTTGTAGATTTGAAAAAGATTTTGTTCAGAGCTTTGTAGGGACCTAGGAGGGGAGTAGAGGGAAACAACTGAGGCAACGTTGGGACAGAAGGAGGGCACATATAAAATAGAATGAATTATTTGAAGTTGAGAGAGAAGCAGATGGTGAGGAAATTCTAGCCACTTTAACCTTTTAAGAGCAAGGCAGTTGTGCGAGTGGTAGAATGGTCTGCTGCAAATCTTGCAACTTTATTGTAGGTGGATTCAAGTTTTGTTAGGAGAGTGGTTTGAAGGTTAGTAAGAATTTGTGAGCAACAGAATAGTGTGGGGAGGAGGTAGGCATGGGACAGGGAGATTTTAGCTTTATTGGATAAAAATATTTGTTCCTATAAGGAGTCAAGTTTTTGGTGGGTTTTCTTAATGTAGTTGAGAATGTGCAGATTGAGTTTGAAGTGGTCATCAATGATGACCCCTAATTGTTTGGTGTGATGGGTCTTTACCCTTTTTAGGTATTACAGGTATTCGACGGAGATAGGGGTGTTATTGAGAGATGAGATAGAGAAGGAGGATTTAAGATGGTTCATTGTTCAGGGGATGAAAAGTAGGAGCTTCATTTTTTTTGGATTTAGAATTAACTGGTTCACAGTGAGACACTTTCGATGGATAAGGAGGATTTCTGTGTCATTGTATTTAGGTCAGAGAAGGAATCAGCTGTGGTGATAACTGTGGAGTCATCTGCATATTTTACCAGTAATGACTGTGGGCATGAAGTATGCAGTAGTTTGGTAAAGATGTTAAACAGTAATGGGCCAAGGATTGATCCTTTAGGTACACCCATCTTGACAGGCAGAGCAGGAGAAGTTGCAGAGAACCATTTAACAGACTGAAGTCAGTCATTAACTAGCAAACCAAGAGGCAGTGGAAGAGGAGAGGTTCAGTTCTGAGAGTTTGTGCAGGAGGAGGGGATGAGAGACAGTGCTGAATGCCTTTGAGAGATTAAGAAATAGGCATGAAACAAGTTTATTATGGTCTCTGGCTTGGGATATGGTGTTTATGAAGTAACTGAGAGAGGTGGCGGTGCAATGTTTAGGTCAAAAGCCATGTTGAGGGGGGATGAGTAGATTCTCTTGTAATAGAAAGAGAATGATTTGTTTGTGTACACATTTCTCAAGAATTTTAGACAGGGGGATAGAATTGCAATAGGCCTGAAGTTAGCAAGTTCTAAGGAGTTACCTCCCTTCTAGATGGGTAAGGTACAGAAATGTTTCCAGATAGTAGGTACTTTAGATTCAGTAATAGACCGGTTAATGAGAACGGAGATGGGAAGGGCAAGAGAGTTAGCAGCTTTTTGGAGAAAGAATGTGGTAGATTATCAACCGAGGGGGAGCAGGGTTTAAGCTTTAGAAGTAAGGATTTAATGTAGTTGGTGGATACTGTTTTCAGAGAGAAAGCCGGAGAGGAGTTGGAGGATGTGGGAGGGGTGGGGGTGTATTACAGTTTGGGATGGAGTTGGTCTGAAGTGTCAATTTACTGATGGTGTCTATGAAATAAGAGTTGAAATTAGTGGCTGTTCCTAATGGTGGGTTATTAGGGCTTGGTTGGAGAGATGAGGGGTTTCCAGGATGAAGAATTTGGTTGATGGCATGCCAAAATTTCTCTGGGCTAGTAAAGTTGGAGGTTGGAGGGTTATTACAGAGGTTCTTCTTGCCATTATAAATGGATTTCTTAGTAAGGTTGTGAAGTTCTTTATAGTGTTGGAGGTGGGAGGGTTAGTTTTAGACTAGATCCTCCAAGCTTTGTCTCATTTTTGCATTAAGGAGCAGGTGGAGTGTATAAGCCAGGGGGATACAATTTATTTAACTCTTAACAGTTCGTAAAGGAGCAATAGATTTGAGAATGTTAAGAAATATGGAATTAAATTTTTGAACGGCATCATCCAGGGGTGGGTGTTTAAGGGAGGACCAATTAATAGCTGAGAGATGGTTGTTAATCATATCAGAGTCAAAGTTGGACTGTTTGCAGCAAGCTATGTACTTATGTGGTCTTATACAGTGTGGAGAAAATTTGAGGACTTTGACTGGTTAGAGGCATTGAGAGCATCAGGCAGTGTTTCTGGGAAGTGATATTTATATGGTTGCGAAACTAGAATCCAGTCAAAACAAAGAGCTAGAATTAGAAGAGTTGTTGGAGTGGGTGGGAGAGGAGATTAATTGGGAGAAGACATGTAAATTAATATAGGGGCTAGGACCATCTGAGGAGAGGGCTAGCCAATCAATGTTGACGTCACCTAAGATGATGGTGTCAAATGGTACATACTGAGTGAATCAGGAGAGAATATTTTCTAGTATAGGGATATTGTCACCAGGGGGTATGTAAATAGCAACTATGGTGAATACATTGTGAGCCCTCATTTTGCAGTTAGCAATTAGCAGCTCAGCTGGCGAGGCAGAGGGGGTGGGGATAGGTAGCAGGGTAACAGTGAGGTGGTTGGAAAACAAAATAGCATCTCCTCCACATTTTTTCTGCTTTCTATCAAGTTGTAAGATGTTGTAGCTGAGGGGATAGGAAGTCTTTGTCAGGAATAAAGAAGTTATGTACTCACCATAACGTTCCATCTGAGTAGTTAGATTTAATTTGTCATCAACCTGTGGGTGTCGGATCCGGACCGGATTTGAGACGACAGCTTCACCAGCATCTGATCAGAGCTCCAACCTCCTGCCCTTACCCATAATACCCCTCCATCTCCTTTCTTCCCTCAGATCGAGTTTGCTATATGAACCCGATCCAATAACCTTCAACTAACAAGTAAAACCAGGAGAGCCATAAAAGTGCTCTCTCCTGCCTGCCAGTGCAGAAGACATAATGAGAAGGTTGGGGGAAGGAGTGAGGGATGGTTGATGACAAATGAAGTCTAACTACTCAGATGGAATGTTATGGTGAGTACATAACTTCTTTATCTGAAGTAGTCAACTTCATTTGATCATCAACCTGTGAGACAGAGTCCCCAGCTACCAAAATCTTGGGTGGCCCTTATGGAAGGATATTTCAGAGCACCACAGAGCCAAAGGATGCTCTCCCCCTGGAAACCATGTCCAATTTATAATGAGAAATGAAGGTGTGAGATGAGGACCAAGTAGCCGCCGAACAAATATCATCCAAAGATACTCTAGACCAAAAGGCAGCAGATGTAGCCATGAACCTGGTGGAATGGGCATTTATCCTACCCGGAAGGGACATACCTCTGTCTTTGTAAACCTGAAGGATGCAAAGGGAAATCCATCTGGCAATGGTTACCTTAGGAACCGGTTTGCCCAGAAAGGGTGTAGCAAAGGACACAAACATCTGATCGGACTTGCAATAGTCTTTAGTCCTGTGTAAGTAGAAATGTAGCTGTCTATGCACATCTAACAAATGCAATTTATATTCACCACTGTCATGAAAATTTGGAAAGAAAACAGGTAAACTGATTGATTGATATTTGTTTCCGAGGCCACTTTAAGCAGAAAAGAAGGATTAACACGAAGTGACACCCTGTCTTTATGAAAAATCATATATGGAGGTAATGCCTGGAGTTCTGACACTCTCCTAGCTGAGGTAATAGCCACTAGAAAAGTTGTCTTCCAGGATAAAAATTTCAAATCCACAGAAGCAGCAGGCTCAAATGGTGGAGAAACCAAAGCTTGCAAAACTAGGGTAAGGTCCCAAGGAGGGGTAGGATCTTTAACCAGGGGTCTCAAAAGAAAGATACCTTTAATAAAGGTTTTGCAAAGTCTGGAGGAAGCTAAAGAAGCCATGTTCTCACCCACATGGAAATTGGAAATGGCAGCCAGCTGAACTTTTACTGTAGATGAGCTGGCACCCTGCTGGAAAATGTGTGCCAAGAACTCAAGGACCGCTGGAACAGGAGCTGTGAAAGGATCCAAATCCCTCTGAGAAGCCCAGATAGAAAAATGTTTCCATGTGCTACGGTATATTTTTCTGGTAGACAATTTATGCCACCAGAATAGTCTTGACTGGGAATCTTAGCAATCAGGGGAACTGGAGCAACCAAGCAGTGAGCTTCAGACTGCCCAGGTCTGGATGAGGGACTCTCAAGGGGGTGCGAAATGAGATTTGGTATTGGGTCCAAGATCCAACGAGGAACTATCAGATGAGACCAAAGAAAGGGAAACCAGACCTGGCAATGAGGATGACTCTGCTCTCCAACCGGAAAGCCTTCTGGAGAAATTGTGTCATGAGAGGTAAAGGGGGATAAGCATAAAGAAGACCAGGAGGCCAAGCATGGACCAGAGTGCCCCTGGGGGAATCCCCCGAGGGGGGATCAGAGTGAAGAACTTGCTGCACTTCACATTGAAAGGAGATATGAAGAGATCACAGCAAGGCCGACCCCACTCAAGGAAGATCTGCTCTGCTACAGAAGGATTCAGAGACCACTCATAAGGCATTAAAATAGTCCTGCTAACTTTGTCCGCCTGTATGTTGGATTGTCCCAGAATGTGCATTGCTACCAGCAAATGGCTGGTGGAGATCGCCCATCCCACACTCTCATGGCCTCGTGACAAAGGGGGTAAGATCTGGTTCCTCCCTGCTTGATGGACCAGACCACTGACATGTTGCCTGTCTGAACTGCAATAGTTCCCAGAGGAAGAAAGGCATGAAGGGCCTACAATGCTAATAAGACTGCCTTCATCTCTAGAACATTGATATGCAATTTGGTCTCATTCAGCGACCACGGTGCTTTGGACTGTCCTGCCTGAGCCATGCCCCCCACCCTAGCTGGGAGGTATCCGTGGTCACTGTGGCTTGGGGAGGGGCTGCAATAAATGTTTGTCCCTTGACTAGCTCCGGACAGCACATCCAACAGAGGCGGGACTTCCTGCATGCATTGCTTATATGAATTGGATATGTCAACGACAGATCCAATAAAGACCATTGGACCGCTAGTGTCCACTGTAGAATCGGCATATGAAGATGAGCACAGGGGATAAGAGTAATAGTGGCAGCCATGGAACCTAGGGCTCTTAAAACCACCTTGGCTGGAGGAAGATGAGACTGAAGGATCACGAACACATGAAGTCGTAAGTTTTGGACTCTCTCTGGAGTTAAAAAGACCTTAGACTGTAACGTATCTATCCTCGCTCCAATATAGTCCAAGACCTAAACTGGGTCTAGAGAAGACTTGGATATGTTAACTGAAATTCCCAGCAAGTCTGACAGTTTGAAGAAATTGTCTAAGGCCTGACAAAGTAGATGCCTGGTGGGAGCGGCAAGGAGCCAATCATCCAGGTACGGGTAGGCCTGTATCCCTTGAATGCTCAGGTGAGCCGCTACTACTGCCATAACCTTGGTGAACACCCTGGGTGCTGTGGTGAGACCAAAGGGTAGGGCTCGGAACTGATAGTGATTGTCCCCTAGCCAAAAGTGGAAAAACCTCCTGGAGCATCTGTGCATTTTGACATGGTAGTATGCGTCCTGGAGATCTATTGAGCACATCCAGTCATTCTCCTGCAGGTAAGGCAGGATGGATTGTAGAGTGACCATCCAGAACTTCTCTTTGGCAAATGACAGGTTTAGGGTGGAAAAGTCCAGGATAGGCCTTAGGTCCCCCATCTTTTTTGGCACTAAAAAGAACCTGGAATAGATGCCTGACCTGGACTGATCTTGGGGGACGGGCTGGATGACTCGTTTCCTTAGCAGCTTTTCTATTTCGAGTGCTGCTGCCTCCCTTTGCGCAGGTGGAACGTCCGGGAGGTGCTTTGGGGGAAAGGGAGGAGTCACAAAGGGGATGGTATAACCTCTGGATATTATTTGAAGCACTCAACGGTCTGATGATATGGACTCCCATGCCATCAAGTGCATAGAAAGGCAACTCCCGACTGCCTCCAGAGCAAAGCAGTTGGGCAACCCCTCAGGGCTGCAGCACGGGCCTGTCTGAGAACAGTTTTCAAGACCCAAAGTTTCTTGGACCCCCCTGCCTCTGGGCTGGTGTCTGTCCTGACCCCTCTGCCTCTAGGGGAAGGTGAGTCCTGAGTGTCCCGGGAATACTGAGACTTCCTGAACCACATCTTCTTTTGCCCCCTCTGATTCCTGGAAAAGGAGCTTTGGGGTTAGAGAAGTGGATCCCAATGGCAGATGGTGTCTTCCCGTCCTTCTCACTCTGGACCAACATCTCAAGAACCGTCTTTCCAAACAAGGAAGAACCATTATAAGGGGCATTCGCAAAAGATGCCTTAAAGGGTTCCATGAATTGACAAAGCCTGAGCCAGGTGTGTCGCCTCATGGGAATGCTGGACCCAGCCGCCCTTGCTGCTCCTTCACTTGCATGTGAAAGGAGACGCATGGACGTATTAGTAACTGCTTTGAGAGTGGCCATTCCGTGGAGAATGTGCATTTATCCTCTGGTGACATTTACTCCAGGGGCGACTCAGTAAACTCCTTGACTAGGTCTCACTGTAGTCTAGTTACGTGAGCCAAATAATTCAGCGCCCTTTAGAAAAGGTGGTTGAAGCATATGTCCGCTTTCCCAGATGATCAATCGTTCTGGCATCTCGGTCGGGCAGATGGACCATAGAACTGTCCTGGACTAGTTCTTTCTTAGTGGCAGCCATTACCACCATGGCATCCACTGGGGACCCCTTGTTCCAACTCGGTCTGTCTACTAGAGGGCTCAGGATTTTATCGGGGTGCCTGGGGATTGGCTCCACAGTGTCCGGCTACTTCCATGCTCTGGTGGTAATAAGGTTCACCAAGGGATCTGCAGGGGGGACACCCAGGAGGTAGACGGGCCTCTGTCAAAGGCCTCCAGGAACACCAACTCATCTGAGGAAGGCTTGGGGGGTGGACCATCCTCCCCACTGGCGCAGGATTTCCATGATGTCTCCAAAGGAGACATCGTCGGGGAGTGATCTGGGGGAACCTTCCCCTTCCTCCAAATCAGTATCCTTAGTGAGGGACTCTGGAGAGGAGTCCAGGTACCTCCTTTTGCATGTTCGTTTGTGAGAAATCTCTTCAGTGGGACTCTCTGGAGAGGGCTCGCAAACTACCTGTGGTTCCTTGAGGGAAGCAGTCTGGGGCACATTGAGCATGGGCTGTCCCTACATGGGCAAAATGGCAGAAGACACACCCAGAGGTGAGGGAGTCAGGGCAGAATCCAATGAGATGGTCAGGGGCCTCAATCCCCTGGAGAGAACCCTTTCCACCATGTTGAAAGCCGAAGGGGAGCGAGCCTGCTGAGAAACTAACAAGGAAGCTGCTCTCCCCAGATCTGGCATGGAGATCGGAGCAGAGCCCAATGGAGTCAAGATACCGAGGGGTAGGCCTTGACCCGACAGCATCAGAGCTGAAGGAGAAAGAACCAACCCCTCAGATTTGACGTCCAGGCTTTGGCTCAGACAGCCGCTCAGATCCGAACTAGTCTGATCCAACACACTCAAGGTAACGGCTGGCATAGAGGTACACAGTACCATCAGCACTGACCCCTGACTCTGGGACCTCTCGGATCCAATAACTCCGATACTGGGCGTCAGACCAGAGAAGGAGATATCTGGGGCAAAAAAGGGAAGTGAGCTCCCCCCTCTAGAGGGAGAGGGTGTTGACAAGACCCCCATCTGAATCTGGGTGCAAATAAACCTTTGCATCATTTTGTCCATGTCCGCTTCAGATAAACTTCTGGTGGACCGCGATGAGGCCAGCGATGCTGACTGGGAGGGTCGATGTACAGAGGCCCTAGAATGAGGTCTAAGCTCCTCCGGCTCCAGCGAAAATCTTGGCAATCAGAGCCGAGGAGAAGCTGGCCTGGAAAAGGCCGGCTGTTTAGTAGGAGGACCCACCGGATCCAACTGGTCCGGGGATCTCTTCCTCCCTTTGTCTCTCTCTCTGTCTTTGCTCCTCTCTTTACTAGGCTCCCTAACCACAGGCCTATGTCCAGGAGGTTGAGTCCTGGCCTGGGAGGGGGAGGAAGAAACAGTGGCTGGAGCAGAAGGAGCGGTCATGGCCGTGACCACAATAGAAGTACAGGCAGCCACCTCTGTAGCAGGGAAAAGACCCTTGAGGATATATTTTGCCCTATGATCCTTTAGGGCCCTGGGTTTGAACCCCCACACAAACAAGGCAGTCCAAAGAAAGATAGGCAGCCCCCAAACACACAAAGTGTGACCATCTGCCGGGGACAAATTATGGCCACACTCTGTGTACTTTTGAAAGACCAGCTTGGCCTGCTGATCTGCCATGCCATCAAAGAAGGTACAATGTACCAAACGTTTAAGCTACCTGACCCCAACACAAACACACAACTCACTTGCAAGGAGGGGGGAAGGGAGATTACGCCTGCTCTACCTACAACACAGAAATACTTTTTTTTTTAATGGAAAATGCAATGCGAAAGAAAGGGGAGGGAAGGCAAAGGACAGAAAAAGCTACCTACACTTACAGCAACTCTAACATCCACAAAAAAGCATAAAAAGTGCCTACCATGCCTGGAGCTCTAATACCACGCTGCTTGGCAAAGCTGTGGCAAATGAGATCTGAGGGAATGAAGGAGATGGTGAGGTATTATGGGTAAAGGGAGGAGCTTGGAGCTCAGATCATATACTGGTTAAGCTGCCGTCTCAGATCCAGTCCGTATCCAACACCCACAGGTTGATGATCAAATGAAGTCAACTACTTCAGATGTGTGGTTTTAGCCAAGTTTCACAGAGAGTTATGATATCTGGAGAGTGATGGGACATCCAGGCATGGAATTCACTAACTTTGTTTACTGTACTTCTGATGTTCATAGAATACATAGAGAGCTGTTTAGTGGGAATTGTAAGATGGGGAGAGGGGTGGTAGCTGAGCACTGAATCAAAGAAAGGGGGGTTAACAAGTCCTGGGTTCAGATGGATATCACCAGATAGGAGCAGAGTAATTAAAGTAGGAAAAGATTTAAGAGGTGGGGGAGAAAGAAATAGTATTTTGCCTTACTTTTAGGGAAAACTGAGGGGCTATGGAGAGGTTTGATTTTAGGAAGATGGGGAGAAATTGAAGGGTTAGGCGAAGCTGTCAGAAATGCATGTGGGAGTTGTGGTATAACTATAGGATAGATGGAGGCTGGTGACTGATGGTAAGGTTTTGGTAGCATATTGTAGGAGGTGAGGTTGTGTAAGAGGATTAGAGCAGAGATGGAGAGGAGGGACAGAAATAAGTTGTAGGCTAGCATGGTAGAGAATAGGATGGGTAGTATGTGAGTAGAACAAGTTAATGGTTAGAGGCATAGTCAGGAAATATACGAAAGATTGTGGTGAGGAGTTAATATCTAGTTTAATGAGATTAAAGACAAAGGATTGGAAGGCAAGAAAAGAGGAAGTCTATTTTAATTTTGTAGCAAAGATAAGTATGGTGGGAATTGTTAGGCAATTCCTATGTGCTACAAGCTCAGAGGGAAGAGAAAGATAGTACAGGTTTAGTCAGGTAGTGAGGTTAGTAGGTAGTAGATGTAGTTAAGGAAGGGAGGGGTAGAAGAGTAATAAGGGAGAGGTTAGAAAGGGAGAGCAGGATCAGAAAGAGTGTCAAATTTGAAAGGGAGTAAGTTGAGTGATTAGGTGGATAAAGGTAGAGGTAGAGGCAGATTGTGTGTTGCTTATTGGAGGGGTGGGGCAAAGGGGAAGTGGAAACAGGGGGTTAATTATAAAAGAAATGAGCTCAGGGGTGGGGAAGAGAAGGGAAGTGGAGTGTGCCCGAGTGTAGCGAGGGCGAACTGAGTGGGCTGGGCCGTGAGAAGCAGGAAGCCCCTGCGAAAAACTATCAGCAGAAATGGAGAGAATTGTAGAAGAGAGAGACAAGTCAGGTAAGGCAGTTCAAGCAAAATGAAGGAAAAGAAAGCTTAATTTCCTTAAAGAATGTGCTGATATTTTTAGGTGGATTTCCTGAAAGGTGGCAGTTGAGAGGGAGGAGTAATGGAGTAAAGATCAGCAAAGATTTAGTAAAGTAAAGAGGATTGCTCTGTATTAAAGTGAGCCTCATGAAGAAGGAGAATCCACTGCCATTATACAGGAAGTTGAGTTTAGAAACTGGTGGGGGTGATTGAGCCAGTGGGAGAAGTGTGCCACCACAGCTTTAGTTCAGATGAGTGTAAAATTTAGGAAGATAATTAAATTAAGACATAATAAAATATAACAGCAGAAAACATACAATGTAGTCCCAAGTTTAATGGGCAGGCTACGAGGAACACCTTTGTTCTTGGGTGGGGGGTTCCAGGTAGTTCTTAGACAAGGACGGAAGAGGTAGATAGTGCTTTCATCTGAGTGATTTGCTGTAAGGGGGAGATAAAAATGAGAGAAGGAACTATATATTAAAATGGTGTAGCTTATATGTTAAAAAACTAGAGGGAAAGTAGGGGGTATCGGTAGAAAGATAGGCAAGTTTACATGAGAAAAGAGTATGTAGAAAGTGTGAGTCTAGGATAGATTAAATAAGAAATCAGCGGGTTAATAAAAAGCTAGATTGGTAGGAAAAGAAGGAAGAGAATTTAGTTAGAAGCAGGCTACACAGATCAAATGAAACAACAACTGTAGGCCAATGTACCCAATAAGCACTTGGCTTTGATCTTAAGAGTCTAACTTGCAATAACAACATTAAGGTACAGTTCACAAGGATAATTTAAATGCAGTAAAGCAATATCAATCAGTAGCAAGTGAGTAAAACACAGTGTAAGCTAGACATCTGTGAAATTAATTAACTCCACTTATTAAAATAGCATCAGATTGAGTAGATAATTTGCATTTATGTATAATAAGCTTAGCAACCACAGACTCTTTGTTTTTCCAATCCATTAAATGAAAAACATTTCATGTGCATCAGTAGGAAGAAATAGACTGTATACTATCCTTTTTTTGTTCTAAATATGATGAAAAACAGCAAGTTCATGTTGATAACTACAATTCAAAATGAATAATCATTAACAAGAGGGGTGTATGAACTGAGGTAGAACTATGGCTGTTATCTGCAGTAGAATATGGCCAAAACCCTTTCGATAGACATTGAGAATATTTGTATCAAGTTACAAGGAGTAGGAAAAGCACGTATCGGGCTCTATTCACAAGCACATAGTATTTGCAAAGTTAGCAATGGTATCAAGCTGATGGGGGTTAGGAAAATGCTCTAAGTAAAGTTACAAGTACAGCATACTAATAAGAGTAAATAGGGAGAGATGCAAGTTATATTTGTAAATAAAGAAAAAGGCTCGAGATGTAGGAATATGAGAGTTAGCAGTGCCAGTATCAAGCTGCTGTAGGTTTCTGAATTAACAATGCAACATTAACAATGGGATCCACAAGACTGAGCAAGCCTTTCTTTAGTGCATTCAGTAAAATGCTAATCGAGGTACCAGTGTCTCATTTTTTATTTCAGAACCCTGTATTTTTATTTTAGCTAGTATTGGCTCATGATCTGAAATAGTTATGAGATGTGTATCAAAACTCAGTTACATGCTTATGTCCCTGTGAATTGTAAGTTCTGTCTAGCCTAGTCCAGTTTTTCTATTTTGGGGAATAATATGTAATTCACTCCAAAATCCTCCTGTTGAATTCACATCTTCCATGCCAAATAATTTCATAAATACTTTAAACAATCTACCCTCCTTTGTTATAGTTTCCCTTCTGGGCCCCCCAAACACATCTTCCCTGCTGCAAATCAAATTCCACTCCCCACCTTTAAGTAATATTCTCTGCTGAAGACTTATTATTTCTCCCAGAATTTTTTAAGCTCCATTATAGCAGTTTTAGGTGGAATATAAATACATGCCAGTGTAATCCTTCTCCCTTGCCAGTAGCTTGTTAGTACTACAAATCTACCATTATTATTTTTTTGTTCTCATCTATCACTGTTGAATCACCTCTCACAATTAATATATGTACTCCTCTTTTCCTTTGTCCCAGGTATTCTACTGAATAACTGTCCTGGAAACCTTTCTTTATCAAATTCTGAAAATAAGTCCTTATTAATTGACACAGTTGTCCAGGATTTGGGAACAAAGTGACCTAACTTTTGACCAACATGTGTCTATTGTTGTATGAAAGTCCTTCTATATTGCACAGCTTATAAACAAATTGTGTCCAGCTCTAGTGATGCCGTTGTCCCACTTTACACATCCCTCATTAGGCCAGTCACTGAGCATAATGTCCCCTTGCCATGTATCTGTTCAGGCACATGCAACAACTGGAATTTCCACAGAGATACCTTACTAAAAGGACGCAAGGCCTAAATAACATACCCTGCATGGACCAATTCAAAGCCCTGTCACTATACTCAGTATCGTACAGACTGCTAAGAGGTGGCCTGTGTTTGGCATACAAGGTATTCTCTGACCCACTACTGATGGATTTACTGTATGATAGCAAGTCAAATGGAATCATAAATACTTAGTCTAGGGATCTAAACTTCTTCTGCGACATCAACAGAACAGTTTGAAGGGACAGGTATATCTCACAGAGGATACCACTGCTGTGGAACAGACTCCCTATCCACATACAGCAAAGTACATCCCTACCTATATTCAAGCACAACTTAGAACTAGGGATGGGAAACAGAAACTTTACCCCAGAACTTCCCCCTAGACTACTAATGGACAGAGACAGCTTCTAAATGCTTCATCCACTGCATGGGTTCCCTCAAATTATCTATGGTATGATCCCAGTTATTCTCATTTGGTGTAGTATATAATTATCGACATGGGATGGGTGAGATCAGTCTATAACCAAATCGGATATGCTATTCTGAGTACAAAAAGGGAAGTTGACTAGGCTTAAAATGGCCTGCAAGGACAGGTATCTTAATACTTAGCTATGAAGCTATGAACCTATAAGAGGACAAAATAGTTTATCTATGGGTTAAGAGCCTTTACAGATGCACAAAAGAGATGTGCTCACTTAGAAAAGGAATTCTCTGCAATAGTGTATGGATGTGGGAAATTCTATGAATATGTCCATGGTAAAGATGTTCGGTTGGAAATAGACTACAAACCCTTGCAAATAATAGTCAGTCTTTGTACAAGGCTTCTCTGAAATTGCAAAGGATACTACTTAATTTACAAAAAGTATAATCTGAAACTGTCATACAGACCAGGTAAGGAACTACACATATCAGATACACACAGTAAAGCATATTTAGTAGAGATGTATGAAATTCTAGAGAAAGAACTAGATCTTTTTGTTTTTCCTTTTGATAACTGGGTAGGTGAGGTGGTCCAAAGATCCTTTTCAGCCATGACCCAAGCACAGAAAGATAAGCAGTGTAAACATGAACAAATACTGCCTACTGCAAGCATTAGTGCTAATAACATAATGCAGTACAATGGTAGCAATGCACAGACACATTTACAATCAGTAGAGGAGTTAATACTGTGAAGATAAAATACACAATACAAAGTATTCAGTAGCAAGAAATCAGTACTATTTGTCTAATAAATAACATATTTAAGACAAAACTGCAGGGCTGGCTAAGTGCAAAAGGGTACTGGCTTTGTACAGTTTTATATTTAACCACTGTGTTTAAAACATTTGCATTCAGTATTTTAGTGAAAATATTCAGATAGAGCTTTTTTGAATTCCAGAAAGTATCCTATGTGCTTAATTTCTGAAGGAAGTGTATTCTATAATGCAGGGCCTAGTCTGGAGAATACAAATTCACCCACAGATATTTTAAAAGGGTGTCTAGTAAGGGTAATTATTTTGGGAGTTTTGCAGAGAGTATGCCTGTTCCTTTTTAGTAGAAGATAACCTTCCTTCTGTACTTTGAATAATAAGGTGCCTGTCAGGTAGTTTGATCTTTCAGTAAATGGCAGCCACATACGTTTCTGCAGGAGACTGCAGTGGTTAGAATGTGAATCAGCAAGCAGTGCAAATCTTATTCTTCCATAATCTATAATCTATGTGGATTAAAGGCAAACTGAAATAGTATAAGGGTGGACAGGATTAGGAATAAGTATATTAGAGGGTCAGCCCAGGTTGGAAGGTTTGGAGACAAAGCCAGAGAGGCACGATTACGTTGGTTTGGACATGTGCTGAGGAGGGATGCTGAGTATATTGGGAAAAAGATGCTAAGGATGAAGCTACCAGGTAACAGGAAAAGAGGAAGGCCTAAGATAAGGTTTATGGATGTGGTGAGAGAGGACATGCAGGTGGTTGGTGTGACAGAGCAAGATGCAGTGGACAGGAAGAAATGGAAACAGGTGATCTGCTGTGGCGACCCCTAATGGAAACAGCCGAAAGAAGAAGAAGAAGAGAGAGAGAAAGAGAGAGAGACCATATCCTAGTTTGGGAAGAATATTTTTGGCCAGGGCCATTCTCATGATTGGGGAGAGGAGGTAGAAAAATCTGTAGCAAAGTTTTTGTTGGGATAGAACCTTGTTAATGACTTTATCAGTGTAACAAGAGAAGGTGAAACACGGATCAAGGATGAGGCCTAAGTACTTATATTTGAAGACAAAGGGTATGATGCATTGTTTGTTGTGTGTTATCATAACGCGAGGTAGGAGATGGGATTTATAAGGTGACGAAAAGAGCACAACATTAGTTTTACTGTGATTAATCAGTAGTTTATTAGTATAAGCCCGGTGGCATCATTTGGTGAATGACTCAAAAAGATGAGATTGTTCGGTGAAGGGACATTTATTTGCATGGAGTAGGAGTGTGTCATCTTTGTATAGATTAATGTTTAATGTAGGAAGCTCTTCAGGAAGTTCATTAATGAATATTCAGAATAGCAGGGGTCAAAAAACTGATCCTTCAAATACTCCTGTATTAAGAATGCTATTAGTGGATAAGCAAGCAATAATACTTGCTGACAGGGTGTGTGTTAATGTGCAATTAATGCCTGCCCAGGGGCAGCGGAGGGCCTCTACACTCCAGCAGGGGCATTAATTACACATTAACACAAAACCTGGAGGGCATTATTGCACTTAGAGAATGGTCTCTCTGTAAAATTGTTGTATTTTACTTAATTGTTTATATTTTTTATTACTATATTTTTTATATATTTTTGATGTAAAATAGTTCCTCTGCCTAATGTTTCAAAGTTGCTGTGGTATATGTACATTAGAAGAAGCATTTTACATCCAAAATATATAACTTTTTAAAAAATATGTAGATATTTGCTTTATTTTTTGCTCCCTTAATGCTAAAATGGTTTCTTGCCAGTCACTGGGGACTGAAGTCACTAGATAATGACATACATTTGACTTTCAGGCTTTATTTCCTTCAGAAAATTCATGTTAACACAAATCCTGTTATATAACTTTCTTTTTAATTACAACATTTAAAATCTATTCCTATTTTTCAGCCTTTGTTCCCCCTTTCTTTCAGTCTTTATCCAGATTTCTTGAGCTAAAAGGTCGAGAGGTTTGCAAACCTCTTATCTCCTGCTGCCACTGGTCCATTGATCTCACTGCCTCTCCCTCTTTCACACAGACACTCCACACAAACACACACACACACTTGCATACCAGAAAATGTGTGCTAACACAAGTCCTATTATTGAAGCAAATTTGTGATTTTCTTAACAGGAATATGTTCCTGTTTTGAGCCTTTGTTCCTTATTTATTTTAGATTTTATTTAGTTAACTGAATCTAAGAGGTGAGAGGTACATAAACCTTCTGAAGGCTGCTGCCAGTGTTGGAGCATTCTCAGTCTTCACTCTCTCTCTCTCTCTCTCATTCTCACTCACACACAACTTGCTTTCATGTACGCAAGCACACACACACACACACACACACACACACACATAAACATAGACACAGAGACAGAAACAAACACACACACACACACACACACACACACACACACACACACACACACACACACACACACACACACACACACTTTCTGTTGTATTTAGTTTTACACTCGCTAAACTGCAAAAAAGCTGCTTAGTGAGTGTAAAATAGCTCGATCAATCTCGTTTTCACTCACATGCACTCATACACTTACACACACAAACACACACATGCTTTTTCTTTTAATTTTCCTTTTTTTACATTTTATACTCACTAAAGAGCAGAAGCGCTGCTTAGCGAGTATAAAATAATTGTGGGCTTTAGTTTTTTTTTTTTCCTGTTCGAGCTCCACGGCAGCTTGATATGGTGCTGTGAAGCAGCAGACTCATTTTTCATCGGGGATTACTAGTACATTAATATGCTACTGTAGAACGTTCGCTCTCCAATTAGGGTGCTGACGTACAGTTCGCCCATTTCCTAATGACTGTTAAAGTGAACCCGCAGTGTTCTATTTTCAGTATGACTGTTGAACCATTTAATAGTATTTTGTCCAAATTTGAACTTTCATAATTTTTGAAAAATATTTGTGGTGGACTGTTTCAAATGTCCTAGTCATACCTATAAAACTTCCTGCAGTGATAAGTCCTTCATTGATATTGTTATATATGGAGTTAGCAGCAAATAGTAATACAGCAGTTGTGCAGAAAGAGTTTCTGAAAGCATGTGATCAGACAGGAGTCTGTAGCTATTTATATGTTTCATCAGTTGCTAATAAAGTATTATTTCAAAGATTTTAGTGAGTCAGCAAACTGTAGAGATAGGGTGAAAGCCTTTAAGGGATTCAAAGGTGGGCACTTTTGAAAGGGGGATGATATCGGAATGTTGTAATGCAGCTAAGAGGTTTGGCAATTTTATCAGCTGCTTTTCTCAAGAAAGTAAGGTTTATGAGGAGGCTTTAAAAACAGTCTTTTTTTTTTAGTTTTTGAGAAGGCTGCACGTCTTTCAAAAGTGACTTTTCTGAAACAGAAAATAGCATCATATTCAGCAAGAGCATATAGCTGTAGTTCTGAGTTGTTATTGGAATAAGGTTGGCAGTTACATATTGGGTCAAATGAGTCTGTGATACCTTTGATGGATGTTATGAGAAAGGATTTGTATTCTTTAACAGGGTAGATGGAAGGGTTATAGGTTAAATGAGTTGGGTGAACTGTTGTTTTTAGTAAATTATCCTGAGAGTTGTTTCCGTTCCTTCCAGAATAGTTTTGGATCACTTGAAGCTGAATTTTGTTTAGTTCTAAATATAATGCTGTTGCAGAGTTAGCTGCAAATCTAGTTTGAATTCATAAAAAGAGATAGGTTTGTTGTAGTTGGATGTTATTCTGGTCTTGCTTCCAAGCAATTCAGGCCAGATTCCTAATTTTTATTAGATTCATAAGGTCTGTTAAAAAGCCAGAAATAGACCTGTCCCCTTAATCTCCTGAATGTGCAGGGGAACAGTGAGTCACAGTTTAAAAACAGGGTTTATCTGACTATTAACAGAGCTGTGATGTGAGTCATTCAGCTGGTAAAGGGAAGACCAGTCAATAAGGCTTAGGTGAGGGTTGAGGGATAGGAGTTTATGTATGGGAAAAGGACAGTCTGTAACTATTTGAGGGGTGGCTTATAATGATTTGAAAGGCCAAAAAAGAGAATTGGCCAGTAGTCACTGAGTGAGTTGGTGCAACTACTGAATGGGTTTGCAATAAAAAGCTAGCCTGAATAAAAGCCATCACTAAGGAAGAAAAATCAGTCTTATTTTTCATTCAAGGAAGAACCACCAAGCTGTTACCAAGAGTTAATGTTCGAAGCTGATAAAATAATATTTCCTAGGCAACTAAGAAGACAACTGCTTCAAGATAAATTGATTACATCTGAAAACTGAAAAGTGTAAGGAAAAAGCAACAAATATAATGTTCTGGCCATTAATGTCAACTCAAACGGGACAATAAAGGCAGAGTTGTGCCATGCACTGCATATGATAACACCAATCCTAAAGAAAAGATGATATATATCCAGCCTAATACAATTCTAGAATACAATACAATACTCCACTACATGGACTAAGTTTCTCACTGGCTCGACTGTTGATTGGCAGAAGGCTGAAGAACAGACTACCTATTTTGACTACATTGTTGATAGATGAGGATCTGCATAAAATAAATACTGACCATAAGTCAACAGAGACAGATACTACTATGTCAGAACTGCAGAAGGCTATCAGATTTACAAGTTGGACAAAAATAATAGCTGACAAGTCATGGGAAATTCTACAATCTCAAGATGAAGTTGTTGGTAAAGTAGCTGAATCAATATTATATGTAGATATGGGAAAGACAGCGAACTATATAATACATTACGGACAGCTGTAGCAGACAAAGACACTGAAAGTGATAGCAATCAGAACTGTAATAGCCAGTAATTTCAGAATGAAACAGAGGCTATGAGAACTGTAATGGTTGATATTTGCAGAGACAGACTTCTGATGTTGTCGCCAAATTAAGCTGTTTTGCAGCAAAAACCTTCCCAAACGGCAAGCAGCACAGTATATACAGAGTCCTGCTAAATTTTACACATATGGTATAGCACTGAAAAAAATACACACAGGCATAAGAACTGGTCCAGAATTAAACAAGAGTCTATGGACTGAGAAGTTAAATGCACAATATTCTATTAAGGATAACTTACAGTGACCAGGGTGACGTACTTATGGGGACATAAAAATATAAAGTATTTACCTCCTTATAGATATATAACTTTAGCTATAAAAAGGAGAAGATGAGGGGGGAAAGTACCTGCATTTTGGAAGACAGCACTGGTGGTAGTATTATTGAAAGAAGGTAAAAAACCCTCAGATCCTCTTCATATAGACCCATTTCAATGTTAAATCATGATTATAAACTGTTTATACCACACTGGCTAAGAGAATGGCAAATATGTTACCAAAACTGACAGATATAGATCATTGTGATTTTGTGGTAGGGAGGCAAACATTTGCTAAAGTTAATAGAATGATGATCCAGTGGAAGTGGAGTATAAGAAAACTACTGTGTTGGTGTGTATTGATGCAGAAAAAGCATCCAATAAGGTCAGCTGGGATTCTAGGAGTATGGCAGAGATACCATTTATGCTATCTATCAAAATATCACGGTTAATAAAGAGGATACATGAAGAGTTGGAGGCAAAAACCTAAGGTGGAGGGCTCCTCTTTGACAAGCTTTGTTTGAACAATGGAACCAAGTAGGTTTTCTGATGTCCTCTTTTTTTCTCTGTTATTTGCTTAATTTTTATATTTAGTACTGCAAACAAACAGAATATGATATTCACAAATTCAAGGGTGTAATTGGTGCAGTAAAAAGAAAGCTACCCTTCTTTGCAAATTTAATTAAATTAATTAATTAGTTAATGAATTTACTCTTTGTTAACTGAGTTAGTCCCTCTAGGCTAGCAGCCTCTTTTTATAGGAGATCCGAGGTGGTATTTTACTACTGCATTATTTTTTCTACTTAATAAATCCAGAAAATGACATTGTGGAACATTTTGAGACAGTTTCAAGTCTTTTTGAGATATAAAATATATGAAGAGGAAACAAAAGCTGTAGTGGTAAATGATGCACCCATGCTTGAATTGGTTTATCAATATCCATACTTCTGTGGATGTAACAAGATGAAATATTTACATGTGTGAATTAAAAAAGATTCTGTTACAGCAGCTACAGATATGTGGAAAGAAACTGAATAGAAGATAATACAAAAATTATGAAACTGTAAGCTTTTAATTATGACAGTGAAAATGATTTTAGTCCATTTAGTTTTGTGTACAGATCAGGTGCCATTTTATCAACTGAAGAAGTTGTGGATAACGATTATAAAGAATTGAAAAATCTTGTTGAGGGGAGATAAGTAGGATAAGCAGATTCTTCCCACAGAACAATGTGATTTAGTTATCTCAAGCAGAAAGTGGAAAAGGATGATGAAAAATGTGGAGTCTGACAGATAGACACAGACCATGATTTGAGACACATGTCCTGAAGGAGAGTGGTAACAATCAAACAAAATATTATATTCACAAAGAATCAGGAATTATTCTAAAACTAAACCAGGATGGGAATGGAGAAAGGAGATTTCAACAATAGGAATGTCTGCAAGTAAGGGTACAGTCTGGTGGAGAGTGACTGGCTGGAGCAAAAAAAGAAGAGAGAAACTGGCTAGGAGATAATGCTCTCTGAAAGAATTCAGATGTTTTCTCAGCTCGGAGAGCTATAAAGATAAGACAAAACCAGTTTGCACTTAGTAGAAGCATAGGCTGCATCATGTGTCTTAGCATAAATAATCTTTCTTTTAGGTTACCTCAAGTCTATGAGTGTGGCTGTCACTTCGGGACATGTGTTCTTATTAGGAGGGTAAAATTTCAATATCTGACGATGTACATAGTTTTGTGTGTTAGTACTAAATTAATAGGTTTTAGGGGGATATTGGGGTGTTGTTTGTTTTTTTGTTGGAAGGCTTTCAATAAAACAAAAATTTTGTAAGATGTGAAATAGGTTCAAATGGATATGACAAGAAACAACTATAAAAAAGTTCAACCTGCCAGACAGTGTATGCATGTAACACAAAAGCTGGAACTAGACATTTAACAAAAAGATGTTATATATAAAAGGTGAGAATAATAACTTTTAATACAGTGGTTTCTCGGAGGGGAGGCAAACATTTGACAACATTAACAGAACACCGATGATCCAGAGGGAAGCAAAATGCAAGAAAATACCATTGTTGTTGGTGGGTCTTCATGCAGAGAAAATACCATTGTTGTTGGTGGGTCTTCATGCAGAGAAAGCATCTGACAGAGTAAGCTGGGACTTTATGAGCAGGGCAATGGAAGCATTTGCATTCCCTGAAAAAAAATTATAAGGCATATTTTTATCAACCAGAGAAGAAGAAGTGGATAGCAATTAAAAAAGAGCTGAAGGATTTTATCTGGGAGGGGAAGATGGCAAGAGTCAAGTGGGATAACTTGATTCTTCCAACAGAACAAGGCCATCTGGGGCTACCCAGTTTGAAGGGGTATTTCAGAGCTACAGAGTTAAGGCTCCTATATATAGCACAAGCAGAATTCTATAATTCAAAGTAGAAAGGGATGAAGACAAAACAGGGGGGAATCTCAAGAAACAAGGAGAGACTGGGATTTTGGATGCAGATCCTTAAGGAGAATAAAAATAACCATACAGAATATTATATTCATAAAGCAGTAGAAAGTATTCTAAGAACTAAGCCAACCCAGGAATTGAGAAAGAAAATTCTGTCGATATGGATGACTGCAAATAGGGATACAGACAATAGGCAAGACGGGGTTGGAATTTACTGGAGAAAACTGGTAAAAGAGCTAAGGTATTGAGAGCAAATAATTAGAGAGGTAAAGGTAAAGGAATAGGAAGAGGCCAAGAATTTATTTGGACTGCAGTCTAGAGATTGCCTTCCCTAAAAAAAAAAAGACAGCAGCTGTGTCAGCCATACCTCTCAACCTGGAAACATTAAAAATCTGGACAAGGCCCATGAAAAATAGGTACAAATCTGTACGCTAATTAACATAAAATCTACATACATAATCATGTAACCCCGTCCACTCCCATGGAATTGTGGGATACCAACGTTAACTTAAACTGAAAAACAGACAGCCAAAAATATGGTCCCAGAGGGCCCAGACCCTGTAGTAAATGGTAACCATTTTTTTTTAATATGCAGTAATGTTGTTCACTGGGAAGGGAGAAGATGATGAACCTTAGGATTTTGTTTTTGGTGACTTGCAGTATGTGGGTATTGTAGTAAAAGTAGGGCATTTAATGGTAGGCAATATTCTGTTAGCAAAAGAATATTCTAGTTTGCTAGGACCTCCAAAAGTTATTCTCCATGGCCTACTGATCAGTGGCATAGCTAGAGTTTGTGCCACCTGGGGCTGTCTGAGTTTGCCACCCTTCACAAAATCATGGTCAAATGGGGGGCCCCCCATACACAGCCCTCCCCCCTGCAGCCATTCCACTGTCTCATTACTTAACTATTTCTCCCCATTTTCCAGAAACACTGTGTAATGTGTATACTGCTTTACTACTACAATGATTTGGATTTCATTTAAAACTTTTATTTTACATTTTATAGCAGAAACACTAATAGGCATCTGATAAAGCAATACAGTCTCACAATGAAAAACAGACTTAGCATTAAAACCTCTCTGCCCTTGAAACTCACATTCACTGAAACAGCACTGAAACCCACATTCAAAGAAAATGCATCTGGCCAGTGGTGGATAAAGATTACCTTTCAGCTGTTTTCAAATCATAGGCCCATTGCACACAAAACATACATGTATTCTTTTGATACACCTTCCTGACTGCATTAAATTATATCCTTGTATAATACAGCACACTTGTTAGAGCAAGTACTGTTTTGAAAATTTTTCCAATAAGCAAT
Organism: Protopterus annectens; assembly: GCF_019279795.1. Classification (NCBI taxonomy): domain Eukaryota; kingdom Metazoa; phylum Chordata; order Ceratodontiformes; family Protopteridae; genus Protopterus; species Protopterus annectens. The sequence goes on along the minus strand of NC_056744.1, from coordinate 340,064,939 downwards.
GAAACAAAATGCATGAACCAATAATGACAAAACTGCCCAATTCAAAACATTTCTATGATAAAAGTCTACTCAAACCTCTACAATCCACCAGTATCACTAAATATGCACATCTCTGCAGAAGTAAAAGTCATCTAAATAACTCCAGATTAAAGAGATCTGTAACTAATGAAAAGGTTGCTTCTAGCAAACAACTTTATATTTCATTGTTTCATCTACAAATAAAGTGCCATTGCCCTTGAGGAATAAATTGCCTATGTTGCATTAAAAATGTAAAGCTAGCAATATTACAATAGGGAATGGATGGCAAACTGATAGCAGGCTCACAGTTACTAGGTATCTCCACCAAATAGGAAATTTTCAGGACTGCAGCATCTATCCCCTTTAAAAGTAGAACACAGTACAATATCAGCAATCCATCTACATATTGTGGGAGTAGAACTCACAGACTTCTGCAACAAAAGTAAGTATTCCACCTGTTACGCTACTAACACAAACAGACTTGCCATAAGCAGCACTAAACTTGTCTCCTCCTGAAGAACTATGCAGCACAAGAAATCTGGAAAAAGCCAATTTTTTTGGGGGGAGGGGGGGTCAAAGGCCCAAAACCAAGGACATAGTTTAAACATTGCTTGTATAATCTTAGAAAAGCTGCTCGAATAAAATGTGTTACCATGCGTTTCCTGAAAGACAGGAAGACTGAAACTTAAATGGCTATAATCATTTGAATTCAGTTCTCACTCATTTGCCAAAAAAACACAAATTTTATAAGAGGAACAGACCAAAAGTATTAGACAAACATTCCAGACATTCTGTAAAACACTGGACAGTTGAGAACTATGGTTAACCTAACTGGGGCATTTTATACAGATACACAGACAAACCCTTCTTCTCAAGCCAAATGCAAAGATTGACAGAAGTAAGTGCCCTACACACACACACACACAAACACACACACACACACACACACACACACACACACACACACACACACACACACACACACACACACACACTTCTTCTCAAGCCAAATGCAAAGATTGACAGAAGTAAGTACCCTACACACACACACACACACACACACACACACACACACACACACACACACACACACACACACTTCTTCTCAAGCCAGATGCAAAGATTGACAGAAGTAAGTACCCTACACACACACACACACACACACACACACACACACACACACACACACACACACACACACACACACTTCTTCTCAAGCCAAATGCAAAGATTAACAGAAGTACAAAAGCAAGTTTGCTGCTGTTTCCTCCTTAACAGACGTTTGCTGCTGTGTTTTCTCCTTAATAGAATACCCTGTTGCTAACACACCTCTTCTCTCATTAAAAGGCTGCTGCTGTGTTTCCTCAAGTTTCTCAAACACACACAGCCCAAACCTGCTTCTCTCCTTAACAGAATTAAGTTCAAAAGCAAGAATACTGTGTTGCTGGCAAATTTCTCACACACACACACACACACACACACACACACACACACACACACACACACACACACACACACACACACACACACACACACACACACACACACACACACACACACACACACACACACACACACTTTTCTACTTAACAGATTTCAGCTCAAAAGCAAATTTATTACTGCCCCGTTTACTCCTTCACAAAATACCATGTTGCTGGCAAGTTTTTCACACACAAAGCCCAAGCCAGGAGAAAGAAATGCAAAAGCAAGTTTACTGCTCAACAGAATACAGTGACAGAATTAAGTACAAAACAAAATCAAGTTTACTGCTGTGTTGCCGACCGTGTTTCTTCCTTAACAGAATATCGCCCGTTATGCTGGCAAGTTACACACACACACACCTATTCTCTTCTCACCTGAACAGATTTCAGTTCAAAAGCAAGTTTACTGCTGCCGCATTTTCTCCTTGACAGAATACAGTGTTGCTGCTGGCAAGTTTCATACACACAGAGCCCAAGCCAGGAGAAAGCAATGCAAAAGCAAGCAAGCAAGTTTACTGCTCAACAGAATACCGACTGACCGTGACAAAATAAAGTACAAAACAAAAGCAAGTTTACTACTGTGCTGCCGTGTTTCCTACTTAAACAGAATACCGTCCGTTATGCTGGCAAGTTTTTCAAACACACAGCCCAAACCAAATGCAACTTTTTAAGTATCAAAGTAAGTTTACTGCTGCCATGTTTCCTCTCAGAATACCATGATGCTGGCAAATTTCTTACACATACAGAGCCCAAGCCAGGAGAAAGCAATGCAAAGACGCGATTGTGATCGCATTTGCAAACACAATTTGTAATGCAAGTCTCTGCACATTAAGTAAAGCCCCAGTTAAGTAAACACAATCTTAGCAGGCACTTAAGAATCAAGCCCCAAACAGTTGCAGTCTTTTTTTTATTTTTTTTTTGCCTTACCTGGGGGAAGAAGCACACAGTCGTGGACCAGTCTGACTTTTGCGCAGAAAATTAAAGAAAGTACACATGGTGAAGAGGACCATCCCACTCTGCTGCCTGCAGCAAGTTAAATTGAATATAACCAATGGCTCAGCATTCTTGGCTTCACGAAGCTGACGTCAGCGATGATGTCAGGAATAAATAAAAAAAAAAAAAAAAAAATCCTGGGAAATTCGGAAATTAAAGGGGCCACTCGGGAATTCGTGGCACCCCAATATTTTGCCCACAAAACCGGTATTTACCGAGGAATTCGTTACAGTTGACAGGTGTGGTGTCAGCTCATTCTAGAGATATGCATATTTTGTCTTCTTTTGCACAAAATCCTTGAAAAAATCAGTTTCTGGACTTCCAGGTGAAGGTATAATACATTACAGCAGACAGAAATTACTGGAAATTAAACAGCTGACATCTACATATTGCTGGATTGATGCCTTGAAGTCTGCAGAGTATCTGGAGCCTACTACTTTCACAGAGTCACAACAGTTGGGTATTTTAATTTTATACACTCTAATATGCCTGAAACTGGTAGAAGAAGGTTTTTGGAACATGCTAGACAAGGAATAAGAGAAAAAGATATCAAAGGACAAGGAAAAGAGGATGCAGAGCAAGCACTGCTGTTAAGCTAAAAGCAAAACCTTACAGGCTTGCACTACCTACAATACTGCTGGCTAATGTGAGATCACTAGATAGCATGATGGACTACTTTAGACTGGAACTCATCAATAACAACAAGGTGAGAAATATTTGCATATTTTTGTTTACTGAGATGTGGCTGCATGGCAAGATAAACGACAGTGCATTAAACTTAGAGTCTCACACTATTTCGTGCAGATAGAAACCAAACACTGTGTGGAAAGGCCAGAGGAGAAGGACTGTGCATCTATGTCTACAAAAGATGGTGCAATAACTGTGAAATCTTACCATCAGACTGCTATGAGAACTTAGAGTTTCTGTCAATCAGATGTAGACCGTTTTATTTGCGAGGGAACTGAATGGGGTCAGTGTAACAGTGGTGTATAACCCACCTAGTGCTAATACCACCAGGGCTTTAAATAAACTATGCAATCATACTGGTCAGCTGCAGAGCAAAAATCCAGACTTTGTACACGTGGTAGCAGGGGACTTTAATAAGGCAGATCTCACAGAAGTATTTCCACACTACCATCAGTATGTGCACGTTCCCACTAGGGGGTGATAACATCCTGGACATGGTGTATACAAAGTTAAAGAAAGCATACAATGCAGTGCAACTTCCACAAATGGGAAGCTCTGACCATTATACCATCTTGCTATCACCAGCCTACAAACTGGTACTGATTACAGTGAAACCCACAAAGAAACAAATCAGGGTCTGGCCAAAGAGATCCATGGAGGCCTTCCAAGACTGCTTTGAAAGAACAAACTGGGATATGTGCAAGGAGGCAGCCACAGTGAATCAGTATGTGAACATAGATGAATACACAGAGGTTGTGATGTCATACATTTGAAACTACGTTGATGAAGTAACAAGCACCAACAGCATCACTATCAGAGCCAACCAGAAGCCATGGCTCACTCCCAGGGTATATAAGCTTCTGAAGGAGAGAAATGCAGCTTACAGGGCTAAGGATAAAGCAGCCCTAAGAGGAGCAAGAGGCAGTCTGAGGAGAGGTATAAAGGAAACATACAGGAAGTATGGCAGAAGGGTGTAGAGCCACTTTGATGACATGAGGGATGCAAGGAGACTATGGTACGGCATACAGGAGATCACTGATTACAAAATCAGGTCAGCACAGTGTGAGGACAGCATTGAATTCCTGGAGAGTTTGAATACCTTCTTTGGAAGCATTGAGGAGAGAAACAACAGGTTGGCACTAAAGCTACCCACTGATAAGGATGTTGTGTTCAAACTCAGTACAGAGGAGGTGAGAAGAGAGCCAAGGAAGGCGAACCCCAGGAAGGCTGCTGACCCAGACAACATACTGAGCAAGATGTTAAAAGGCTGTGCTGATCAACTGTGCACAGTACTCATGGAGATATTTAACACCTCTCTTGCCATGGCAAAAGTACCCTTGTGCTACAAGGAAACAAACATAATTTCATTGTCTAAGAGAAACTCCCCCTCCAGCCTTAATGACTACAGACCAGTTGCTCTGACATCCACTGTTATGAAATGTTTTGAGTGGCTGATCAAAAAGCATTTGTCATCAGGCCTACCTCCTGATTTTGACTCTCTGCAGTTTGCTTACAGAGCAAACAGAGCCACAGCTGATGCCATATCATTAGTGCTATACCGCTCTCTGGAACATCGAGAGGGCAATGACAACTATGTGCGGATGCTGTTCATAGATTTCAGCTCAGCATTTAATACAGTTGTACCAATACAGTTGATAGAAAACTGGCATATATAGGAGTCAGTAAACAGCTCTATAACTGGATCCTGGACTTCCTGATTGAGAGAACCACAGAGAATGAACTCGGGCAAGAACACATCAAAGTGTATCAAGATTAATACCGGGGTTCCACAAGGACGTGTTCTCAGTCCACTGCTATTCACCATCCTGACCCACAACTGCTATGCAAAGCACAAGTCCAACCATATTATCAAGTCTGCTGATGATACCACAGTTATGGGGCTCATCACAAAGGAGGATGAATGAGCATACAGAGAGGACATGGCCTCCCTGATCAGTTGCTGTGAGGGGAACAACCTTGACATGAATGTAAGCAAGACCAAAGAGATTATCGTTGACTTCAAGAAAAAGAAAACAAACCATCCAGCGATCATGATCAATGGTGAGAGTGTACAGAGGGTAAAGTGTATGAAACTCCTAGGCGTACACATATCAGAGGATCTCTCATGGTCAAGAAACACCAACCAGCTGGTCAAGAAAGTATATCAATGCCTCCATTTTTTGAGAAGGGCGAAGAAATCTAAGCTCTCACCTCATATCCTCTCCACCTTCTATAGAGGTGCTATTGAGAGTATCCCCACCAGCAACTTCACAGTGTGGTTTGGAAGTTGTACAGCTAGAGAAAGGAAGGCACACATAGATTTGAAAATAAGATGAAACACATAATGGAGAAAAGTATGTATGGCAAAAAGGAAAGGATGTCAAAAACCACTAATTATTGTGAGATAAATTATAGATGATATAATAGGTTCATAGGATGATACTAGGCTATTGGCCCGGAAGCCCTTATAAGCCTAGCCAAGAATTTCGGCCATGTTCCCTCAAAGTCAGCACCTGTTTCCCCTGTCCAGCAGGGACACATGTGGGATCCCAGTGGTTTATTTTCTGTTTCTCATCCAGTCGTCCAGGTTCCTCTTGACATGGAGAGGGAGTCTGTTCCACAAATGGGGGAGTCTTTGGGACACAAATCTATCTGCCAACAGATTCTATTAATGTACAGACCAGGTTAAGGCCTTATGTGTGGGTTTCTCAAGTGGAGGTTGTCTTACGGATATGCAGCAACTCCATCAAGGCTGGGTCTGAGATGGCCTTGTATGCCAGACACAGGTATGTATGAGACTGAGTAGAGGGACAGGGCTTTTAGCCTATCTGTATAGGACAGGTGTTTGAGACCCTGGATTTTCCTGGTCAGGAACATCTGTGGTCTCTCCAACTGCTGCATGTGCTTGGCAAGGTACATGCGGAAGGAGGCATTGTACTCAATAATGGGTCTGATAAGGGAGGAGTACAGAAATGTTATGACCTCCTTGTTCCTGGATGAAATACCCTTATTTATGAGGTGGGCCATGTAGAAAGCCTTCCATACAATGGAGAAAATGTGGTGGTCAAAAGTGAGGTTGCCATCAACCTGGGTTCCCAAGTCCCTCACGACTGATTGCATGCTTAGTACATTGTTATTAATGTGATAATTAGTGGGGATGGCATTTTCCCCACAGGGGATAATGATGCATTTCTTGGCATTCAGCTTGAGGCCATTCTTTTGGCACCAGTCATTGGTGTGATTAAGGCCCACTTGGAGGTTGTTCACATCATTAGGGAATTTAAGATAGCACCCAGCTTGCAGTCATCTGCAAGCTTGGTCGGCAACACACCACTGGTTTTGGCTTGCACCTCAGAAAAGTACATCCTAAACAGTAGAGACCCCAAGACCGATCCTTGGAGTACACCACTCATTATGGGTCTACTACTAGAGGTGGCTTCCCCTACTTTTACTGAGCGGGTTCTATCAGTGAGCCAGTTAGCTAACCATCTGGTAACATATGGGTTGATGCCTAGCTGGGAGAGTTTATCTATTATGCCCGAGTGGGGAATAGTGTCAAAGGCTTTGGCTAGGTCAAGGTAGGTGGTGTGCACCATCTTCCCTTCGTCCATGCCTTTGGTGACTGTTTCAAAGAAGTTGACCAAGTTTAACAGGCATGATCTCCCTTTGACAAAACCAAACTTTGTGGGGTCAAGCGTTTGGAGGTTGTCAATGTCCTTGTTTATAAGGTCCATGATAATGCATTCCATGGCCTTGCAGATCAGGCTAGTTAGACTGATGGGCCTATAACTGCCTGGGTCAGTGGACCCTCCACCTTTGTGTAGAGGGATGACAGTGGTTGTCCTCCATTCGGCTGGGATGAAGCCAGTGCTCAGGCTTTGGTTGAATAGGGTGTCTAATGGAGCTGACAGCTCATACCAGAGTTCATGTAGAATACAGCCAAGGATGTTATTGGGTCCCATGGAGACTGTATTTTTTGTCTTTGAGAGGGTATTAAGGACCTGCCCCTGATATCGAAGGGGGGGGGGTGCTGTTAATGTCCTGGTTTACTGATGGGGGGAACCTGTCTGCCAGCAGGTTGGCTATATCTATGGCGTTTGTGTATGTGGTGTTATTGACCATCAGTTCTGAGCAGATTTGGTTGTTACCTTTGAGATTGTGGACATATGTGAAGAAGGCCTTGTGATTGTCCTTAGTGGATGTGGCCAATTTGGACTTGAAGTTAGCCTTAGAGGATTTCACCAGTGACCTTATTTGCTTGTTAAGACAAAGGAGAGATTGCTTCCATTCTGCTCAATGCTAGAAGTCTAAATTTCAAAATGCACTCACTTAAAGCATTCCTTAAAATGGAGAGCATCGACATTTGTGCTGTTACAGAGACCTGGTTCAAGGCAGCAGAAAGCACCCCTGCACTACCAGGCTATAACTCATTCCACACCTTTTGGCCCCAGAACTTGGACCAAAGCTCCAAATGTGGTGGTGTTTCCATATTCATAAAGGATGCGCACATATCCAGACTGGTAGCCCAACATAAAGCATCAGAGATACTTCAGCTGCATCTAACATTGGGTAAGACAGTGATTCAGGTCATAGCCTGCTATAGGTCCCCAACCATGACCCAAGACTCACACTCCACATTCCTAAGCATCCTGGAGAATATTAGGGTCCAACCTAACACTCTCATACTGGTTGACTTCAACTACCCCTCCATTAACTGGGAAAACTACTCATGTACCAATACACTTGCCCAACGTTTCCTGGAATTCATTAATTCAAATGCCCTGGACTAGCTTATTCTTACCCCCACTAGAGGTAGCAACATCCTTGACCTGGTCATTACTAACATGGGTGACTGCTGTTCTATACCAATAGTCAACTCCTCCCTGGTTAGATCCGACCACAAACTAATCACCTTGGAAATCCCCCCCCCCCCCGCAAAGGTAACCACCATAAAAAACTTCTCCAAAGCTAACTTTGGGCTCCTAAAAACAGAGGTGGCTAACTTCACGGCATCCATGCAACTGGAGAACAGCTGCATGACCACCAAGTCATACACTAATGCCCTGTACGAACACGTACACAAATGCATGAATCTCGCCATACCCAATAGAACTAAGATGCTCTCCTCCAAAAAAGGAAGCCAATCTGGTGGTCCCCTGGCATAAACAAACTCTACAACAGAAGGAGGAAACTTATGCAAAATAAAGTGAAGTCCCAAGACTGGAAAAACTCCCTTATCAGCCTCAACAAAAAGTTGAGATCCCTCATCAAATCCTCTAAAGCTATCTATGAAAAAAGAATTGCAGCAGATAGTAAAGGCAACCACAAGGCCTTCTATAATTATGTAAAGATTCTCCACGGCAATACCCAGATTTGCTCTGAGCTATGGCACAATGGCACCTCCTATAGCGAGCCAACAGATACTGCCAATGTACTGGCCGACAGATTCAGTGCCAACTTTACCCCTCCCCCCCAAAGGACCTATCACAATACCAGTAGACTGCCAGGCACCCAGTATTACTGCTGCACAGATTAAAATAGCACTGTCCAAGGCCAAGAATACAGCTTCTATGGGACCTGACAATATCCCTGGCTGTGTTTTACATGAACTACAGAGTGAACTGGCACCTCACCTGTGTGCCCTGTTGAGTCACAGCCTCACCTCAGGCTTTGTCCCTACCGAATGGCACACTGCTACAGTCATCCCTCTCCACAAAGGAGGAGCGACTACAGACTTTGGGAACTATCACCCCATTAGCCTGACAAGTCTGATATGCAAAGCTATGGAACACATCATCATGGACCTAATAAACAAGGATATAGGGAATCTCCAAACTCTGGATCCCACACAGTTTGGTTTTGTGAAGGGTAGATCATGCCTGCTCAACCTGGTTGACTTCTTTGAGTCAGTCACCAGAGCTGTGGATGAAGGCAAGGTGGTTCATACAGCCTACCTTGATCTGGCCAAGGTCTTCTATACCATTCCCCCTCGGGAATCATAGAAAAACTCACTAAGTTAAGCATCAACTCCTATATCACTTGGTGGGTTGCAAACTGGCTCACAGATAGAACCCAAAGCGTGAAAGTAGCTGACTCCAAGCCAGACTGCCGACCAGTCAAGAGTGGAGTCCCACAGGGTTCAGTCCAGGGTCCTCTCCTGTTTGGTATCGACTTCTCAGAAGTCCAGGCCAACACAAATGGACTCTGGCTGACAAAGTTCGCAAACAATTGCAAGTTAGGAGCCATAATTAACTCCCCAAGTGATGTTGACATCCTACAGAAATGCCTCACTGTGACCAATGACTGGTCAGAACCATGGCCTTAATCTCAATACCAAAAGATGTGTCATCATCCCCTTTGGGAAAAACCCGTTTCCCATGAATTACCACATCGATGGTAGTCCACTGAACACAGAAGGTGTCATAAGAGATCTGGGAACAAAGGTTGACAGCAACCTCTCTTTTGACCACCACATTGCCACTGTGGGCAGAAAGTCCTTCTATGTGGCACATCTCATTACTAAGGGTTTTGCATCCAGGAAGAAAGAGGTCATTGTCTCCCTCTACTTTTCCCTCATTAGGCCAATCATTGAGTACAATGCTCCATTTGGCATGTACCTCACTACACACCTGCAACAACTGGAGAGACCGCAAAAGCACCTCACAAAGAGGATCATAGGTCTTAAACACGTCCTATACAGACAGACTCAAAAAACTCCAACTATTCTCTGTGTCATATCCCTACTTAGAGGCGATCTCTGCTTGACTTACAAAGCCATGTCTGACCCAGCTCTGTTACAAATGCTACATCTAAAGAAATCCCAATCCCTCCGCACTACACACTCCACAGACCTCAACCTCATTACCACAATCAACAGAACAAGCTGGAGGGACAGGTTCATAACCCAGAGACTGCCCATGCTATGGAACAGACTTCCCATACATGTCAAGTGGAGCACCTCACTGGCCCTCTTCAAGAGAAATCTTGATGAGTGAATTGGAAATAGATTCACCCCAGGGATCACTCCAGTGGCTCTACTCGACAGAGGCACTGGGAACTAAGATTGGGTGGCACGATACCAGGGTAACCCTATGGGCTAGGCTTGTAAAGGCTCCAGAGCTATTAGCATAGTACACACTTATGAACCTATGAACTTGGCACCTGCTCCTTTTTGGTCCTGGACAGCAATTTCCTTATATTATATAGTTTGTTTATTGCTGCTGTCCACCAGACAGGTTTACTCTTCCTTGAGGAAGATGATTTGGTCCTGTCAGGTATTGCTGTGGCCATACAGCTATGTAGGTGCTCATATAGTTTTTTGGTGTAGGCATGGACATTAGTGCTATTTCCAACTGAAGGGACGGTGGTTGTGAAGCTGCTTATACCTGTTCTGAGGAGATTGTAATCAGCTTTGGAAAAGTTTTTTTTGTTTTACCGTAACGGGGGGGGGGGGGGGGTCATGGGAGATGCTGACTTCAAAAGTGATCGCTTTATGGTCGGATCTTACCAAGGAGGATGACACTGTAGGGGTGCTACAGTGGCTACTCATGTTGGTTAGGACCAGGTCCAGGGTATTTTCACTCAGGTGTTGACCAGCTGATCCACTGCATTGGCATTGACGAAGCTGAGGAATCTATGGGCGTTCATGTTTTAGGCTAGAATAGGTCTTCCACTCTATGGTTGGGTATTTAAAGTCACCCAGGATCAGGGTAGAGGGTTGAATCTTGATGGATTAAAGTAAGTCCAGATAGGTGGAGTGGGCGTCTTGAGTCATGGTTGGGGGCTCTGTAGCTAGCCATGATTTGAATAGGTGTTTTCTCAACAGTTAACAGCCCTTGGAGTGTCTCCTGTGTGTCATACTGTTTGACCAGCCTGGAGGTGTTTACGTCTTTGATAAATATTGAAACTCCACCTCCTTTGGCTTTGTAGCCTTCTGTTTGGGGTCTGAAAGTATGGTAGGATGAGTAACCTGGTAAGGCTGGGGTGCTCTCCACAGCTCTGAACCAGATTTCAGTGACTGCACAAATGTCAGCATCCTCCAGGGTAAGGAATGCTTGCAATGAATGCAGTTTCATGCTAAGACTCCTAGCGTTTAGCAGCATGACCTTTAAATTTTGTTTAGAAGAATTTTTCATGTTGGTAATTTTGTGCTCAGGACTTTGCCTAAAAAAGGCACTATGGGGGAGGCAAGAGCCTTTGCCAGAAGCCTGAAGCCCAGGGGAGACAGATGAAGGCCATCTTTGGCAAAGCATCATGGTCTGTCAATCATGTCCTCCCAGGCTGTCAGGTACTGGATCCCCTTGGAATGACAACAGAAATTAAGCCAATTGTTAAAGTCAATCATTTTCTGTTTGTATTGAAGCATCATTCTGGATAATGGTAGGATGCTGCTTAAGGCTAGGGACATACCTGCCTGGGACACATATTCAGCAAGCTCAATCATGTCTGTCTTCACATAGTCCAGAGAGGTACGTCTCAAGTCATTCACACCAACATGGACTACGACAGAATCATAACAGTACCTATTAAGAGACTTGAGTGTATGTGTGATATGGCAGATTCTTGCACCTGACAAGCAACTTACCAGGACTTTCTGCTTGTATAGCTTGGTGAGGGGCACATCTCTGTGTCTCACGATAGATTCTCCTATGACTAGTATGCTGGGTTTGTGGCTGGGCCTTAGAGGCTATGAGACACAGACATGTGTACTATGTGTGATGCTTGGTGCTGTGGGCTGTGATGTGCGTGTGTGTTTTTGCTTTGGAGGTCTCTTTTGTTTAGGTATGTTTTTGTTGAGAACCCCCGCATATGTAGGAGTGTGTTGTACAGATGTGGGTGGTGCTAGAGGTGTGGTGCTCATAGTGTTTGTGCAGATGACCTTCTCAGTGCCAGATGTACTAGCTTGTGACTGAGACTGCAAGGATTCTAAGTTCTTAATGTAATTGCATCTTTCACATATTGTGTTCCTGAGTGGTAGTAGTAGAGGGTTGTCTGTCTACATAAGGCAGTTGCTACACTGTCTCAGGATGCCCATATCAACCAGACTAGCAGGATAAACCAAAAGAAATTGTCTGCCCATGGTTATCAGAATCTGTGGAAGAGAGGTCAGGGATAGTAGAGTGGGTACTATCTGAGGAGAGTACCTATAGGTGTGAGTAGGGCTGGATAAAATCAATACAGTAGCTGCAGGTGAGGGCCTCGCTTACACAGGAGTGCTGGTAAGGGAAAAGATGCAACTGAGATACCTTGCAAAAGGTTAAAACAGGGCAGCGGCAGTGCACGATGGGCAAACAAGCAGAAACCCACACAAATGCTGGGTTTAAATACCACAAAAATAGATAGAAGACATAAACCTTATGGTAGATGATATTGATAAAGCATTTGATTCAATACAACATGATATACTGTAGAAAATAATGAATATGTATAATACTAATAATAAAATCAAGCAAGTATGTAGAACAGCGTATAAGAATCATAAAGTAAGAGTCTTAATTAATGGATAGTTAAGTAAAGAAATAGATATGAATAATGGTATAACACAATGGTGCCTATGAGTAGTGTTTTATTTGTTCTGATCATGAATACAGTAGTTAGACAGGAAAATCAAAAAACTAATGCAAATTATAAAAATTACCCAGAAGTTGCAATCCCAGTTATGATGACATATGCAGATCAGATTACAACTAAAAATGAAGAGTAGATGAGAGAAGCAATTACTTATTTAGATGAAAGTTTAAAGGAAAGAGGTGTGATACTTAATAAGAGCAAAGGAATGGGTGAGTCAGGAAAGATAACAGGTATACAATTTTCAAAACCAAATAAAAAAACGTTTTTGTGGAAGCGACAGCTGATTTATTCAATACATGAACACACAAACTTCACGGCATTTTCATTCACCAGACTTCATCAGATCTATCAAATATTTTAAGCTGTAGCTTACCTATTTATAACCCTTTCCACCATTAATTAATTAATTAACCATTTAATAGTTTAATTCAACAACTAATTAAAAACAATTAAAATTAACTCATCTAACATCATTTGTTCCTATGTTACACTTGCTTTAGAATGTAATATTATAATATAAACCAAGTGTATAAAAACTTTCCACTTAAAAACCATTATAAACAGTCATACAAATTAATAGGAAATTGATGAACACATAAAAGTAGTAACAAAAAAGAATGAAAAACTAATGCATTTAAAATGTCAATAAATATTCCTTTGAAAATTGGTTTAAAACAATTAAAAATAATTTCATACAGGAAAACTTGTAAAAAACATATTCTTGTTAATATGCTTGTCCATAGAAATATGTAGAAAATATTAATATTTAAAACCTGTTGGTGTAAACAATGAATAGAAGGAATGCTTTAAATCAAGTTTATGTAACAAGCCCTATAATTTAGCTGCCCTCATCCTTAAAATGGGTAGTGTACACAATGTAGTGGACACAGAATGGGTACATCAGCTGTCAACCGTTATACCAACAACGGGCTGGACGAGTGGACGAACACGGATGCACTGGCTTCATGGCTGGTTACATACAACTCTTTTTCCAACTACAAAGGTACTGTAAACTTTACCTTTCCTATGGATGGGAAAGAAGTGACTGACACTAATATTTCTATGGGGCCAATGTTAAAAATTTGTCTGACTTAATTTTTAGACACAAGGCTCTGGGTATTGACAACAATTATTTAAAGGACTGTATTGTTAGGGGTATTGTTCCTAAGGGGTTGCAGATGTATAAATACCCCAACAACGTGGTGGAGGGTTCTACCTTCCATGAAGAATTATTAAGAATATTTGACTGTAGTGGGTTTGAGGTAATGAGAGCTTTCATTAAGAAGAATGAGAGAATCATGCAAATTTTGTATGAAGAAATTGAATGCTTAAATAAGATGGTGACTACTGACCTAATGTTTGGTATTGAAAATGAAAAAAGGAAATACTATTTAATTAAACAAGTGCAAGATAAATGTCAGGTTATTTTCAAAAGGAAATGTGGAAAAATTGACAGGGACCTGAGGGAATATCATCCGAAGAAAGCATACCCCTTCCCCAAGAAAGAAAATTTTGGTTTTAGAAATTATACTAGAAATTTCAAAACCAATAGAGGTCCCTCATTCAAACACCATGGGGCACACAATGTTTGGGACCCACCTTACAGGGATGAGAATTATGATAATAATGTAGGTACGGAATCAAACATGGAAGGGATGGTGGATTATCCGGAACCTAGGAGGTCGGACAGATTGAGACACAAATCACCTGTATGGTATTTTCCCAGGGGTTCCCCGAGCAGCAGGAAATAATAACGGCAAGTAGTGGTGAAGGGAAACATGACTCTGTGGAAAACTCAAGGGTTATAAGAGTTCAAGGACCACGTCATATATTCCAGGATGTTAGCATCTACAATTATAGTGGTGTAGAGATTAATATTCAGCACTTTATGTTGTTTTCAAAAGGTTTCAAGTTTATTCCTTCTAGCAGGGGAAATATGGTGGATAGTTTGATTGACTTGAGAATTTTTTTGAGGAAGAAAAATCTGGAAATCCTGTTTCATGGACAACAAAATACCAGAGGTAATACTGAAGTTAGAAGACCTAGCACCATTAACTCATCTATGCATCCCCAGTTAAAAAATCTTGAAAGGCAGATAGAAAAGATCAGAGGTGAATTTAGTGAAAGATGGAAAGGCAAACCAAACCTCACCAAGGAAGAAATGAAACTTCTTAGATCATTACAGGAAAATTGTTATATTAGGGTGATGCAACCTGATAAGGGAGGTGGGGTGGTTCTTATGGATAGTATTTTATACTCTAGTAAAATGATGAGCATGTTAAATGACATAACCAGGTACGTCAGGGTATCAAGGAATGAAATTAACGTAGCCTATCGCAAAATAGATTTTGCTTTAAAAGAAATGTTGGATGACAATTTAATAAATCAGGATACCTACAAGTACCTTAGCGTAGAAAAACCTAGAATCCCTGCCATATTCGGGATAGCCAAGGTGCACAAGAATGTGGAAGACCCCCCCAATGAGACCAATAGTAGCTGCAAATGATTCCAAAACCTATCCCTTGGCCAAATTTTTAGACACCAAATTAAAGAACATATGGGTAACTTCTAATGGGATCTTAAAAGATTCTTAGGATTTTCTAAGCAGTATTAATAACAACATGTATTCTGCCCATGATTTTTGTTACCTTGGATATACAGGACCTTTTTAATGTGATTCCTTATTCCACAGGCTCTGAATTGTTTCAAGATGCCATTAACAAATATGGGAATTTGGACCACAATACCTTTTTAGTATATACTGAGCTCATGGATTTGGTCTTGCAACAAAATGTTATATTCTTTGAGGGAGAATTTTTCAAAGCAGATACAAGGGGTAGCTATGGGGGCATGTCGTGCCCCTACATATGCTAATATAGTTCTTATGATGTGTGAAGAGAAATTTGTGTTTGAATCAGAATACGCACAATATTGGGTACATTATAAACGCTACCTGGATGACATATTCATTTTCTGGAAGGGAAGAGAGGCTAAGTTAATGGAATTTATACAATACTTGAACAGGACCACTGATTTTTTAAAATTTACTCACTATATTTCCAAGGAGGAGATGAACTTCTTAGATGTTTCTATTAAGAAGGACATATCCCTACGACAGTACACCTCAAGAGTATACAGGAAGGATACCTTCTCGGATTCTTATTTATATTTTAGTAATTCACATCCCTATAAACAAAAAAGAAGTATTGTCAAAGGACAATTCATTCGTAGTAGCAGGATGACATCTAAGGAGGTGGATTTTGAACAGGAAAGCCAGAAGGTGAGGGATATGTTTTTGGCTAAGAAATATCCTGCACAAATGGTGGAGGAGGTTATGTTGGAAATAAAAAATGCTAGAACCTCTAGATTTGCCCCAATTTTGGGATGTAAACAGGTTGAGGTACAACAAGGACGGAAGACCGAGGGGACATTTGGGGGTAACTATGTTTTGTATTATAATCAGAAACCCCCTAAGATTAGAAATATTATTACACAACATTGGGATAGGTTTAGCTGCTACTCAGAATTGGAGAATTTATTTAAAAATCCATTACGATTCACTTACAAAAAAGGTAAAAATCTTAAGGAACTGTTGGAGAAAAATTACAGAAGACCTACCAGAAAAGCGTTAGGTACGTTTAAGTGTGGAACATGTGCCCAATGTCCATATATTTCGAGACAGGACTCGATATACATTCCGGATAGGCAATACATGATTAGGAGTGGCAGCTTTTCCAATTGCAACAGTGAAGGTTTGATATACCTAGCCTTATGCAAAACATGTGGCACGTTTTATGTTGGAAAGACCACCCGGAAACTGAAAAGAAGAATATATGAACATTTAAATGACATCAGGACACATGATGGCAACAATGCAATATACAAACACACTTTGACATGTGCTGGAGCAAAATGTTTTTTTTTTATTTGTTATTGAAATGGTACATCAAGACAATAGGGGGGACCTTTGGAGAATAGGATAGAAGTTAGGGAAGTATATTGGCAGTTACTGCTTGAAGTTAACAGACTCCCAGGTCTTAATGAGCATATATCTATTACCCCCATTTTAAGGATGAGGGCAGCTAAATTATAGGGTTTGTTACATAAACTTGATTTAAAGCATTCCTTCTATTCATTGTTTACACCAACAGGTTTTAAATATTAATATTTTCTACATATTTCTATGGACAAGCATATTAACAAGAATATGTTTTTTACAAGTTTTCCTGTATGAAATTCTTTTTACTTGTTTTAAACCAACTTTCAAAGGAATATTTATGGACATTTTAAATGCATCAGTTTTTCATTCTTTTTTTGTTAGTACTTTTATGTGTTCATCAATTTCCTATTAATTTGTATGATTGTTTATAATGGTTTTTAAGTGGAATGTTTTTATACACTTTGTTTATATTATAATATTACATTCTAAAGCAAGTGTAACATAGGAACAAATTATGTTAGATGAGTTCATTTTAATTGTTTTTAATTAGTTGCTGAATTAAACTATTAAATGGTTAATTAATTAATGCTGGGAAGGGTTATAAATAGGTAAGCTACAGCTTAAAATATTTGATACATCTGATGAAGTCCGGTGGATGAAAACGCTGTGAAGTTTGTGCGTTCATGTATTGAATAAATCAGCTGTCGCTTCCACTACAAAGTTTTTTTATTCGTTTATTCCACTTCTATTGGTGCCTGTTTTGGTTTTGAAATTGGTTTCCTGGTCTATTCGGGCACCTTACCTCAGTTTTGTTGTTTAGGTATACAATTTTCTATAAAGGAAATATCTGTTTTAGTGATAAAATTTGATAAAGAAGACAATAAGAAGGGATAGAAATTAATGTTAGAAATATTCTTCATCTTTGTATGGGGATCAAGATTAAATCCTGTTAAAAGGATGTTTTATATATGAACAAGAATGAAGAAGAATTAGGGATATATGTTACTTCATTAAACTTATATACTGTACTAAAATGGTTAAATGAAATAAAGAAGAAGTTAGTGATAAATGGATTGAAATATAAATAAAAGGAATTTTGGGAAAATACAAGAAATAAAAGAACAAAAGAATGTTTTAATGAAGAAATAGAAAATTATCAGCGAAAGATAAGAATGTGGAAAATAAAGATTGACGAGATGGAAGAAGACAGAAAAACATGGTATAATAATATTATAAAGTAATATTATTGGATTATTCCATGGGAAAATGTTTCAGAAGTAAAGATTAAAGCAATTAAACATATAAACAAGTGGGATAGATATAATGCTAAATGCCAAGATTTTTTGTGGAAATTGGGAATAAAGAAATTTCCTGTTAATGCAAATATGCCTTATAAAAAGAAAAATGAAATAATATGTGTGTATCATGGAGAAGAAGAATAAACAACAAAACATATTTTAAAATGTTTGAAAGTAAAAAAAAAATTGGAATAAATTGTGTAATTTTTTTTTTGAAAATAAAATTATGAAGATATAAATATGGATGTGATTGAATATGGACATTACAAAAACATAAACAAGAATTTACAGATTTAGATAAGAAATAATTTATGTAGTTTAAGTAATATTGAATGAAATAATGTTATCATGTTTAATGGAAAATGGATATTTTCAATAATATTAAGAAAATTAGATTATGATTATGGAAAAAGGAGTGTGAGTTTTATAAAAATGTAGAAATGACAAATTTTAATCTGTAAAGTCCAAAAATGAAACTGAATTAAAATGATTATACACATTTTTATACATAAATAAAGGATTCCTAGTCTTATTGATATGTGCTATGGGATTTATTTACATCTACCTAAGCTATCACCAACTGAAATTAATGGGGCCTTGGTTTAATGTCCCATCCAAAGGATGGCACACTCAGGATTGCAGCACCTTCTTACGTTGCACTACAGTGTCAGCAATTGAGTTATCTGATGCGGGAATAGAACTCACAGCCTTCTACAGGTGAGTGTGCTACCTGTAGCACCACTAACACTAGTCTATAGTCAGTCAGTAGAAATAGCCAGAAAAAAAAAAGTTTAGCTGTAGACAAATGTTTTCCTTTCTTGTAATCTGTTTGGTCTAAATGATTATTTTCTGTTTCCCTGTGTGGTTGTATACTTCTCTGTACATTTAAATATTAACTGTGCTGTTTAACCGATTAGTTCTTAACTAAAATATTTTTTATTTATTCAGTCTTTAAAAGTGTGTGGCTGAACATCTGGTTACTTGTTTAATACTTACTGGTAAAAGGTGAAAAGCTGCTGGCATTCACCTCTAATTAGCCAGACTGTTCTGCAACACACTATCATTTGTATTTAATGTTATCAGGCTTATTAATAAGAGTGAAAAAGTAACTGGAAGGTCCCTAGCCTTGTAGTCTGGGGTGGTGGAAATTTACTACTTTGGGCCAGGACAGAAGGCTGTAGTTTTGGAGAATATCAGCAGCTTTCCTTGGAAATGAATGTGTGTTTCTGTGTGAAAGCAGTGGTTTATTTAAAGTATAGTTATTGTGAACCAGTGATTTTATATTTAACACATAATGATAGTAAATGGAGCTAAAAGCAATCACTTTGTTTCATTCACTTAAAATTCCACATACTAGTTCCTTGGCTCATGCCTTCAAGGTATGTGATAGGCATGAGAATCAAAATATTATACTAAATAGTTTTAATACAACCAAGGGTTGAAATTTACATAACCAATTAATTCATGAAGAATTTGTGAAATCATAGTAAAAACTTCATTTTAAGGTCATTATCTAAGCCCTTTGCTTACAACATTTGCAATAGAAATATAAACTGTGCTTCTTTTTAAAGTAAATCAAAAAGACATTTAAATACAATTCTGAGTTTGCACAGTGACATATCATTAAAAATGTAAACAAACCAGGACTATTTTGTGTACCAAGTTAAAATTAGTTTCTACTAGATTGTTTATAGAGGCATGTTTAATGTTCCTAATGTGCTCCTGAATATGAACATGCACTTGCCTACTGATCTGTCCTATATAACATAAATTTCAGGGAGAATATAAACAATAAACAGTACCTTGTGTTCACTTTGCTCTGCTCTCAAGGTGAATTCCTTGACATCCATGTCTCAAACACATAACAATGTGGTTATGATCGAAGACCTGACTGTAATCTTCTGTTATATATGCAACATACAATCATACACACATAGTGCAGAATAGGCCCAACAAACAAATCAGGACTGTCATCAAGATGCAAAAGAGAAGAAAAACAGAAGTGTGTCAAGCATGCAGTCTTAGGAAACACCCAGAAAGACCTGACCATGTGTGCAGGATGGTGTACCTTCTTTCAAGATAGCTGCTAAACCACTGGGCAGCATCTGCAGATAGTTTAATTGCTGACAGCTTGAAGAGAAAAAGCTGGTGGCTGAGAGTGTCAGATGCCTTTGAAAAGTCAAAAAGCAAAGTAGTAATATCAATGCCATAGTTAAGTTCACTGCATATTTTTTAAATTATGACCGCACTGCCAGTTCCAAGACCAGAATGAAACTCATGACATGATACACTGTGGGTGCTGATATAATGATAATACCTAAGCTGAGCCTGAAATTTCTCAATATTGATCAGTGCACTACCCTGGTAAACAAATATAAATAAATAAATTTGTCAGCATATACCTTTTCTAGTATTTTATAAAAAGGACACATAAAAACTATGGGCAAATTTGACTTCTGCTGTAGACTCACTTGTATGGAGCCATCCAGCTACATGATGGTAAGGGTTTGATAACACGCACTTGGAGAAAATGTACACTCATCGAAGAATGTAAATTTAGTATTGCTGTGACCTTGTCATGCGCAACACATCAAAACAAATTCTTCAAAAACTGACTCCTACCCTGTGGAAAACAATGTATTCTCACTTTTGGTGCAAACATCTTTAACAACTGCGGTGGTAGGAAATCAACAATTGGTGACAGTTTGAAGATGCAGGGTGGTTACAATTTGTATTTCTGGAATTAATATATGGTATAGTTGGCCACTGATGGTTTCTGTCATAATATCAAAACAGCTCTGTGACACCCATGCCATGGCCCAGCAATCAAGGAGCCTCAATCCTCACCACTAACACCAGTGAGGGGCATCTCATACAGGAGGAAAGGATAACAAATACACACAGTAAAGTGCAATTTCCCTTAACAGCACACAGAGATCACAGTCAGTCTGGGGCTGGTCGCTCCCTTGCTCTCCAGGTCCCCAATAAGACTCCCCACTGGCACAGCTATAGGGTCTAGATCTCGGCCTAGCACCCTCTCTGTCCCACCAGTGCTTTGTGTCTCTGCCCAAGTAGCTGACACACACACACACACACACACACACACACACACACACACACACACACACACACACAACTTTGAGAAGAGTTTATACAACCACACAGACAATCCTGGGGAAGGCTGGCACAGGTTCTCCAGCTGTGCCCCTTTTTCCCAGACTGTACAGTAGCACCACCTGCCACCACCCACTAATATTTATCAGCTACTCAAAGGCCCTTAAAAGGGTGTCCAATTATTACTGTGCAATACTATTATCCAATTGGTAGTATAACCCACGGCTAAAGCTATTGGAGTGGCTTTGTACAATTTTACCAAAGGCATGCACATACTCTAAAGAGCTTAAATTATCTCTGCAAAAACAGCCACAGTTGAAAGGGTTTAAAAATATTTAATAACAAATAGTCAAAACACAAGACAATACTTATTACTACACAGTGCTAGTCAAGATTTCAGAGATCACAGAGAAATACTTAAAATAATTCAGTAGTACAGTTCTGACATCACAGAAAAACACTTAGGCTAATCTTTCCAGTTTCTAGCTATTTTTAACAGAAAACACAAGTCTAAGATAAACTTACATATAGAGCAAAACAGTGCTGGTGCTGGATGGTCAAGACAAAAATGCTTCATGCTCTCTGTTTTTAAAATCACATTCCTGGTTCACATTACATCATTCTTCACACTTTCCTGGGGCTCCCAGGCTAACAGACTACATTCTTTAGTAAGCTCACACCAGGTCAGGAAGCAAAGCCATTAAGGACATTTATGCATGCAAATTCTGGCCATTACTCTGGCCTTAAAACAATAGCAAGCATTCCTTCATCTAGACTGGCCGGAGGGTCACAACATGTTTTACTTGGTCAGCAGAGTGCACTGTTGTTACATTTTTGTAACAGCATTTTTTCCATTTAAGACAACAAGCCTGTGGCTTACATTAATATTAACAAATGACAGAATTATCTCTAAAATTCTATCTGGCTAGGCTGGCAGCCTTCATCCATCTTCACCCAATCTTTACATATCTCCCTCCTGGAGAACTCAAGCTAGTTTTTCAAGTGACCCTTGAGAAACGCTGCTTGAGAGGGTTATAGGTTCATAGGTTGGTACTAGGCTATCAGCCCTAGGGCCTACACAAGCCTAGCCATAACAATTCCCTGGCTATTTCTTCCCACACTATTTACTTCCCTGGTCACCTGTCTAGCAGGGCGACTGACATGATCCCCGGGGTGAATTTCCTTTCTCCCATCAAATCGTCAAGGTTCCTTTTGAAGAGGGCCAAAGAGGCACTCTGCTTGACATGTATGGGCAATCTATTCCAGAGTCTGGGGAGTTTCTGGTTCAGGAACCTATCCCTCCAGTATGTTTTGTTTATTGTGATGACAAGGTTTAGATTCCTGAAGCATGTGGCTCTGAGGGATTGGGATTTCTTTAAGTGTAGCATGTCCAACAGCTCTGGGTTTGATATGGCCTTGTATGTTAAGCAGAGATCACCTCTGAATAGATGATATGCGACAGAGTATAGCTGCAGTTTTTTAAGGTGGTCAGCGTACGGCATCTGCTTTAGGCCTGTGATTCTTTTAGTGAGGTATTTCTGCGGCCTTTCCAGTTGTTGCAGATGTCTTGAGAGGTACATACGGGGCATTGTATTCTATAATGGGTCTAGGGTTAGGTCTTTCTGAGTATACCTTACCCCATTCCCTGTCTTGAGAGCCCATCTGCATTGGCATTGCTAATTCCACTGCGGTGCTGCACTGACATATCATATGCTTGCAACCCCAGGCTCCATCTTAGCAACTTGGCATTTTGCTGGCTGGCTCTGTTTAACCATGTTAGGGGGTTGTGATCTGTCATAATAGTGAAGTTCCTTCCATACAGATAAGGCTGAAGTTTCTGCAGTGCCCACACTATGGCTAGACATTCCTTTTCTACAGCTGCATAGCATTCCTCCCTGGGTTGGAGCCTACAACTGAGATAAACCACTGGGTGCTCTTCCCCCTCTGAAGAAATCTGGCTAAGTACAGCCCCCACCCCATGGTTTGAAGCATCCACCTGCACAACAAATTATTTGCTGTAGTCTGGACTGGCTAACACAGGGGGCCCTCCCAAAACTTCTTTAAGCCTCTGGAATGCCTGCTCACATGCTGGGGTCCACACTACCTTATCTGGCCTGTTCTTCCTTGTCAGGTCTGTCAGGGGAGCATCTATGGTACTATAACTGGGATGAACTTTCTGTAATACCCTGCTGCCCCTAAAAAAGCCCTCACCTGCTTTTTGGTAACAGGTGCAGGCCATGCCTGAATGGCTTCCACTTTGGCAGGTTCTGGCCTTATCTTACCACTCCCCACTCTATGTCCTAGGTAGGAGACCTCTGCCATACCCACCTGACATTTGCTCGGCTTAATGGTCAACCCTGCCCTGTGTAGTCTGCCCAGCACCTCCTGGACATGTTGAATGTGCTCTGGCCAGGAATGGCTGTAGATGGCAATATCATCTAGATAAGCAAGGGCAAACCCTGCTGCTCCTGCTAGGATATGATCTACCAGCCTCTGGAAAGTTGCTAGGGCATTCTTCATCTCTTCATCCCAAAGGACATCTTTGTGAACTCATACAAGCCAAAAGGAGTCACAAATGCTGACTTCTCTCTAGCACTGGGAGTCAAGGGCACCTGCCAGTAACCCTTGGTAAGATCAATGGTTGTAAGATACTTAGCCCCACCCAGCTGCTCTAGGGCCTCATCTGTCCTAGGCATGGGGTAAGCATCTGACTCTGTGTGACTATTTAATTTCCTGTAGTCCACACAGAACCTGGTGCTGCCATCCTTCTTTGGCACCAGCACCACTGGGGAGGCCCATTGAATCACCCCTAGTTCCAACATCTCCTGTACTTCCTCCCTCAGAGTCTGTTTGACTCTCTCAGGCACTCTATAAGGGGCCTGCCTAACAGGTCTTTGGGGTCCTGTATCCACCTGGTGCTGCCACAGGTGGGTGCCCCTTAGTTTCCCAGTGAACATGTCCCCAAAGTCCTGCAACACTGCTCAGATTTCTCACACCTGGGTAGGAGATAGCTGTTGGGACATTGCTATGCCTTCCACTGAGGTGTCAGCCTGAGCCTCACTGAGGATATCAATCCCCAAATCTCCCACAGACTCCTCCTGCAGTCCACTGCAAATTCTCAGCACAAGGGCCTCCCTGTCATGGTAAGGTTTCATCATGTTAACATGGTACAATCTGTGCCCCTGCCGTCTGCCTAGCTGTTCCACCATGTAGTTAACATCACTTACCTTTCTTACCACCTTGTACGGTCCCTCCCAAGCTGCTTGCAGCTTGTTGTGTCGGACAGGAATGAGAACCATAACCTGCTGCCCCACAGCATATTCTCTAGCTCGAGCATTCCTGTCATACCACACCCTTTTCTGTTATTGGGCTTCTGCCGGGTTCTCCCGGGCCAAGCCCATGAGTTCCCTGAGCCTTGTCCTGAGGTTTAGGACATATGCCACAACAGACTCCTTGTGAGACTCGCACTCACCTTCCCACTCATCTCAAATTAAATCTACAGGTCCCCTCATCCTATGCCCATACAGCAACTCAAATGGTGAAAAACCGGTGGATTCCTGGGGAACCTCTTTGTAAGCAAACAGATGGGGCAAATATTTGTCCCTCTCCCTCTTAAACTGATCTGCTAATGCCTGTAGCATGGACTTGATTGTATAGTTTAACCTCTCAAAAAGACCATTAGTCTGGGGATGGTAGGGGTGGTCTTCATGTGTTTCACCCCACAGGACTTCCACAGACAAGCCAGCAGGTCTGACATGAAATTGGCACCTCTGTCAGTCAGTATTTCTTTTGGGAAACCTACCCTACTGAAAATCTCTAACAAAGCATTTGCCACCTTCTCTGCCTCAATGGAGGACAAAGCCACTGCCTCAGGGTATCGCGTAGCATAATCCACTACCACTAGGATATACTTTTTCCCTGTGGAACTTGGGGTACTCAGAGACCCACAATATCCATAGCTACCCTCTGAAATGGCTCCTCAATCACAGGCAAAGGCATCAAAGGAGGTCTCACCTTGTCTCCTGCCTTGCCTACACCTACCTTTTGGCACTGCTCACAGGTCCTGCAGTACCTGTTACAACTCTGGAAAGTCCAGGCCAATAGAAGTTCTGCATAATACACCTCTTTGTATGTTTTATGCCCGTATGACCTTCAAAGGGAATATCTTGGGCTATGGCTAGAAGCACCAGATGGTAGGCTCTAGGCACTATGAACTGCTGTATTCTCTCACCATCTAGCCCTTCCTCAGGGGTCCACTCTCTGTATAGTAACCCTTTGTCCCAGTATACAGATTGCCCCCTTTCCTTGAGAATCAAGTGCCTCCCTAGCTACCTGCCTCAGGCCTTGCAATGTAGGGTCTGAGAGCTGAGCCTGTCTCAACTCTCTCCTTGCAACCCTTCCCATCTCCCCTTCCACAGGAAGTCTGGCATCCTCTGACAGTAGTGCCTCACTGCAGTTACTCTGTCCAAGGGGCCATAAGTACCCTCAAGCAGCTGTGGCTCACCTTCAGTCTCACTGCTACAGGATAGCTCCCTCTCTGAAGTAACCATCTCACCAGTCCTGGCTGCAAGTATGCAGTCTGTCTGGGTCTCCCCCAGGCTACTAGACTTACCTGCTTGTCTCCAAGCCTGACTGTGTGTAACTGTATAAGCACATGGTACTGCCTCATCCAAATCTGTCCCTATCAGGACATCTGCAGGATGGCAGTTCGGTACCCCTGTTGCCTCAAGACAAGCTACTACTGGCATTTTGTCTTTCCCACTTACTGGCTCCCTCACCTTTTGTTCCCCACCGTGCCTCCGTGGACTCCTGTATGCCACATGGACCCATTGGTTGCATTCAAAACATTTAACCCTAGCTCCTGGATGTGTACCTGGACTAGTGGCTTCCCCTGCTACTGGCAGATTCTGCTGGGGCAGTCTGTGCTGCCCAACATGGGTTCCTTTAGTTCCATGAGCAGTACTGGGGGTCCCTTTCCTGGCAGTTCTCCACCAGCTGTCTCCTTGTCAGCTTTCCATACTCTTCTGCTAACATGTTGCCTGCTCACCCTGACTAACTAAGCTAACAAAAGAAATAAAACAATTGTGATCTGAACTCTGAGTATTCACTGCGCGGCTGATTTAGAGTACAAAACACATTCAAAGCTCACTGTACACAAGCTACAGGAATGCACTCTACCCACACCACTACAAGCCAATTAGTATTTGTCAACCAATTAATATGTGGTGTGGATATCCCACCACTGCCAAACAATTAATATGTGATGCCCATGCCCTGGCCCAGCAATCAAGGAGCCTCAATCCTCACCACTAACTCTAGTGAGGGGTGTCTAATATAGGAGGAAAGGATAACAAATGCACACAGCAAAGTGCAATTTACCTTAAGAGCACACAGAGATCACAGTCAGTCCGGGGCTGGTCGCTCCCTTGCTCTCCAGATCCCCAATAAGACTCCCCACTGGCACAGCTATAGGGTCCAGATCTCAACCTAGTGGGCAAACTAAAACCTCCAGCACCATCTCTGTCCAACCAGTGCTTCGTGTCTCTGCCCAAGTAGCTGAAACACACACACACACACTTTGAGAAGAGTTTATACAACCACACAGACAATCCTGGGGAAAGCTAGCACAGGTTCTCCAGCTGTGCCCCTTTTTCCCAGACTATATGGTAGTACCACCTGCCACCACCCACTAATATTTATCAGCTACTTAAAGGTCCTTAAAAGGGTGTCCAATTACTACTGTGCAATGTTATTATCCAATTGGTAGTATAGCCCAAGGGTAAAGCTATTGTAGTAGCTGTGTAAAATTTTACCAAAGGCATGCACATACTCTAAAGAGCTTAAATTATCTCTACAAAAACAGCCACAGTTTAAAGGGTTTAAAAATATTTAATAACAAATAGTCAAAACACAAGACAATACATTTTACTACACAGTGCTAGTCAAGAGTTCAGAGATCACAGAGAAATACTTAAAATAATTCAGTAGTACAGTTCTGACATCACAGAAAAACACTTAGGCTAATCTTTCTAGTTTCTAGCTATTTCTAAGAGAAAACACAAGTCTAAGATAAACGTACATATAGAGCAAAACAGTGCTGGTGTTGGATGGTCAAGACAAAAATGCTTCATGCTCTCTGATTCTCTCTGTTTTTAAAATCACATTCCTGGTTCACATTACATCATTCTTCACACTTTCCTGTGGTTCCCAGGCTAACAGACTACATTCTTTAGTAAGCTCACACCAGGTCAGGAAGCAAAGCCATTAAGGACATTTATGCATGCAAATTCTCGCCATTACTATGGCATTAAAACAATAGCAAGAATTCCTTCATCTAGACTGGCCGGAGCCAACTTTAGGTCAAAGGGTCACAACACATTTTATTTGGTCAGCAGAGTGCACTGTTGTTACATTTTTGTAACAGCATTTTTTTCATTTAAGACAACAAGCCTGTGGCTTACATTAATATTTACAAATGACAGAATTATCTATAAAATTCTGTCTGGCTAGGCTGGCAGCCTTCACCCATCTTCACCCAATCTTCACAAGCTCCACTATTATCAGGTGCAAATACAAACATCAACTGAAGCATGTCTTCTGACACAGGTATTGCCTGTTCTACTATGTCTTAATACAAACTTCTGTGTGGTTGGATAAGAAAATGGCTCTGAGGAGAACATCCAACCACTGTAACTACTGAACCAGGAAGTATCACTGAACTTGTCACTCTGCTCAGATAACTGGGTATTTAGCTTGACTCTCCATTCTCCTCTAATGAACAACTTAACAGAACTATAACCAAAATAAAATCTCAGTTAAAAACTTTCTCCAAAATATCTGATTTCCTTACCAAGGAAGGATGATTTTTCCATTAGTAAGGCATTTTCCTTATCCACACTGTATATTCTGGGCTCCCTTTTGTGACTGGGCCATCTGCAAGTAATTTAAAGTCAATTCAATTTGCACTAAATAAAATATGGTAATGTATGTGCAGTTCTCCTATCCAGGAGCAAGACTGCGTTACCTAGAAAAGTTGTACTTCTCACATGAATTTCTGCTGGTCAGACCTTTAAATACTATCCTTATCTATAAATTGTTGCATCAAAACTAGTGCATTTTCATTAATAATATGCTTCATTTTGAAACCTATGTCATAGGCCCTCTTCTGTGGCTCAGAAGGATAAAGCCTTTATTGTGATCCAGATAACTCCTGGTTTATTAGCGAGAATGGGAGCTGCAGGGAGGGGGGGTTGGAAGGATGGGAGTGAAGCGGCTTTTGGCAGCCCATCCTGTGGGGAGGAAGGCAGCTTGCCTTGCCACTTGGTTGGCACCCAATGGGACGTCTGGGTGGTGCAGCCCATGGAGTTTGAGCCAGAAGGACATGCTGCCAATGTGTAGCAATGTGGGTCTGAATGAGTCATGCAGGGCTCATGTGCTCCTCCTTCATTAGGACTGGCAGCTTAAGCATTCTCAGAGCTGCTGCGGCAGGATTTTAAGAGCTCATGGAGCTGGGAAAGGGAGCCCCCAAAGTCCACATGGATGATGTCCATAACCAACTCTTGCCTCATGACGGGGCACTAGGGATGGTTAAGCCTGTTTTCCCATCTAGAAATGAATGGGCCAATTGATCATTGGACTGATGAGTGGCAGATAGAAGGGGTATAAAAAAGATACCATGGGCCCTGGAAATGTGTTTTTCAGTTGTTTAGGTATGTTGAATGGGCCACAGAGATACATTATCAGACACAATCTTATTATATTAACAATAAAAAAATGAGAACACTATAATGCATTTGGACAGAAAGACTGAAAAATCACAGAAAAAAATAAAACAGAAGGTGCAATTATACAGTTCTAAAACTGCAGACTTTATTTATAATTACATCAGTAAAAAAGTAAGACAACAGCAAGAACAGAGCAGATGAGTGTGTTGATACTACTGTCTTACTGCTAACTCTACTAATAATAAGTGAAAAAAAAAAAATATATATATATATATATATATATATATATATATATGTGTGTGTGTGTGTGTACATGATTATGTGAGGTAGTGCCAGCTATGCCAGAGAGAGTAGGATAAAGCATGTGTAACATATGCCAGCATAGTTACCTGAAGTTTTCTGAATAATTGTATGTCATTTGAATATCAAACTGATTCGTACAGATGTTTGTGTTAAAAATGTATCAACAGTAGGTCCTGCTGGACGGAAAAGAAATATACATGTATGTCAGACTGTATTGTAACTGATAAAATGTATATATGTTAACAAAGGATGTTGGAAAGGAAGGGATTAATCTCAGGCCAGATAACCTTATGAAAAATAGCCTGAAATTAAATGACTTGGTTCAGGCCATAAAACATTTATCTTACTGGTCTGAATGCAGCCAGAGACACAATATCTGGGGTTGGATCCTGCTCTTTTTGTCCTGAGTGGTGAACTAATTGATACCCTGGGGTGCCAGACAATGGCTGGTTAGTCACAGCAGGAGTGACAAAAGTTGTTTTACAACCCCCAGATACTGGAATACGCTTTAGCAAAGTCCTATGTGTGTATTGTGACGTCTGTGCTAGATCATCACTCAGCTTCTAGTGTGGTGTAATGTTGGAACCACAGAGTCAGGTGCCAGATGTGATGTCATCCTGTAACCTGCACTGCAATTGCATTTAGATACTAGTGAAAGATGTAATAGACACTAAGCACTTTGTTTTGGGGAACATGGCAACAAAGACACTCATCCACTTCATCTTGCATTACTTTAGTAAGTAACTAGGGTTACAGTAATTCTTCAGTCATTTAGGAAAATATAGTGAGATTAGCTGAAAGCTGTTTTTCAGTAAATGTCTGTCTTTCTCTGTTGTTTTTATATTTTATGTGAATGAAACTCTGGTATTTATTGTAAATAGATATTCAGTATTTTCATGTTTTCTATTTTATTATTTATTATTAAATATATCTAAACCTTTCATTGTGGCTGGTCTTTTAGAAAACATTTTAACCTTTGAGAGTAATTGCATTTATTTGGTGGCACTGTGGCTTCATGCTTCTGAAAGTCTTGTTACGTGGTTAATACTATCATTTGTATAGGTATTAATTTTACTAAGAGTAATTGGGTGCCCTGGTAAGAGCCTTAACATAGCTGGCTGGTGGCAGTGAATCTACCTTATAGTCTGGCTGGAGGTGGCATAGCTGGTAAGTCTGTGCCAACCTTTCCCAGGTGTGTGTGCATGTATGTGTGTCTGTGTGTGTGTGTGTGTGTGTGTGTGTGTGTGTGTGTGTGTGTGTGTGTGAGAAAATCAAATCTCAAAGACTGTGTGTGTTGTCTACTTGGAACAGGGACACAGAACACTGATTTCTGTAGAAAGAAAGGCGGAGTCTTATTTGTGCCCTGGAGATGAAAACCCAGCCCCAGGACTGGAGGGTGCTTCCTATGTGCTATTAAGGAAAATTGTGCTAGGTGCAGAGAGCTGCATCTGAAAATATTGTATGTATCCATTTTGTGTTCTAAGTAAATGTTCCTCACCTGTGTCAATTATGTGGATTGGGGCTGCTTGCTTACTGGCTCAGAGGAGGGACGTCACAATATATATGTGCCCAGGTAGTGCAATACAGGTACTGAGTTAAACAGTGTTAAACATCAGCAGAGGGCTAACAGGTCTACAGTAGTGTTTCTACTCACCACTTACATTTAACCACCCCAAACATCCCAAATTTAGACCTTCAATTACACTGAACCATCACTAAGTATCTAGAACCTGCACCAGCCATGTATTTTCTAGGTTTGGACTCAAAATCTGGAGCTCAGTTCCAATCTCAGTGTGTGAAGCACATCCTCCCAAAACATCTTCTTAATAACTAAAACTGCATTTATTTTTAGAAATTAAATGTTAGTAGCATTACACAGCATTTCCTCTTGCTTTTCTGACCATTTTGCAGTTTGTAATTTTATCAAGAAAGTTAAAGGAACAGACTTCCAAGATGGCTGTACATTGCATAACAGCTTAATTCTAGCTCTCCCAGTGTAAAAACAGACACTTAGCAGAGAAAGCCACTGGACCTAGATTTCTGTGTAAATTTCAGTAACTATTTTCTGGCCCTTTAATAAAAATTTGGTTAATTAATCAATCAACTACCAATTAAAATCATTTTACATTGTAATTAATGGCTCTGTTTTGGGACAACTTTATTCTGATGAAGTCTCTCTTCGAGATGAAAGCACTCTATATCATTGGTTTTAAATTTTACTTTTTCTAGTGATTTTAATAAATTTATTTGAACCATCCATGGATCCTCCATGGTTCTGATTTCTTCTGGTTATAAATTTAAGTAGCTAGCTACTAAGTGCACTGCATGGATGCCAGGGGAAAAAAAGAAAAACAGAAGACCTGAAGGAAAATCAGCTACAAAAGCAGCTTAAGCATTCTCAGAGCTGCTGCGGTAGGATTTTAAGAGCTCATGGGGCTGGGAAGGGGAACCTCCAAAGTCCACATGAATGACTTCCATAACCAACTCTTGCCTCATGACGGGGCACTAGGGATGGTTAAGCCTGTGTTCCCATGTAGGAATGAATGGGCCAATTGATCATTGTACTGATGAGTGACAGATTGAAGGGGTATAAAAATATACCATGGGCCCTGGAAATGTGTTTTTCAGTTGATTAGGTATGTTGAATGGGCCACAGAGATGCATTATCAGACACAATCTTATTATATTAACAATAAAAAAATGAGAACACTATAATGCCTTTGGACAGAAAGACTGAAAAAAACACAGGAAAAAATAAAACAGATGGTGCAATTATACAGTTCTAAAAATTGCACACTATATTTATAATTACATCAGTAAAAAGTAAGACAACAGCAAGAACAGAGCAGATGAGTGTGTTGATACTACTGTCTTACTGCTACTCTACTAAGTAAAAAAAAAAAAAAATATATATATATATATATATATATATATATATATATATATATATATATATATATATGTATATAAAATATATGTGTGTGTGTGTGTGTGTGTGTGTATACACAATGATGTGAGGTAGTGAAGAAAAACACTGACTGGGAAAAGTACTGCAGCTGTTCAGCAAAAAGCAGTGCAAGTTCCAGACATGACTTCCAGTAACCTTGAGGAAAGTATAAGACAACTGCACACAGACCTGACTAAAATAAATGAAACACTGATAGAGTATATCAACTCAAACAATAATGCCTGGAAAATGGAAGAAGCTTAAAACAAATCTTATAAGGTGATAAAACTGCAAAACTCAGAGGCTGAAATGAAGAAAAGGCTGGCTGAATATGAGAGTGCACAAGAAGAGATATTTCAAAAAATAATTAAAGGACAGAGCACTTAGGGAAAACCTGAGATTTACAGCTATACTCAAGAAGCTGGAAGGACCAAACTGTATTAACTTTATGAAAGCACAAATAACCAACTGAACTAGTATTCCACAACAGCAATTGTTAACTGAAAGAGCACATTGTGTGCATGCTCCAAACCTGACTATGAGAAAACAACCTAGACGTTTAATAATGAAGGAGTTAATTCTGACAAAACTGTAGCAGAAGAACAAAGTACAAAAAGTGTGAGACAGCAGAGTGTTTGTGCATAATGACTACTCATTGTACACCAGACAGAAGAGAAGTACATTTATTCCATTATTCAGGGAATGTTGAGAAGCAGGCATGAGATTCAAACTGCTATACCCAGCCATCTTCAAAATAGTTTTCCCAAGGGGAACAAAATAATTTTTGATGAAGTACATGCTAAAGAAGAAACTTGAAAGTTTGTCCAACAAAAATTGCTCTGTGAAACAGAAGGAGATTTTGCTTCTTGTTCCTCTGGTAATAAAGACCACAGACAGACTGTGCCAGTGAAAGTTTTTCCAGTGTTTCAATGGAAAAAACTTGAGACAGGGGAAAAAAGCACAAGAGTTGACTAGAAGAATAGGGTATGTTGGAAATGAAGCAGAGACAGGGTTTGGGAGATGAACAGGAACAGAACAAGAAAATATGAAAATATTGGACTCTCTTGGATTATGTTAAACTTGTAGGGGACTCTAAAGCATATGCCCTACTTAATGTCATTAATGTTTGGAGAACAAAATTGATAACTTGTAAAGTAACAAATGGATTACAAAGCAATAATTATATCTGTGAAACATGACAGAACAAGAAAATCTGGAAATAACTTGTAGGGGACTCCATGTCATTAATGTTCAGAAAAATATACAGAACAGGGGAAAAACAGGAAGAAAGTTAACTGTAAGTAAAAGAAATTGTTTCATAATAGAACTTACATAGTGCATGATTTTTTTGCATGTTATAAAGTAATTTTTTTGGTTATTTTAAGTGTAATGGGGATACTAATGTTAACAGGTGCTCCTGTTTTTGTTCCTCCCTTCTTCTTTCTTTCTATTTGTTCAGTTTTAAGAAATGTATGTACTGTAATGTAAAAAAAAGATCTGGTTAAAAGAGCAAGACAAAAAAAATGTGTCTTTTTTCTCATTCTTGCATAGGGGAATGACTGGGTTAAGGCCATTAGCTTAATCTAGTAACAGGTTTTAAGAGGAAGCAAGTAAATTAAAAAGAATATTAAATCTTATATTTTTTTCTAGTAAACAGTTTTGTGTGTCTGGTTCTCATGTCTCTAGCAGACAATCTGATAAAGAGAAATAACTTGGAGAAAATGCTTTCTGAAAGCATTCAAGTGTTTTCTCATCTGAGAGAGTTATAAAGATAAGACAAAACCAGACAGCACTTAACAGAACCACAGGCCCAGAAGGGAAAATATAACAAAGGAGGGTAGATTTTTAAAGAAATTTATGAAAATATTTGGCATGGAAGATGTGAATTAAGTAATAGGGGTTCAGAGTAAATTTACATACATTATCCCACTTGACTCTTGCCATCCTCCCCTCCCAGATAAAGTCCTTCAGCTCTTTATTAATTGCTATCCACAACTTCTCCTCTGGTTGATAAAAATATACCCGATCTGTGTATAAGACTAAAGGGACTAAAAATATTTTAACTGCTCGTATCTAATTTCCATATCCATATAACAAAGCTTCCAATTTCTCGGGGTTTTTTTTGCATTATCTTTTATTTAGTCTCTTCTCACATATCCTTAACTGCTAAACTAGAATCATTTTTAATCCATACTCCTAAATACTTCATTTTGTCATGTCCCTATAAATACAGATATTCCTAAACAAATTTGTGTGAGTGGGTACATCATTTACCGCAATTGCCTTTGTTTTAGCTTCATTAATTTTCTGCCTCAAAAGATATGAAACTGTCTCAAAATGTTCCACAACACTGTAATGTCTCTTTCTGGTTTTGTTAGGTATAAAATAATATGATAACTAATATGCTCTGCAAATAAAGCCAGCTTTTCTTGACTACCATAGCAATTATATCCCTGAACTTCTGAGTTTTTTATTTTCTTTGTCAATGGTTCTAAACATAATGCAAATAACAAGGGGGGAAGAAGACACCCTGTCTGGTTCCTCTGCTCAAGCAGAAATTATTAGAGAGGACCCCACCCACTTTAATTTTCACCTCCAATCCCTCATATATCCTCCTAATCAACCTTATAATTTTTTTCAGGAAAAGTAAATGCTTCCATTACCCTGCTCATAAAGTCCCAATTTACTCTGTCAAATGCTGTCTCTGCGTCAAGACTCACAAAACAATGGTATTTTCTTACATTCTGGTTCCCTCTGGATCGTCAGTGTTATGTTAATGTTATCAAATGTTTGCCTCCCCTCCACAAAAACACATCAATCCATATCTATCAGTTCTGGCATTACTGTTGCCATTATTTTAGCCATTATAGACATTATAATCATGGTTTAGTAATTCTTTTAGCCATTATAGACAGGAACACTTTATAATCATGGTTTAGTATTGAAATGGGCCTGTATGAAGCTAGATCTGATGGACCTTTTCCCTCTTTAGGTATTACAGCTACCACTGCTTTCTTCCAGGACATTGGAACTGCTTCTACTCTTAAAATACTATTAAACAAAACCTTCCAGATCTTTATAATTTTTTCCTCCTGGCTTCCAAACTTCCACAAGAATGCCATCTATTTCTGGACACTTTCCTGTAGATTGGTTAGACAACACAGTTTTTTTATCTCATCTTCTACTATCCTAACCATTAATAATTGAGCCTCATCTGCCTCTAACCTTTGTATATTTAATTCTTCCATAAACATTTCCATTTGTACTTTTTCTTGATTTTCATATTTCTCTGCTTTACAGAGACTCTCATAGAATTTCCAAAATGTTTCTAATCCTGCTACAGGATCTCTTGTTACCCTCCTTATTTTAGGGTTCCTATGGTTGGTGACAGCCCTTTCTACTTTCTGTTGCCTGAGTCATTGTGCTAAAAGTTTTTGTGCTCTAGTGTTATTATCAAAATACAGTTTCTTAACAGCAGCCTTTCTAAAGTCATGCATATTATCAAGGTAATCCCTTATTTTCTGTCTAGCGTTCTGCAGTTGATCCTCTTCTTGTTCTCTGAGATTCCCCTATTCTGCAATATTTTAACATTTGTCAGTCCCTCTAAATAACTCTGGTTACTTCTTAACCATAGCTCCTTTCTTTTATTTTCACCCTATTTTTAAACTCCACCTTAATTGTATCCCAGTCACTAGCTATATTTTCAGAAGAAATTCATATCCTCTCTAACAACTCCTGAATGATCCCATGAATAATCTTCACTACCCATTCCTTAAATTCCTCTCTTTTCAGCAGATAGGTGGGAAAGTGCCAATGTCTCATTTTTTTATTTCATTACCCTGTGCTTTTATTTTAGCTATTATTGGTGCATGATCTGAAACAGTTATTGGGGGAGTATCAATACTTTTAATTAAATGCATATGTTCCTGTGAAATGTAAATTCTGTCTTGCCTAGCTCAGTTTTTATATCTTGGGGAATAATATGTAAATTCACACTGAACTCCTATTACTGAATTCACATCTTCGTGCCAAATATTTTCATAAATATCTTCAAAGCATCTACCCTCCTTTGTTATATTTTCCTTCTGGGCCCCCAGACACATCTTTACTGCTGCAAATCAAATTCCAGTCCCTAGCTATAAGTAATATTCCTTGCTGAAAACTGATTATTTCTCCCAGAATTTTCTTAAGCTCCATTATAGCAGTTTTAGGTGGAATAGAAATGCATGCCAGTGTAATCCTCCTCCCTTGCCAGTAGTCCCTTAGCACATTTTATGTATAACACCTTTTTTGTTAAATGTCTTGTTCCAGCTTTTGTGTTACATGCATACACTGTTTGGCAGGTTGAACCTTTATACAGTTGTTTCTTGTCACATCCATTTAAGCCTATGTCACATTTTATAAAATGTTTTGTTTTATTGAAAGTCCTCAAAAAAATACCCCAACACCTCCCTACAACCTATTAACAATACAAACACACAAAACTATGTACACCTTCAATTATTGAAATTTTATCCTCCTAATGAGAACAAAAGTCCCAAACTGATAGCCACAATCACAAGCTTGAGTTAACCTAAAAGAAAGGTTATCCATGCTAAGACTCATGGTGCAGCCTGTGCTTCTATGAAGTGCTGATTGGTTTTGTCTTATCTTTATAGCTCTCCCAGCTGGGACAACCCCTGAATGCTTTCAGGGAACATTAAGTAACTTGGGAAAGTCTCTGAATGCTTTCAGAGAACATTATCTACCTTGGGGAAACTCCTGAATGCATTCAGAGAACATTATCTCCTAGCCAATTTCTCCTTTTTTTCTTTCCTCAGCCAGTCACTCTCCACCAGACTGTAGCCAGTTTCTCCTTATCAGATTATCTCCATGGAGACATGAGAACCGGGAAGCCAGTTTCTCTTTATCAGATTGTTTCCGTGGAAACATGAAGGCCATCTGCAGAATTGTTACTGAGCATACAGTATTTGCTAGAAAAAAGCCTCATAATATTTAATGTTCTTTTTTTCATTTACTTGCTCTCCCTTAAGACTTGTTACTAAATCAGTCTAAGGACTTTAATCCAGTCATTTCCCCATGCAAGAATGAGAGAAGGCACATTAATGTTTTTTTTATCATTCTTTTTAACCAGGCTTTTTTTTTAACAACACCGTGATTAAATTTCTTAAAACTAAACAAGAAACAGAGAAGGGAGAAAGAAAAGAAAAAAAGAGAACAGCAGCACCTCTTTACAATCGCCATTGCATTTAAAAATAACTGAATAAACTTTACTTTATAGCATGTAAAGAAAAACAATAATTTTGTGACACGTGGTTAAGAAAAAATATTTACTTAACAGTTAAATTTCTCCCTCCTCTTCCCCTTCCCAAAGCACTTTTCCAAACATCAATGACATGAAGTAGGGGATATGCTTTACAAGTCTATCAAATTCTGAAAAAGGCAAATATTTCCAGATTTTCTTGTTCTGTCATATTTCACAAATATAATTATTGCACTGTAATCCCATATTAAGTTACTGGTTTTATTATAGTTTATCTTTGAAATCCTGTCTCTGCTTCATTTCCAATGTACTCTTGATTCTTCTAGTCAACTCATGTGCTCCCTTCCTTCTCTCCAACATTTTCCACTGAACATTTTGAAAAGGTTTCACAGATACAGTCCCTCTGTGGTCTTTATTACCAGAAGAACAAGAATCAGAATCTCTTTCTGTTTCACAGCTTACTTTTTGTTGGACAAACTTTTGTATTTCATCCTTAGCATTTACTTCATCAAAAAATGATTTTGTCCCTTCAGGGAATAATACCTTGAAGACAGCTGGCTATAGCAGTTTGAATCTCACTCCTGCAACTTGACATTCCCTGAATAGTGGAATAAATTTGCTCTTCTTTTGTCTGGTGTACAAAGAGTAATCATTCTCCACAAACACTCTGCTGTCTCCACTTTCAGTGTGTTGTCCTTCTGCCACCGTTTTGTTAGAATCAGCTCCTTCTGATGATAATATTGCATCTTTGCTATTAAAAGTCTAAGTTGCTTTCTTATAGCCAGGTTTGGAGCATACACACGATGTGCCCTTTCAACTAACAACTCCTGCTGTGGAATACCAGTCCAGTTTTTTATTTGTGCTTTCATAAAATTAATGCAGGCTGTTCCTTCCAGCTTCTCAGGTATAGCTGAAAATCTCAGGTTTTCCCTACATGCTCTATCCTCCTAATTATATAATTTTTTTGAAACATCTCTTCCTGAGCAGACTCATATTCGGCAAGCCTTTTCTTCATTTTGACCTCTGATTTTTGCAGCTTTATCATCTCATCAGAATATCTGTTTAAAGCTTCTTCCATTTTTTCCAGCCTTTTGTTGTATGTGTTGATATATTCCATCAGTGTTTTGTTTATTTTAACCAAGTGTATATGCAGTTGTCATATATCTTCCTATTGGTTATTGGAAGTCATGTCTGAAGGTTGCATTGCTTTTTGCTGAACAGCTGCAGAACGTTCCACAGTCAGTGTTTCTTCCTCACTTTTTGTAGCTAATTTTTTCCAGGTCTTCTGTATTTCTTTATGCCTGGCATGCACTTACTAGCCAGTTACTGAAATTAACCCATAAACACAAGTCTTCTGGCCTTCTCTGCTGAGTTTCTGTTTTCTCATTGGGAGAGCTAGAAATAAGCTGTAACTCAATGTGCATCCATCTTGGAAGTCCAGCTCTGGTAGAGTTTTTAGTAGAATCTAGAACAGAAGTTGCTGTTAGGAAAGGAATACTTAGTAGAGCAGAGAAAATATTGCATGATAACTACAAAATTCAATCAGAGGAGGTTAGAAAGGATTGGGAAGAGAGACTAGATAAGTAGTTCACAAAGGAACAATGGGGGGATATATGTATGTCTCCCAGATATGCAACAAAGTCTAGATGATTTAGGATTTTTGCTTGGAAGTGTTTACATAGTTATTTTTATACCCCAAGTAGACTCCAAAGAATTTCCCTCAGGTAGACAGCAAATGTTGGAGGTGTGATGGGAAGAAAGAGGTAACTGGGAATATATTTTCTGGGAGTATAATGAATTATCAGACTTTAAAGATTCCCTGCAGACTGTTCTGTCAGAGATACTGGGTGTTGTAACTAAGAAAATTATTTTCTTCAGCTAGGAGTCCAGTTATGATGGCTGCCAAAAACAACTACTAGAAAATGGAAATCAAAGTCTAAACCAACTTTACTAGAAGTAGCAAAGATAGGAACAGAGATAAAACAACTGGAATTGTCATCTTTAGAAAAGGGTAGGAACAAATTACATAGGAAAAATGGGAAGTGTGGGAGCAATACATGCAGAAGAGGAACAAGGTTTACATGAAGGCAGGATATGAATGAGCTATGTAATGGTTGACTAACAATGACTGGATATATTATAAGTGATGTGCAACATTTGCAGCTACAGTTGTGTCAGCATGGTTTGTAATGTATAATGTTTGCAACTGAGATTATGCCGGCATGGTTTATTT
Source organism: Protopterus annectens (assembly GCF_019279795.1). Taxonomy (NCBI): domain Eukaryota; kingdom Metazoa; phylum Chordata; order Ceratodontiformes; family Protopteridae; genus Protopterus; species Protopterus annectens. Next base: position 340,025,368 of record NC_056744.1, on the reverse strand, counting down.
TAATTTATATGAATGTAAGATTGCCCATGTCATACATGATAATTTAATAAAGATGTTTCTTGATTAAAAAAAAAGAAAGTTAAAGGAACACTGGACTTCCAAGTTGGCTGCACACTTCAGATCTCCCAGTGTGAAAACAGAAACTGAGGAAAGGAAATGCCACTGAAACCATTTTGGGGAAAAACTTAGTTACTGGCTAGTAAGAACACTGTCTGGATGCCAGCAAAGAAGAAATGTAGAGAACCTGAAGGGAAAATGCTTGAGAGAGACAAGAAAGCACAGGAGTTGACCAGAAGAATCAGGAGTACCTTAGACTTGAACCAGCAAAAGTGAAGAGGAAACACTATCTGGGAAGGATTCTGCAGCTGTTTAACTAAAGGAATTTCAGGCTTCAGCTCCGATTCATGAGATGGCTTCCAGTAATTTAGAAGAAAGATAAATCAGAAGTACTCAGACATGATTAAAACAATAAAACAATGAAGGACTATATCAACTCAAATAACAAGGGATGGAAAATGGAAGAAGCTTTAACTAGCAGTTCAGATGAATTGATTAAACTGCAAAATTCAGAGGCTGAAATGAAGAAAAAGCTGGCTGAGTATAAGGCTTTTCAAGAAGAGTCGTTTACAAAACAGTAGTATTAGAACACAGAGCACACAGAGAAACACTGAGATTTTTTGCTGTACCACAGAAACTAGAAGTAACAGACTGTATTAATTTTACGAAAGCACAAATAAGCAACTGGACTGGAATTCCACAGCAGGATTTGTTAATTAAAAGGGTACATTGAGTGCATGCTCCAAATGTGACCATGAGAAAGCAGCCAAAACCTACATTAGTAAAGATACAATCATAGCAGCAGAAAGAGCTGATCATGAAAAAAAATGTGGCAGAAGGGAAAAGTATTAAACATTGGAGACAGCAGAGTGTCTGTGGAAAATGATTATTCACTGTAGACCAAGCAGAAATCAGGAATTGTTGAGAGGCAGGTATGAGATTCAAGCTGCTGTATTGCTGTCCTCAGAGTATTTGTTTCTTGGAGGATGACATGTTTTGCTGCAGAACAGGCTAACAAGGAAATAAAAAAGTTTATATAACAAAAAGTGAGCCAGCAAACAGGATAGGAATCTGATTTTAATTCTTCTGACATTAAAGTCCATAGAGAGACTTTGCCTGTGAAACCTTCTCCAGTGTTCTGAAAACAAATGTTTGAGAGACAGAAAAAAGCATAGGAGTTGACCAGAAGAATCACGAGTACTTTGGACTTGAATCAGAGTCTACTGTTGGAGGAAAAAGACCATCAATACTGAAAATAGAGAGCAGAGAACAAATGTTAAGACTATAAAGCACCAATCACATTTGTGAAATATGGCTTGGCAAGAAAAAGTAGCTGAAAAAGACTGGACTTTTGTTGACTTTTTTAAATTTGCAGAATATTATATTTGGGGTCTATATTATAAGAATGAAAGCACTAAATTGCGAACGCTCCAAAGATCAAAAATGCCGGACCTCGAACTTGCTATTGGTGGGGGCTGCACCCCCCACACCCCCTGCTAAATATATATACCAACTCCGAGATTGCACTACAGTGAGGAAAGGGCAAATATTCCAATCTTCACTGTACTGCGATCTCACAAAAAGAACTTTGAGGTCTGGCATTTTCGATCTTTAGAGTGTTCGCAATTTAGTGCTTTCTTATGATATAGACCCTTTATTCATAAAGCAGCAGAAATTATTTTAAGAACTAAGCCAACATGAGAATGGTGAAAGGAGATTTTGCCATTCTGGACTGCAAGACTACAAGAAGGGGTACAGAAAATATGCAAGAGCGGTCTGGAATTTACTGGAGAAATCTGGCAAAGGAAACAAGGTACTGGGAGCAAATAACTAGAGAGGGGAAAAGTTAATAGAGTGGAATAAGGCCAAAAAGGTGTCAGGACTGCAGGCTACAGACTGCCTTCCATACCTGTGATTGATATCATAGTATAGGCAAAAGAGAAGAGACAGGAGAATCCTAATTGAAACCTGCTCTGGTGGGGTTTTTATTTGAATCTAGGACAAAAGCTGCTGTGAAAAAAATGGATAATTAGTAGGGCGTAATACAAAATATTACACGGTGACCATAAGAATCAATCAGACGAGGTTAGACAAGATTGGGAAGAGAAAGTAGAAAAAAACAGTTTTCAAGAGAACAATGGGAGGACATATGTATGGTTTCCAAGGATGCAACAAAATCCAGAAGGTTTAGGGTCTTTGCTTAGAAGTGTTTGCATAATTTTATACCCAGATTAGACTTCAAGAATTTTTCCTCAGGTAGATGGTATATGTTGACAATGTGATGGGGATGAAAGAGGCAACATTGAACATATGTTTTGGGAGTGTAATGAGATAGTAAAATGAAAAAAAACCCTACAGAGTACTCTGACAGAAATACTGGCTGACCAAATGACTGTAACTAAAGACATGATTGTTTGAGCTGGGACACAGGATCTGAACTTATTAAGTTAAATTCTGTTGGCTGCCAAAAAGCAATTACTAGAAAATGGAAATCAAAGTCTAAACTAATTGTATTTGAAGTACTGAATATTGTGAAAATAATAAAAGAGCTGAAAGAAGGATCTTTGGAAAAGGGAAGGAGCAAATTATGCAGAAATAAATGGAAATTGTGGGATCAATACAAGCAGAATAATGTTCAGAGGGAGAGGTGAAGTTTAAGGGAGGCAGGAATTCAGCAATTTATGTAATACTGGACTGATTATAATTAGAAAGAAAGAAAAGATATGTGATGTATATTGCATGTAAATAGAACATTTAATATGGTTTATTTTCTTTTCTGATGATGTATCTTTCCCCATATCTTAAAGTAATAAATGAATAAAGGTGCTAAAAAAGGAAAGTTAAAAGGAACTGTGATCACTGCATTTATATTGTTTTATTTTCTAAATTCTTTTCAGCAAGTTTATCATGCCATAATTTACAGCATGTGCAGTCCAAATTGTGTACCCAGAATGTAGTTGATTGATGATCCCCTTTTAATTCACAACTACATAACAAAATACACGCACACATGAAAAGTCCTAATTACTATTAAATACTGTCTTGTTACATTCTGTGGTTAAAAGGGATAAAGAAATAAAAAACATTATATCACATGAATTACTTCAAACTGTGACAGCCCATGTCTCCATACCATGAAATCTTTCTCTGCTGTACCAATTCTTTGCTCATACAAACATTCGTACATCTAACAATGAAGCCTACTGTTCCTGATCCTCACATATCCCCCGAAATAGCTAACCTCCGTATTCCAGACTTGACTGACCCCAGTAGTATGACTGTCACTTTTTGAGTTGCTTTGCAACTGGTTATGAGTGAGAAAGGGTCTTAGCTGACCTGCTTGCATAATGAATAAAAAGTACATTTGACATATAATAAGAGCACCATACTATGCTATGTGAACTATGAAGCTGAAGTGGCAATTAAGACTGCTGGGCCAAGTTAAATGGATGCATAGGCTCATCTCATCACTCAGCAGTCTGTCAAGGAACTTAAGGAAACAATAATGATGCTTAATTAGTTTACTATTTTAGGGAACTTTCATTCAGTATTTTATTAGTTTTACATTACTTGGCTATTCTCTGTATACCCCAGATGTGATTAATTCAAAGGTAAAAAGAGTACTAGTCATTGACTTCTTGTACAGTCAAACTGCTGGTCATCCATGGCTAACACAACCATCACATATACCCAGTAAAACATTATGGCAAGTCATAAAGCAAATATTTTGAAAAGAAATAAAGCATGGACCTTTAAATGCTTTTCTTATAATGATTCTTTTCCTACACATGTAAATAAATAAATAATAAAAACACATGAGTTGTTTGATACTTTTTTATTATGCTGTTTAATTACCACTTAGAATTCTCCTCCCCACACTGTACCATTCATCAAGAGAATAAGTTCTGTGTGCTAGCTAACTAACTGAGCCTCAGGACAAAGAATAATTATTGCTGTCAGAGAACTGTATTCTACCAGTGGAACTAGGAAGAACACTGACAAGTTGTTTGTACTGACCAGCATTCCAAAGCAACACTACATACCTTTTTATTTATTTTGAACGTGCTAACTGGGGTAAAACACTGATCCTGTTGGAACTATTTCTGTCTCAGCCTGGGGGTATACACAATAAATACTCTACATAGCATTTATACAGAGTGAATGACAAAATGCAATATACACATGTATTACATACAAAGTGAACATCAGAACTGGCGTGAGGGGGTAATAACTACATGACATTATATACAGAGTAACTAACAAAACACAATATGTATACATACATTATATACAGAGTGGATATCAAAGTTGGCATGTTTAAAGAATCACAATGAAAAGTACAGTCAGAGCAAGCTATGTAGAGGAAAGTACGGTAAAAGAGGTTAGCAGACAGAGACAGAAAGCAAGCATTTTCATTTTCCTTGAGTCTTCTTTTATTTTATTAGTTCTTATCAGAAAATGTTGAAAGATGAATGATCTTTAAGAAAATAAGGAAGATATTCCCATAGTTTGGGACAAAAACTGAGAAAACACAGTCTGTGCCCTTAAGCTTATTTTGTGTGTGGGTGTGAAAGGTGAGGAAAATAGAGATTATTTTGTACACACACACACACACACACACACACATATATATACACACACACACACACATTATATTATATATATATACACACACACACACACACGCACACTCAGCACTGAATGACTGAGTGCGGGTATGGTTTATTATGTGTAAAAATTACTCGGTCGTGCAGCGGTTGGTGTTGTCGTCTCACAACAAAAGGTTCTCCGTTAAATTCTCGGCTGGAGCGCCTTCTGTGTGGAGCCTGCATGTCCTCCCCGCAGTCGAGGCTAGCACCTGTCCCACTTTGCGAGGGACAGTCGCTCCTTGGGGAGTTGTGGCCTGCAAAAAAAAATTTGAAAAAATGGCAAATGTCCTGAGATTGTAGGACAAAAATGTTCCTATAAAACAGTTATTTTGTATCTGAAACACCTAAATGTTATAAGAAACAGAATAAGCAACTAAAATGCTACAAGAATAAGCTGTTATTTAGGCAAAAAAGTGAAGTTTTGTACTTTGTACTGGCCGCGGGTATGTTATTCCTGCAAACTCTGACGTTTGTACCAAAAATGCCTCCCTTTGGGCAACTCAAAAGCTGGCAACCCTAGGTCGAGTGACGTCTAAAGAAATGCAGGTAGGTGCGTGCGTGAATGGGTGTGCCTTCTTTGAAGGTTGGGCGTCGGGCTGGCAACTCGGCACCGTAAAAATCCACTGCCAATCAGAAGCGGACCGGAGTTTCGCTGTGGCGACCCCTAACCGGGAAAAGCCGAAAGATTTAAAGAGATTGAATAAAACATATCCTAACTTTGGAGATATGTAAAAATGTAGCAATCATAAAGTCGAAGGACCACTTCATTATTAACTGCCAAAGCAATCATTAAACATATGTATGTACAATTTGTTTTGAAATTTACAATTTAGAAGAATATGATTAATTTTGCGTGCGCATCACACATGGCTGATAAACACGCTTCGTGTCTTACTGTTTGATATTGATTTATTCATATTTTATAAGCGTTTATATTTAGTTGTAATTTGCATTTCTGTGTAAAATGTATTTCTGCACTACTGCCTGTAAACGGGACCCCCCCCCCAAAAAAAAAGTTTTAGAGAAGTGCCTGGTTCCCTTACAAATGGAATAACACAATATATTTTACAGTTCTATCTGTAACGAACTCCATAAATATTTGAGGTAAAAATCTGCTAGCTATATTGTGTACAAACGCACAGAAGATTTTTCAGCAATGCAGTTCTTTAGCAAAGGAGGAACCTTACCCAAATCAAAGAATGCAATCGTTCTCACAGCTTCGACCAGTTTTAATTAATCAATGGGGATGAAAAAAGTTGCTCAGCAATGAGTACAACTATCACAGAAAAAAAAAAAAATCACCCAAACTACAGGTTACCATGACAACAGCCGCGTTGCACCGAGTGGGCAGGACTGCTGCAATCTAAACAGAAAGAGCGTGACTTCCGCTCTACAGCTTACGAATACTGGAAAGGAGAGTCTGTGGTGACTTGTGCAAATGATTTTTTAAATACTGCCCCCTGCTGTTGAAAGTGACACAGTGGATCGTCAACCCGACGTTTTAACAATTTATTCGGGTTTTCTGAGTGTCCCCTCCCCCACCGAAAACAATTGGAGGGCTTCAAACAGAGCCACAACGGGACTTCTTTGTGTCTTCTAGGTAACCGGGCGCACAAAATGGGTCCTTCTCAAATTTGTGGAACTTTTACTCCAGGAGTTGGCACTTTTCCTGTTGGGGAAGAGTTATAGCGGCGCACCAATTTTTTTATCTCACTGGGGACTAGGAATCAAGGACTGACAGGCAAACAGGGAAAGAGGAGTATTAACGGGGTTCGGGTGCGTTCTTTGTATCTCAGCTGTCCGTGCTGCTATTTATTCTTAAAACAGGTAAGTTACCAGGATCTGCATACCTTTAATCTGTTGCCTATTTCCGGTCTAGAAAGCATCTAAAGAATCAGATTTGGAATGTAGAACAACAGTAGGTTTAGGGCCCATGATTTGGAATGTAAAACAGCAGTAGGTTTAGGGCCCATGATTACACACATTCATCTGTATTTGTTTTCATTGTTATGCAGTAGTTACATACTCATATTGTTTATGAACCTACTTGTAATAGTTCCAGTTTAATTTGTGAACATACACAGGTTCGGCTGTTGCATGGTGAGCTCTGTTGTTGGATAGGTAGTTAGTTTGAACAAGAACGACCCCCCATCTAGCAACTGTCAAAAGTGTCCTGGAGGGAAATTCTGATTGTAAAGAACTTGAGGGTAAGTGAACTTTACAGCACTAAAAGCTGTGTTGTAGTCCCCAGCCACCTTAATACTCACCTGCACCCAGCAGTGTAGTGATGTGAATTTACTCCCATTCTTCTTCGTTGTATCTCTTGAAGTTGCGCAGTGAAGCCGTATTTTGTGTCTCTTGTACTGCCTATTGAATCGCTGAAATATACATTTTCCTTTTATGTGAGATCAGAAGCCTGAGGGGTTTTGTTTAGGTCAACAGTAGTTGCTTGGATTCATGTTGCAGTACTGACACCAGTGTATCTATGTTTTGATGAGATATTAAACCAAGGCATCCACTTCCTAGGTTGGCAACAGTTCAGATATGTTTAAAAGATCCCATGAAATTTATTGAAAAGAGTAGGGTATATTAAACTTAAAACAGTTTGTTTTCATAGCCAGATTACTGTTGGTATGAATGCCACCTCTGGTAAGATATAGCCTTTTTTCATTATCATGCATTTTTTTAAGCTTGTTAGTAAGGACTGAAGATTTGTTATTTTGGTAAAACTAATGCTCAGTATAGTTTTGCATACTTGTTTACATAATTAATTAGTACTGCAAGGTTTGATTATCTCAGCTTGTGTTGCCTGAGTGACTTTGAGCAAGTCCTTTAACTAGACACCGCTCCCAGGCTGAGACTACAAAAGGTCCATCAGTTGGTTCTTTTCCCAGAAAATAAATGCAAATAAAAAAATAAACAATTTTCCTATAGCTGTACAATAAGTGACAAGACAGGGCAGTTTGTCATAGGTTCATAGGTAGGTACTAGGCTATCTGCCCGAAGGCATTTATAAGCCTAGCCGGAATGTGTTGGCTTTCACCGCCCCCTTAGATTAGTTCCCTGTTCCTCTGTCCAGCAGAGCCATTGAAGTGCTCCCTGGGGTAAACTTTGTTTCCCATCCACTCGTCAAGGTTTCTCTTGAAGAGGGTTAGAGAAGAGCTCTGCCTAGTGTAGATTGGAATCTTGTTCCAGAGCATGGGAAGTCTCTGAGACAGGAATTTATCCCTCCAGCACGTCCTATTTATTGTTGTGAGGTTTAGATCCCTGGAGCGTGTGGCTCGAGGGGATATGGTTTTCTTTAGGTGGAGCATGTCCATCAATTCTGGGTTAGACATGGCTTTGTATGTCTGGCAGAGATCACCTCTGAGTAGGCGGTATGCAACGGAATACAGCTGGAGTTTCTTCAGTCGGGCTGCATAGGGAATCTGCTTGAGGCCAGTGATCCTCTTGGTGAGGAACTTATGCAGTCTTTCCAGTTGTTGCAGGTGTCTTGTAAGGTGCATCCCAAATGGGGCATTGTACTCTATGATGGGTCCGACGAGTGATGCGTAGAGGGGCCCAATGACCTCTTTTGATCTGGATGCAAACCCTTTTGTGATTAGGTGGGCCACATAGAAGGATTTTCTAACCACTTTGGCAATGTGATTATCAAAGGAGAGGTTACTATCTACTTGGGTCCCCAGATCCCTTATTACGTCTTCTGTATTTAGGGGGCTACCACCTATGTGGTAGTTTGTGGGTACTTTGTTTTTCCCAAAGGGGGTGACTATGCACCTTTTGGCATTTAGCTTGAGGTCATGGTTTTGACACCAGGTATCTGTCTCAGAGAGACCCTTTTGGAGGATGTCTGTGTCAGCCGAAGAGTCAATTATAGCCCCTAGTTTGCAATCGTATGCGAACTTGGTCAGCCATAGTCCTTCTGTGCTTGCCTGTACCTCTGAGAAGTATATGCCGAACAGGAGGGGTCCTAGGACTGAGCCCTGGGGACCGCCACTTGTAAACGGTTTAGTCAGACCTAGCTCCTGCAACTCTTACCATGTGGGTTCTGTTCGTGAGCCAGTTGGCAACCCATCTTGTGACGTAGGGGTTTATGTTCAGGCTGGTGAGCTTGTCTATAATACCTGAGTGGGGAATGGTGTTGAAGGCCTTTGCGAGGTCTAGTTAGGCTCTGTGGACCACCTTTCCCTCGTCTATAGCCTTGGTAACGGTCTCAAAGAAGTCCACCAGGTTTAGGAGGCATGATTTATCCTTAACAAAGCCGAGCTAAGTAGGGTCCAGTGTTTGGAGGCTCCCAATGTCTCTGTCAATGAGATCCATGATGATGCGCTCCATAGCTTTGCAGACCAAGCTAGTCAGGCTTTTAAGGCGACCGTTCCCAGGGTCTGTTGTGGCTCCACCTTTGTGGAGCGGAATAACCGTTGCTGTGCGCCACTCTGTGGGCACGTAGCCTGTGGAGAGGCTGAGTTTAAACAGTTTGTTTAGGTAAGGGATTAGTTCATCTTTGAGCCTGTGTAGGACGCAGCCTGGGACACCGTCCGGTCCCATTGATGCTATGTTTTTGGCTTTGGAGAGGGCTGTTTTAACCTGAGTGTCTGTGATTTCAGGGGCACTACATTCTTCTGGTATAGTTATGGGCCCTTTTGGGTTGAGAGGGGAATGATGTTTGCACTGAATTGGCTATATCGGTCAGTTCAGTGTATTTTGTACCATTCTGCACTAACTCCGAGCTCCATATTTACTATTAAACTCTAGGGGATAAATTTACCTTTACTTGACCACGGAAATGTTATGGTTAGCTGTAGATTTGTTGTGGTTGTTGAAATTAAGATTGTTTAGCTGATTTTGGTATAGTGTGCCTTTTTAGTAGTTTTACTTTTTTTCTGTTTTTTTTATCATCAAGGCACTCTGGAAATGGAATTGGCTGGAGTAGATCATTCAACCTAAAAGTTATTGATCAGAGTCTGTTGTTTGGCATTTTTTGTGATATAAAGTATTTACAATAATATGCTAACTTTAGTGTTGGACAGTTGGTGTAGTGGTTAAGGTTGCAAGCTGTAGTTCCTATGTTGCACGGTTTGATTCCCTCACCGTACTGTATGACCATGAGCAAATCACTTCATCAGCTGTTGCTTCCAGGTAACTCCTGAGAAGGGACTGTTTGCCCAGTGGGCCTATCTGGTTAGTAAATGCATATGGAAAAGGGTTGGTATAAAAGTATAGGGTTTGATTCTGAGCTGGGGTGTTTATCTTATAAACAAAAGGTGTAGGATTTGATTCTTCATGGGATAATTGGCTAGGCTTTAAATGGCCCACAAGGGCAGTTAGCCTAGTACTAATCTGTGAATCTATGCATGTTGGGTGATCCTGTGGTAGCGTATTTGTTTGCATGTAAGAGTATTCCATATTGGTATGCATATTTAACTTTGCAAACATGTAAAGAAAACTATTAATATTGTTTACGGAATCTATGATGGACTGCTGTTACATCCATGATCGTCTGTCTCCTTTGAGCCCACTATGTATTGGATAGATTCTACTCCCCCCATCTCTAATGACCATGTATAGCATAGTGTATCAGATGACTAGTAAGAGCATGCTTACAAAACATAAACTTTATTTAACAATTTTTATTATATAAGGTGTTCTGATATGTTTAATTTAAGGATTAAATCAAAGGGGTATGTGTGTGGACACTCCATTACTGCTGCACAATTTCCATTGTAAGAGGTTTTCTTAGGTTCTCTAAAAGATCATTAGGATGCTTGGTAGATGATCACTGTGTAACTTGATATGTTAACACCCATTAAGTCTTGAATTACCATGTTCATTGAAGTAGGGCAGTATGAGAGAATTTTAATGTTTGCATATGTTGAGATATTAAAGTGGCCTGATAGTGTTCAGTTAATATATATCACACTGAACATGTTTGGGATCTTGAATGCTTTGTGTTGAGAACTGTTCTTTCTTGTTTTAAGTTTAACTAGTTGTATAATTTTGTAACAAGCGAAGGCAGTTGTGTAGGGAAGGAAAGGCAGTCTTTGCTGCTGTAGTACATAGGACTTGCTGACAACAGATTGTATGTATGTCAGAAGTAAAGATTCTTGATTAAGACTGGATAACGCGCACTTTGTCAAGATTCTTTTTTGATTCCCCTGTGTGTTTTGTTGTGATCAGGATAAGCCAGTGTTGCAGACTGTGTCCTGTTTTTCTACTTGTTTATCATTCCCAGTGCAGTGCAGCAGGTTAGAAGTGTAGCCCGGGTGCATGGATGAGTGTGTTTTGGTGAGCTGCACTAGATTAGTGCTTGGTGGCCAGTTGCTTGGGACCAAGTAACCACTAGTGTGTTCTCACAGGATGAAATCCATCAGCCTTGTTCTTGGTTTTCTGCTGCTTTGTAGTTGCGCATAGGAATGTTGCGTATCCTGTTTATTCCCCTCTGCCTTTTCGAAGTAGTTCCATTTATACATTTTTTCTGGAACTTACTATTGCAAGCCTATTTTTCACTTTCAGTAAAACTTATTGCACTGCAGTGATTTTGCTAATGTGTATTTAGAGCAGAAAAGCTGAGTCATACCTTTCTTTAAAAAAAAATCCTATTTTGGGATTGTGTTTAAGACTGATGCTGCTTCTGTACAGCCACTTAATTGGGAGAAAAAAGAAACACAAAATCTGGAGTCTGGAAAAAAATTATATATATTTTTTTTCACCTAGCACCATGTTTATACTGATGCCTGTTTTTAGCTACCCCTTGTTGTTTTTGACACTGTGTTAAACTTCCATACACCTTACCTTTCTGTAATTACTTGATTAACTGTGTGTGTGTGTGTGTGTGTGTGTGTGTGTGTGTGTGTGTATGTTGGTTAATTGTATGTTTTCTGTATGTTATGTTTTATTGAATTGGCAGTTGTAGCATGAACAGGTTTTTAAAACCTAGATTTGTTGAACTGCTAAAAGTATATTAAGTTGGAGCTGGTTTCTGTTCTGTATGTTGGACTGAGCTGCAGTTACACTTGATTCTGTACGCCTTGTGTCCAAGTACCAGGGTTTTGTTATTCATCTAATTTTAACTAGCATAGTTGAAATGGGTTAAAATAATGGGAAACTCAGTTTAGTGTTGATTTTAAGATTACAGCTTAGTTCTGAGATATTATTGTGTTTTGACAATGCTCTGGTTAACAGATAAATGATAAGTTGCCATATTACCCTTGATTTCATTTGGTAAAATGGTAATTTTGATAGCTTTGAGTGGTTTGGAAGGTTATGCACTCTGTTTTTGAGAACTAATGAGCAATGACTGGAGTATGGCTGGGGAATAAGCTCACATACACAAAGGACAAAGAGTAGGATTGTAAATAAATGTTTAAGTAGTATTTTAAACATGCAAAATTTTCTGCAATTGTATGCAATAGTCAAGTGCTGTATAACAAATGTTTTTATTTTATTTTATATGCAGAGGGGCAGGATTGTATTTGACCTCTGTAGCACCGTTTAGAAATTAGCAGTTGTCTGTTTGCTTTGCTGTTGAATTGTACTGAATATGACCCCCCCCGGAAAAAAAAAAAAAGCAAAATTGCTTAAGTCACTGAGCTCTTCTTTAGCATTGCATGTGTTTTTATAAAAGATGCAGTTTGATTTTATATGTCAAATCAGTCTGAAAAATGATCAGTATGTTGGCAATGGTACATGTACATAAAAGTGGCATCTCATGTATTTTATATCCCCTCCTCCCACATAACCATTACCGGTCTTTACCTTTAGACTTGGCTTTTTAAGTGTTGCCGTTTCCACGCAGAGGGTTGTCATATTTTGACAACTTGTTATTCTGCAGCTATTTGAACTGTTTTTGCAAGAAGTATGTATAAATGCGGAGAACGTACTGTTTTGTTTTTTCTGCTTCCATCTGCATACCCCTTCCCCAGGATCTGTCCAGGAATAAAGGCATAAACAACAGAAATTCTTGCGGTGCAAGTGTAAGACAAATAGCTGGAGGTGAAATGGATAATTTATCCAAAAAAGTTTAATAAGGGCAGTATTACAGTTGAGCGCTTTCATTCCAACACTACACTAACGGAACTTCTTCAGAACTAAAAAGCCCATTTTAAAAAAAAATTAAATACTATACCATCATCACATGACCCAGCTAAATGAAAACCAATTGAAACTAATTAACATCATTTAGCTAAATATGTTAGTTAATGTTAAAAAATAGAAACAGAATTGTTTAACTCAGGCTAGCATGTGGCATCCAAGCTAATTTGCCACTTTAGTTCACTCCTTGCTAGATGCTCTTCTACCACATACCATGGAATCGATGACAGTTTGATCTAAAACAATAAAACAAAAAACTGTTTGCCATTGTTGTCAATATGTTGGAGTAAAGATCCACAAACAAGTCAAAAGCACAAAAAGTATATACCAAAAAATCGTCCAAGGCGAGCTTCAAAAGAAAGATTACCAAGGACTCCAAAGATAACCACAAGGCATTCTTTAGCTACGTCAAGAATCTAAGTGGCAATGCTCAGATCTGCTCGGAGTTTGTGCAGAATGGCACAAAATACACTGAACCGACCGATATCGCCAACATCCTTGCAGACAGGTTCAGTGCAAACTTCACCCCCAGAAGGACCCATAACCATACCAGAAGAATGTAGAGCCCCAGAAATCACAGGCACAGGTTAAAACGGCCCTGTCCAAAGCCAAAAACACAGCATCAATGGGACCGGACGGTGTCCCAGGCAGCATCCTACAGAAGCTCAAAGACTAACTAACCCCTCACCTAAACACACTGTTCAAACTCAGCCTCTCCACAGGCTGCGTACCCATAGAGTGGGGCACAGCAACAGTTATTCCGCTCCACAAAGGTGGAGCCACAACATATCCCGGAAACTATCTCCCAATAAGCCTGACTAGCTTGGTCTGCAAGGCTCTGGAGTGCATCATCATGGAACTCCTTAACAGAGACATTGGGAACCTCCAAGCACTGGACCCTACCCAGTTCGGCTTTGTCAAGGGCAGATCATGCCTCCTAAACCTGGTGGACTTCTTTGAGACCATTACCAAGGCTGTAGACGAGGGAAAGGTGGTACACACAGCCTACCTAGACCTCGCAAAGGCCTTCAACACCGTTCCCCCATTCTGGTATTATAGACAAGCTCACCAGACTGAACATAACCCCCTACGTCACAAGATGGGTTGCCAACTGGCTTACGGACAGAACCCACATGGTAAGAGTTGCCGGAGCTAGGTCCGACTCTAAACCGGTTACAAATGGCATTCCCCAGGGCTCAGTCCTAGGACCCCTCCTGTTCGGCATGTACTTCTCAGAGGTACAGGCAAGCACAGGAGGGCTATGACTGACAACGTTCACAGATGACTGCAAACTAGGGGCTATAATTGAGACTCCAGCTGACACAGACATCCTCCAAAAGGGTCTCACTGAGATGGATACCTGGTGTCAAAATCATGACCTCAAACTAAATGCCAAAAAGTGCATAGTCATCCCTTTGGAAAACACAAAGTACCCACAAACTACCACATAGGTGGTAGTCCCCTAAATACAGAAGACGTAATAAGGGATCTGGGGACCCAAGTAGATAGTAATCTCTCCTTTGATAATCACATTGCTGAAGCGGTTAGAAAATCCGTCTGTGTCCCTCCTAATCACAAAAGGGTTCGCATCCAGATCAAGAGGTCATTGTGCCCCTCTACTCATCAGACCCATCATATAGTACAATGCCCCACTTGGCGTGTACCTTACAAGACACCTGCAACAGCTGGAAAGACCACAGAAGTACCTCACCAAGAGGATCACTGGCCTCAAGCAGATGCCCTGTGCAGCTCGACTGAAGAAACTCCAGCTGTACTCAGTTGCATACTGCCTACTCAGAGATGATCTCTCCCTGACATACAAGGCCATGTCCAACCCAGAATTGATGGACATGCTCCATCTAAAGAAAACCATATCCCCTCGAGCCACATACTCTAGGGATCTAAATCCCACCACAACAATAAATAGGACATGCTGGAGGGATAGATTCCTGTCCCAGAGACTTCCTATGCTTTGTAACAAGATTCCAATCTACATTAGGTAGAGCTCCTCGCTAACGCTCTTCAAGAGAAACCTTGACGAGTGGATAGGAAACAGAATGTTTACCCCGGGGATCACTTCAGTGGCCCTGCTGAACAGAGGCACAGGGAACTATCTAAGGGGGTGGCGAAAGCCAACACATTCTGGCTAGGCTTATAAATGCATTCGGGCAGATAGCCTAGTACCAACCTATGAACCTAAAAGTAAGCCTCAAATCCAGGAGCCGGCAGGGCAAAGCTAATCAGTGGTGTAATCCAAGGCACAATCCAGTGCAGTCACTAAGAGGTTACAGAGACCGGTTGAACCAGAAACACTTTATTCAGCTGTAACAGCAAGTGCTTTCATCTCTGTCAGTTAGCAAGGTAAAAGACAGCACAGGAAGCATACAATATATACACCCACCCCCAATTAACACCTCATGCAAGGCAATTAAACCAATTAGTCCTGCAAAAACCTTGTACCCCATCTAAAAAATTATTTTAAAAGTTTTTATGTCATACCTACAAAGTATGCAAGAAGAAAACATCCATCAGTTAGCCCTCCTAATAAAGGCAAGTTCGATGGTATGTAATAATAACCCACACAAAAAATAAATATTAATTAAAACCTAGCACAGGATGTTTTCTTCTTGCATACTTTGTGATTAGCCTTGCCCTGCCAGCTCCTGGATTTTGGGGCTTACTTTTGGTATTTATGTCGGAATAAAACATTTAAGCAATAACCCACGCCTGGTTGTGGGTAATGCTGGATTTACCCACGGTTGGCGTGGTTTGGTTACGAGGGTGAAGCCCGAGTGGCCAAACAAAGACAACCGTGGGAAAATCCAGCATTACCCACACCCAAAAGTGGGTTATTGCTATTATACAATGGCATTATTTAAGAAAAAAAATACTTAGTTTTCTTAAATAATGGCATTGTATAATGCCTCCTTGCTGCCCTTCCGCAGCTGTCCGGTATTCTGCGGCAGTTCTGATGTACTGCGCATGCGTATGCTTACGCAGTACATCAGAGCTGTGGGTGGAAGCAACAGAGAAAGCAAGATCTCTGTTGTTTTTTAGAAAGTAAGAAAAAACAAACTGCTACTAAACCAGCACAGCTCCTGATGCCAAACAGTAGGACTAAACACCTCCCAAACACACGTATGCTTGTTCTGGAAGTCAAAGGCAAAAGCAACAAGCTGCTACTAAGCCAACACAGTTCCTAATTCCATGCAGCAGAACTAAATACCTCCAATAAGCACAGTCAGAGAGGTGAAACTCATCAAAGATAAACACGGCCAGATAGCCAAACTCACTGAGGCAGGACTTTTTAAAAATTCCAAAGGGATAAACAAGACGCCAATAAACAAACGACTTAAATTTTATTAAGCACCATGATACTGCTTTTCGTCGGCACCCTGCACCAACTTCTTCAGACTCTGAAAAATAACAACTCACACTTAAGTGCTGTTACATTTAAAGCCATTGCAAGCAAAGTCTATTACAAAACACACCCTCCAATTACCTTAAAGGAACAGGCACAAGTAGCTTCAATCTAACTAAAATGTTCCTATCTCATAAACACACAATATAAAAAGTTGTATATAATATAAAATATACAACTGTAAAACTAATACTGTTCCTTACATAGCACTTAAATAATGCAATCAGCAGTTAATAATATTATAAAAACACACTTACTTTGAACCAAATACACATAATAATACTGACACATTAAAATAAATAAAAAAAAATGCCATCATATTTGATAAAAAGACATTCCATCTACCAGACATGGTATAAAATATATATATCAAGATCGCTCAGCTGGTCCTATGTCCAAATCACACCCAGTGTTATAACCCCCGTGCATCATCTTTCCAAACTCCTCAGCTTAAGGACACAGCTGATAGATAACATACTATTGAGGCTGGGGTGATGGTGGGCTTCAAGTCTCAACTGCCACATAAGCTCCTTCATTTCTAATTGAAAATATGGGACAACAGCGATGTACAAAGAACTGGACATCCCTCCAGAATTGATGAAAAGACAAGACGAAAACTGGTCAGGGAGGCTGCCAAGAGACCTACAGCAACACTGACAGGGAGGCTGCCAAGAGACCTACAGCAACACTGAAGGAACTGTATGAATTTCTGGCAAGTACTGGTTGTGTACTATATGTGACAATAATCTCCTGTATTCTGTATATGTGTGGACTATGGGGCAGGGTTGCAAGACACCTTTTCTTACACAGAAAAACATCCAGGCCCGGCTAAAATTTGCAAATCAATACATCAGGTCTCCCAAAAGCATGTGGGAAAATGTGTTATGGTCCGATGAAACCAAGGTTGAACTTTTTGGCCACAATTCTAAAAAGTACGTTTGGAGCAAAAACAACAATTTGCATCACCAAAAGAACACCATCTCCACAGTGAAGCATGGTAGTGGCAGTATCATGCTTTGGGGGTTGCTTTTCAGCTGGGACTGGGGCTTTAGTCAAGGTGTAGGGAATTATGAACAGTTCCAAATACCAGTCACTCTTGGCCCAAAACCTTCGGGCATCTGCTAGAAAGATGAAGAGGAATTTCACCTTTCAACACAATGACCCCAAGCATACATCCAAATCAACAAAATAATGGCTTTCACCAGAAGAAAATTAGATTTAGAATGGTCCAGCCAGAGCCTAGACCTAAATCCAATAGAAAAATTTGTGAGGTGACCTGAAGAGGGCTGTGCACAACAGATGCCCTCGCAATCTGACATATTTGGAGTACTTTTGCAAGGAAGAGTGGGCAAATATTGCCAAGTCAAGGTCTGCCATGCTGATAGACTCTTACCCAAGAAGACTGAATGTTGTAATTTAAATCAAAAGGTACTTCAACAAGGTATTAGTTTAAGGATGTGCACACTTATGCAACCAGTTTACTGTACATTTTTTATTTTTTTCCCCCCAACAGATTTGTTTTTCAGTTGAATTGTACAGATTATAGGTCACATTAAAGGTGGGAAAAGTTTTGAAATGATTTATTGTGGTCTGGTCTCATTTTTTTATATCACAGAAACCTGGCCTTTTAATAGGGGTATGTACACATTTTATATCCACTGTACATGGTCAACGACCCCCGTTAAGTAAATAAAGTTAATTTTTGTTTCCTAGTATGTTTCTGTTCCATTTATGAGTTGCCTCTGTTATTTCATGTTACACATTTGCCATGGTGTGTTAATTGTTGATCTTGTTGCAGAGCTGACCAGCTCATGGAGCTCTTTTGCAGAGCTGACCAGCTCATGGAGCTCTTTTGCAGAGCTGACCAGCTCATGGAGCTCTTTTGCAGAGCTGACCAGCTCATGGAGCTCTTTTGCAGAGCTGACCAGCTCATGGAGCTCTTTTGCAGAGCTGACCAGCTCATGGAGCTCTTTTGCAGAGCTGACCAGCTCATGGAGCTCTTTTGCAGAGCTGACCAGCTCATGGAGCTCTGTTAATGTTACAAACGTGACAGTCCTCCATAGTACTGTAAGAACAAGTGAAATACCGACACAACCTAGATCTGTTTTACAGAACTAGGACATGACGTAATTGAAGTTTAAAGAAAGAAAAGCACACGACTGTCTTGTTCATTAACTTTCAGATCCAGACTAATGTGCTTTAATAACCAGAAAGTTGTTTTTATTTTGAAAAATCTCCAGTCTGCACATTTGTTTTCTGATCACATTAAGGAGGGTATATCTGTAATTTGGAACATTTAGACCAAAATGTAATTTTTTAAATCCAAAATTAGATTGAGCATTGCTGTGCAAATTCCCTTTTTAAAACGGGTTATAAACATTTTACAACTTTTTTTAAACACATTATCACGTAAAACATTGACAAACGTGGATTAATATAAAATAAAACCATGTTAACATGTTTACAGCTAAATGCATTCTACATCACATATGTTCTTTATAACTATCAGCAATCGGGCATTAAATGCTCAATTCCTGCCTTGCCTTAAACATCTTCTTTTCCTGAACATTATTCTGTATGTACTGTTCCCACAATTTTAATTTTATGTATTTTGGTCTCTTCTTTTTCTAAAGATTCTACTTGCAGTTCTTTTATCTATGTTACAGTATTCAATAATTCAAATACAGGTGGTTTAGACTTTGATTTCCATTTTCTATTAATTGCTTTTTGGCAGCCAAGAGAATTAAACTTAGCAAGGTCCTACTATGTCTTGACATTCAGATCCTGTACCCCAGCTCAAAAGAATCATTTCCTTAGTTACACCCATTTACTCACCTAGTATTTCTGACAGAGTACTGTGTGTGGAATTTATAAAATCTGCCAATTCATTGCACTCCCAAAATATATGTTGTTCTTCCCCATCACACCTCCAACATCTGACATCTATCTGTGGAAAACTGTTTAAAGTTTGCTTGGGAGCCGTACATATATCCTCCCATTGTAAATTGCTTAACCAGTCTCTCTTTCCAAGCTATTCTAACCTCCTCTGATTCTTATAGTTATTGTGAAATGTATGCCCTACTTGATTATTCCTTTAACAGCAGCTACTTTTCTAGATTCATCTGAGAACTCTTATCAAGGCAGGTCTTTCACGTAGCATTCCCCTATCCCTTTCTCTTTGCCTGTACTCACATCAATGCCAGGTAGGAAAGGCTTTCTCTAGCCTGCAGTCTGAAGATCTTGTTGGCCTCATCCTATTCTATTACTTTCCCTCTCTAGTTATTTGCTCCCAGTAACTTGGTTCATTTGCCAGTTTTCTCCAGTAAATTCCAGCTCCCTCTTGCCTTTCTCTGTAGTTCTACTTGCAGTTATCCCTATCGGCAAAATCTCTTTTCTCCATTCTTGTGCTGACTTGGCTCACAGAATCCTTTTTGAATATACAGTTCTGTGTGGCTTTTACTGTTCTCGTTAAAGATCTGAATCCAAACTCCCATCATCTTCTTAAAATTCTCCTCGTCATCTATTTTCATTAAGTTTATATCCCGAAAATAAACTATCTCAAAATGTTCCACAACTCTGAGATGTCCTTTTCTGGATTATAAAGTACAAAATAATATCGACTACAAACAAAGCCCACTTTTTTTTTATTACATTGAGAATTTTATCTTGATAGAGTCCCTTATTTTCTTTGCCAATGGCTGTAAATATAAAGCAAATAAAAAAAGGGGAAAAAGGATATCGCTGCCTGGTTCCTCTGTTCAGACACAGCTTATCAGAGAAGAACCCTCCCACTTCAATTCTTGCCTCCAGTCTTTCACATATCCTCTTAATTAACCTTGTACTAATGCTTCCATTACTCTACTCGTAAAATCCCAGCTTACTCTGAATGCTTTCTCTCCATCAAGACCCACCAAAAATGATTTTCCAGGATGGCTGCACATTGAGTAATAGCTTAATTCTAGTTCTCTGCTGAGTTTCTATTTTCACAATGGGAGAAGGCCAGTGGACTTTTGTGTTTCTGGGTAAATTTCAGTAACTGGCTAGTAAGTGCACTGCCTGGATGCCAGGAAAAAAGAAATGCAGAGGACCTGAAGGAAAATCGGCTACAAAAGGTGTGGAAAAATACTGACTGGGAAAAGAACTGTAGATATTTTGCTAAATGCGTGCAAGCTCCAGACATGACTTCCAGTAACCTAGAGAAAAGCATAGGATGACTGCACACAGACCTGGTTAAAATAAGCAAAACACTGATGGAGTATATCAACTCAAAACAACAAAAGGCAGGGAAAAATGGGAGAAACTTTAAACATATTCAGATGAAGTGATAAAACTGCAAAAATCAGATATCAAAATGAAGAAACCACTGGCTGAATACAAATTGCTCAAGAAAAAATGTTTCAGAAAATAATAGAATAAAAGGACAGAGCACACAAGGAAAACCTGAGATTTTCAGCTTTGTCAGAAAAGTTGGAACAGACACTATTAATTTTATGAAAGCACCAATAAGCAACTGGACTGGTATTCCACATCAGTTGTTGTTAATTGAAAGGGCACATTGTGTGCATGCTCCAAATCTGGCTATGAGAAAGCAAACTAGACCTTTTTAATAGTAAAGATGTAATCCTAACAGCAAAATGAGATGACTCTGACCAAACTGTGGCAGAATGACAAAGTACTAAAAGTGGGAGACTGCAGAGTGTTGAGAGTGACTACTCATTGTACAAAGTGTTGAGAGTGACTACTCATTGTACACCAGGCAGAAGAGGAGTAAATTTATTCCATTGTTCAGGGAATGTCTAGAAGCAGGCATGAGATTCAAACTGTTGTAGCCAGCTATCTTCAAAATATGCTTCCCTGGAGGGACAGAATCATTTTTTGTTGAAGTACATGCTAAGGAAGAAATACAAAAGTTTGTCCAGCAAAAAGTGAGCTGTGAAACGGAAGGAGATTCTGCTTCTTGTTCTTCTGGTAATAAAGACCACAGAGAAACTTTGTCAGTGAAATGTTTTCCGGTGTTTCAATGGAAAATGCTGGAGAGAAGGAAGGAAGCGTGCGAGTTAAGAGTACATTGAAAATGTAGCAGAGGCAGGATTTGGGAGATGGAGATGAACAGGAATAAAACCAGTAACTTGGAAATTTGACTAATGTGGGATTACAAAGCAGTTATATTTGTGTAACATGACAGAACAAGAAAATCTGGAAATAGTGGACTTTTTGCACTTTGTTGGACTTGTGTGGGACTCTAAAATATATGCTGTACTTCATGTCATGTTAATGTTCAGAAAAATAATTAAGGTAGGGGAAGAGGAGGGAGAAAGATAATTTTTAAGTAAAACAATTTTTTTTCTTAGTAGTATTTTTATAGTGTGTGATTTTCTTTGCATGCTATAATATAGTTTTCTCAGTTGTTTTAAGGGTAATGGGTATAATATTGTAAAGAGGTGCTTCTGCTTTTTTCTCTCCCTTCTCTTTCTCCTTAACTTTTAAGAAATGTAGGCACTGCAATGTAAAATATGTAGTTAAAAGAACATGATAAAAGAAAATACATTAATGTGCTTTTTCTCATTTTTGCATGGGGGAATTACTAGATTTAGGCTCTTAGCTTGATCTAGTAAGTTTTATGAGAAAGCAAGTAAATGGAAAATGGATATTGAATATTATAAGATTTTTTTCTAGCAAGTAAATGCATGCTTAGTAGCAATTTTGTATCTGCCCCTCATGTCTCCATAGAGACACTCTGATAAAGAGAAATTGGCTAGGAGATAATGTTCTCTGAAAGCATTCCAGTGTTATCCCACCTGGGAGAGCTATAAAGATATGATAAAACCAGACAGCACTTAGTAGAAGCACAGACTGTACCACGTGTCTTAGCATGCATAATCTTTCGTTTAGGTTAACTCAAGTTTGAGAGTGTGGCTGTCAATTTGGGACAGTTGTTCCTGTTGTGAGAGTAAAACTTCAATATTTGAAGATGTACATAATTTTGTGTGTTACTATTAAGTTGCTAGGTTTTAGGGGGTGTTGGTGTATGTGTGTTTTGTTTAAGGGCTTTCAGTAAAACAAGTTTTGCAAGATGTGTTATAGGCTTAAATGGATATGACCAGAAACAATTGTATAAAAGTTCTACCTGCCAAACAGTGTGTGTATATAACACAAAAGTTGGAACTAGACACTTAACAAAAAGCTGTTGTACATAAAAGGTAGGAATAACAACTTTTTAATACAATTATACTTTTTGTAATGTCTTTTTAAAGGTTAATGGCCTCACAGATAAATACAAAAAAGGAAAGAGCAGTGAACTATTTAAAAAAAATGTAGAGTGCAAATGGCTATGTTCAGGAAATGCACTTTGAAAGAAGTGAACACTTGAATTTGATTAAAAAAATGTTTTCGGGATGGTTATTCAGCATATTACCTGGAACAGAGGAAAAGAAGATTGCTTGTATTAATTGCAGGAGGAGAGCTCCAGTAGTCCTAGAAGAGGTTTAAAAGATATTAGATTTGTAGTACTAAGAGCTACTGGCAAGGGAGAAGGATTACATTGACATGTAGGTATATTCCTGATGTAAAGGAATGTAAGAAAATTCTGGGAGAAATAAATCCGCTTTCAGCAAGGAATATTACTTGTAGGTGGGGACTGGATTTGATCTGTAGCAGTGGAGATGTGTCAGGGAAAGTATAACCAAGGAGGATAGACTTTTGAAGAAATGTACGAAAGTGTTTGGCATGGAAGTGAATTTACATATCCCCCAAGATACAAAACTAGGTTAGGCTAGACAATGTACAGGAACATGGGCATTTAGTTGAAGTCTTGGTATGTACCCAATAACTATTTCAGATCATGCACCAATAATAACTAAAATAAAAATGAGAATTTGGTGCTTTCCTACCCATCTGTTGAAAAGAGAGGAATTTAAGGAATGGATAGTGGAAATTATTCAGGCGCTATTGGAAAAGGTAGAAATTTCTTCTGAAAATATAGCTAGGGAATGGGATAAAAGTTAAAGTGGAATTTAAAAATAGGGTGGAAATGAAGGAAAGGGAAATATGGTTAATAAGTATCAAGTGTTCATTAGAGAGACTGACAAATGTGAAAGTATTCCAGAACAGGGGGATTCTCACAGAACAAGAAGAGGAGCAACTGTAAAATGGTAAACTGAAAATAAGGGATTACTTCAATAGTATGTGCGAGTTTATAAAGATTGCTGTATAAGCAACTGTTTTTTGATAAGACCAAAGCAAAAACCGCAACCAACCAAAAATTATTAAATCCAGGAGCTGGAAAGACAGTGGAGGCCACGGTAATGAACAAATAATTTTATTAGAATACAGTTCAGCACTTTTGTCTGAACATAACTTGACATCTTCAGAATCGCATGAAACAATGCTAAGGTAGCTTAAATAACCTTTGTTAATATCATGTGCAAAACATCACCCAATCGTCCATAAAACATCACAGTTCAAAATCTTAAAAGACGTGTACCCAAACCAAAAATGTTTTAAAACGTATCCACCTAGAAAACATATAAATAAGACCTGTCCCTAAAGGTCCATAAAATTCTTAAACTAGATAGGAACGTAACCATAAAATACAGGATAATGAGGTACTATTATTTCAAACCTGGACATGAAAGGGCATTCAGTTTTATTTGCCACCTTAATCACAAACCTCTAACAGATCTTCCCAAGGTCCTCCCCTAATGTTTTTAATAATTTTTGGGGACTTGATACAGTTATGTGTGGAATTTTTGGAAATGTGTTTAAACAAGGCATTATGTTTTTAATATCTAAAAGATGTTCGTAAATTCTATCATGAAATAATCTTTTCATCTTCCCGACATAAAATCCACTGCAATCTTGAGAGAGAGCAACGTAAATGATGCCCAAAGAGTTAACAATTACAGTGGAATTTGTTTGAAATTTATTTGCATTTTAATAACCACTGTTGTCTTTTCCAATGTATATTTACATTGGGGGCAAAAATTATTAAGCTAATTAGTTCAACAACTCTCCCAACAGCTGAGACTGGATAATGAGAACCCTGGTCATGGTTTGGTATCCCAACACTAGGATTACTTTCTCTGTTCTGCCTGGGTGCTTCCCCTCCACAAAACCACATTGATCCATATCTATCAATTTTGGCATTACTTTTGCCATTCTTTTATTCATTATAGTCCTGAACACTTTATAATCGTGGTTTAGTATTGAAATGGGCATGTATGAGGCTGGATCTTTGGGTATTACAGCTACCACTGCTTTCTTCCAGGATGCTGGTATTTTTCCTCCTCTTAAAAGATCTGGAAGGTGTTGTTTAACAGTATTTTATCATTTTGTCCATCATAGCTTCCACATTCCCACAGGAAAACCATCTATTTGTGGGGACGTTCCTGTAGATTGGTTATACATCACCATTTTTGTCTCCTCCGATCCTGTCAGTAATTGAGCTTCATTTACCTCTGACTTTGGCATATTTAATTCTTCAACAAAAAAGATACAAATGGAAATTTTATGGATTTCCCTATTTCTCTACTTTTATGCACACTTTCATAGACTTTCCAAAATATTTCTAATA
This sequence comes from Protopterus annectens, assembly GCF_019279795.1. NCBI lineage: Eukaryota > Metazoa > Chordata > Ceratodontiformes > Protopteridae > Protopterus > Protopterus annectens. The sequence continues at coordinate 340,000,578 of NC_056744.1, read as the reverse complement.
CCTCTACAGGATCTCTTGTTACCTTCCTTGTTATAGGCTCCCTAAGTTTGGCAACAGCCCTTTCTACTTTCTGTTGCCTGAGTCATCGTTCTAAAAGTTTTTTACAGTTGCTTAACAACAATCTTTCTAAATGTGTATATTATCAAGGTAATCCCTTATTTTCTGCATGGCATTCCGCGATTAATCCTCCTCTTGTTCTGTGAGATTCCCCCTATTCTGCAGTAGTGTAACATTTGTTAGTCCCTCTAAATAATTCTTGTTGACTCGTAGCCGTAGCTCCTTTTCTTTTATTTCCACCCTATTTTTAAACTCCACCTTAATTTTATCCCATTCCCTAGCTATATTTTCAAAAGTATTTTCTATCCTGAATAATCTTCACTACCAATTTCTTGAATTTCTGTTTTTTTTTTTTTTTTTTTTTTTTTTTTTCAACAGGTGGGAAAATGTCAGCATCTCGTTTTTATTAGCACATGATCTGAAATAGTTATTGGGTACTTATCAAGACATTCAGTTAAATGCACATGTTCCTTTGAAATGTAAATTCTGTCTAGCCTAGCCCAGTTTTTATATCTTGGGGAATAATGTCTAAATTCACTCCGAACACCTATTACTGAATTCACATTTTCCATAAATTACTTCAAAAAGCTAACCTCCTTTATTGTACTTTCTTCTTCTGGGCTCTCCAGACATATCTTCACTACTGCAAATTAAATTCAAGTCCCCACTTATAACTAAATTTCCTTTCTGAAAACATGATTATTTCTCCTAGAATTTAGCAGTTTTGGGTGGGATACAAATACATGCCAGTGTAATCCTCTTCCTTTGCCAGTAGCCCTTAGCACTACAAATCTGGCATTAGTATCTTTTTCGTCTTCTATCACTGTTGGAACTGCTCTTCCAATTAATACAAGTACTCCTCTTTTCCTTTGTCCCAGATGTTCTGCTGAATAACCATCCCGAAAAACACTCTGTCAAATTCACGTGTTCAGTTCTTTCCAAGTACGTCTCCTGTAACATAGTAATTTGCACCCTATTTATAGTTCACTGTTCTTTCTTTTTTGTATTTTATTTGTGAGACCGTTGACATTTTAAAGACATTACAGAAAACCTCAAAGTATTAAAATGTTATGCCCACTTTTTTATGTATAACATCTTTTTTTGATAAATGTGTACGTCCAGCTTTTGTGTTACATACATAGACTGTTTGGCAGGTTGAACTTTTATATAGTTGTTTCTGTTCATATCTATTTGAGTTTATGTTGCAGCTCCCCTAAAACTTATGTACATCTTCAGATATGAAGTTTTACCCTCCTAATGGGAGCAAATGTCCCAAACAGACAGCCACAGTCAGACTTGAGTTAACCTAGAAGAAAGGTTATCCACACTGACGTGTGGTGCGGCCTGTTCTTAGACTAAGTGCTAACTGATTGATTTTGTCTTATCTTTATAGCTCTCCTAGTTGGGAAAACTCTGGATAGTTTCGGAGAACATTATCTCCTGGCCAGTTTCTCTCCCTTTTCCCCAGCCAGTCACACTCCTCCAGACTGTGTAACCACTTTCTTTTTAGCAGATTGTCACCATAGAGGCATGAGAGCCAGATACAGAACTGATACTAAGATTACATTAATTTTGCTCGAGAAAAGCCTCATAATATTCAATATTCTTTTTCATTTACTTGCCTTTTTTTTAACTTGTTACTGAATCAGTCTAAGGTCCTTAATTTAGTCATTCCTCTATGCAAGAATGAGAGAAAAAAGCACATTATTTTTTCTTTTATCATGCTTTACATTGCAGTGCCTACAGTTCTTAAAACTGAACAAGAAGAAAGATTAGAAAGAAAAAAAAAGAACGGCGCCTATTTACAGTTCCCATCACAGTTAAATAACTGATAAAACTTTATTGCATGGAAAGAATACTTTCTCTACTTACAGTTAACTTTCTGCCCTCTCTCCCCCTTCCCAAAGCATTTTCCTAACATTAATGACATGAAGTAAGTTAGTAGTTTTATTCTTGTTCATCTCCAATTCCCAGATCCTGTCTTTGCTTCATTTGCAGCATACTCTCTATTCTTCTAGTCAGCTCTTGTACTCCCTTCCTTCTCTTTAACATTTAATTTTGAAATGATGGAAAAGGTTTCACAAGTACAATTTCTCTGTAGACTTGATTACCAGAAGAACAAGAAGCAGAATCTCCTTCTGTTTCACTTTTGTATTTTGTATTTCCTCCTTAGCATGTACTTCATCAAAAAATGGTTGTGTCCCTCCAGGAACGAATACCTCGAAGACAGTTGGGTTCAGCAGGTTGAGTCTCTTAACTGTGTCTCAACAGTCCCTAAATAGCAGAATAATTTTGCTTCTCTTCTGCCTGGTGTACAATGAGTAATCATTCTTCCCAAACACTCGCTGGTCTCCCATATTTTATCCTTCTGCCACAGTTTTGTCAGAATCAACTGTTTCTGCTGGTAGGATTGCATTGTAGGTCTAGGTTGCTTTCTTATAGCTAGGTTTGGAGCATATACATGATATGCCCTTTCAACTAACATATCCTGCCATGGAGTACCAGTCCAGTTGCTTATTTGTGCTTCCATAAAAGTATGCAGTCAGTTCCTTCCAGCTTCTCTGGCATAGCTGAAAATCTCAGGTTTTCCCTACATGCTCTGTCCTCCAATTGTTTTATGTTTTGAAACATCTCTTCCTGAGCAGTCTGATATTCAGCCAGCCTTTTCTTCATTTCAACCCCTGATTTTTGTAGCTTTATCTCTGAATTATCTGTTGAAAGCTTTTTCTGCCTTTTGTTGTTTGTGTTGATTTACTTCAGGTCTGTGTGCAGTTGTCTTTGTATCTTCCTGTAGGTTACTGGAAGTCATGTCTGGAGATTGCATTGCTTTTTGCTGAACAACTGCAGAACTTTCCCCAGACAAAGTTTCTTCCTCACTTTTTGTAGCTGATTTTTTTTTCCCATGTGCTCTGTAGTTCTTCCTGGAAGTCAGGCAGTACACTTACTAGCCAGTTACTGAAATTTACCGATAAACACAAAAGCCTACTGGCCCTCTCTCAGTTTCTGTTGTAATACTGTGAGAGCTACAATTAAGAAGTTAGTCAGTGTGCAGCCATCTTGGAAGTCAAGAAAATACCACTGTTTTAGTGGGTCTTGATGCAGAGAAAGCATTTGGCAGAGTAAGTGTGACTTTTAAGAACAGGGCATTGGAAGCATTTGCATTCTCTGATAACATTATAAGGTTGATTAAGAGGATATTTGAGGGATCTGAGGCAAAAAATAAAGTGGGTGGGGTCCTCTGATAATTTATGCTTGAACAGAGTTGTCCTCTTTCCCCTTTATTTGTATTATATTTAGAACCATTGGCAAAGAAAATGAGGGACTCAGAAATTCAAGGATATCATTTAGTATGGTAGTCGAGAAAAGCAGGCTCTTTGCAGACAGTATTATTTTATATCCCACAAAACAGGAAAATAACATTTTTGAGACAGTTTCAAATGTTTTCAGGATACAAAATTAATGAAGCTAAAACCAAGGCAATAGTAGTAAATTATGTACCCACACACGAATTGTTTCAGCAATGTCTATATTTATGGGGACATGATAAAATGAGGTATTAGAAGTATGGATTAAAACTGATTCCAGTGTGGCAGCTAAGAATATGTGGGAAGAGACTAAAGAAAAGATAATACAAAAACTGAGAAAATGGAAGCTCTGTGATATGGCTAGAAAGATAAAAGCAGTTATCTCTTTTAGTCGTATACACAGATCAGACGTATTTTTATCAACCAGAGGAGAAGTTGTGGATAGCAATTAATAAAAAGCTGAGGGATTTCATCTGGGAGGGGAAGACTGCAAGAGTCAAGTGGAATAAGCTGGTTAGTCCAGTATGACAAACCTAATTGGGATTACCTGATTTTGAAGGGATATTTCAGAGCTGCACAGTTAAGGCTCTTGAATGCATAGTACAAGCAGAAACCTATAATTCAAAGTGGAAGGGGATGAAGCTCAAGAAAGAAGAAGAGACTGGAATTTTGGATGCACATCTTTAACGAGAATAACAATAATCATTCAGAATATTATATTTATAAAGTACCAAAAAGTATTTGAAGGACTAAGCCAACATGGGACCGGAGAAAAGATTCTGCCGATAGGGAGGACTGTAACTAGGGATACAGATAATAGACAAGAGAGGGCTGGAATTTATAGCAGAAAACTGGCAAAGGAACCAAGGTACTAGGAGCAAATAACTAGAGAAAGAAAGGTAATAGAATGGGGAAACGCCAATAATTAATTTGAACTGCAGGTTAGAGATTGCCTTCACTCTTAAGGATTTATATCCTAGTATAAGCAAAGAGAGAAATGGGGGGTCCTAAACTAAAGACCAATACTGGTGAACTTTTTAGTAGAATCTAGAACAGAAGCTGTCAATAAAAGGGAATATATAAAATATAGCATGATAACTATAAGAATCACTCAGAGGAGGTTAGAAAGGATTGGGAAGAGCTATTGAATAAGCAATTCACAAAGGAATAATAGGGGGTTACATGTATGTTTCCTAAATATGCAACAAAATCTAGAAGATTTAGGATTTTTACTTGGAAATGTTTACATAGATATTTTTATACCCCAAGTAGACTCCAGAGAATTTTTCCTCAGGTAGACAGCTAATGCTGGAGGTGTGATGAGTTGGCAGACTTTAAAGATTCCCTGCAGACTACTGTGTCGGAGATAGAGGGTAAGCAAATTGATGTAACTAGGGAAATTATTTTCTGAGCTATGATACAGAATTGGAATTGCCTAGACAAGACCTTGCTGAGTCTAACTGTGGTGGCCGCCCAAAAAAGCAATTAGAAAATGGAAATCAAAGTCTAAATCAACTGCACTACAAGTAGTGAATACAGTAACGAGAGGTAAAATGACCAGAATTTGGATCTTTAGAGAAGGGTAGGATCAAATTACATAGAAAAAAAAGATGGGAATTGTGGAAACAATACATACAGGGAAGGAATGAGGTTTAAAAGAAGGCAGATCTTGAATGAACTATGTAGTGTTTGATTGACAGTGATTGGGTAGATTATAAGAGATGTATGTTTGCAACTAGGATTATGTCAATATAGTTTGTGATGTAAAATGTCTACAGCTGGGATTATGTCAATATGATTTGTTTTCATTTATATAAATGTGTGGTTGCCTATGCTAGAAGTGATTTAGTACAGATTTTTTTTTTTTTAAAGAAACAAGACCCACCAACAACAGTGGTATTTTCTTACATTCCGTTTCCCTCTGGATCATCATTGCTGTACTGTATTAATGTTTTCAAATATTTGCCTCCTCTCCGCAAAACCACATTGATTCATGTCTGTCAATTTTGACAATACTTTGCCATGTTTTTTTAGCTAGTATAGACATAAGCACTTGATGCTTATCCTTTCCCCTAACCTCTTCTACAGCTCTCCAATCCTTACTAATTTACGGTCCTCTCTACTATCGAAACTCTAAACCACATACAACGAAGTAACCAGATTTTGCAGCTAACCTGCCACCAAAAATCATAACACTGTGTTGTTGTCTAAACATGCAGTTGGTTAGAGTTTCCCAGTCAACTTTTGTTTACTCAGCTTCATTCACACTATCCTAAACAAGCCCTCCTCCTGCCGTAGCATATTCTGTCTTGGTTCCCTCTGTAACCTACCACGCTTCCTCAGAAGCTCCGATCAATGTCGCTCCCTCAGAAGCTCCGATCAATGTCTCTTACAGATTCATAAACCTAAAAAAATAAATTTGGACAAAATGTCTACCGTTAAGCTTCTCATGGCCCTCAGAAATATTACCCATGGTCACAAATTTAAGACATATTACAGAAATTACCTATACAGCACCTGGAGCTTGTCAGTGCAGTCATCCCACTTGAAATCTTCCCTTCCCTCTTTCCTCCTTTTATTCTTCTCCCTCCCTCCCTCACTCTTCTTCCTTTCCTGCAATTATGCTAGCTATCCTAACTTCCTGTGTATTACAACGATAATTTTAATACTGCTCTCCATACCTCTTCAGGTTCCTGCCCCAGTAATCTGACACTAATTTCTTCTTCCCTTCTGTCTCATTTTCCCTCACACCATAACTTGTCAGACTAACTGCTATGATTCTCATACTAGTCCATCAATAACAGTTCTGCATTTTTGCCACTTTGTTCTTACCTGCCTCCTCAATACTTGGCAACTGTGGCATTTCAAAAAGTAGTGAGATCTCTTACTTGTTCTGCGATTGATCATCTATTTAACCTTTTTGTATATACTTATTATTATGCTTATTATAATTTACTTTACCCGTATTAATTTTGTACTTGCATAATTTGTACTGTGAATTTTTTAATTGCATAATTTGTACTGTGGAGCTTTCCTTCCTGGGCCTCTGCTGAAAAAAGGGTGCAAGCTGAGTCAGACTGTTTCGGTCAACAAACAAATAGTCAAGTCGTGGTTTAAAATTGAAATTAGTCTGTATGAAGCTAGGTCTGATGGGTCTTTACCATCTTTAGGTAATACATCCACCACTGCCTTCTTTTAATATGTTAGTGCTTTCCCCTTTTACAGTAATGTTAAACAAAACCTTCCTTGTTACTTTTTCCCTCCTAACTTCCAAACTTGGAATACCATCTGCTCCTGGAGACTTTCCTGCAGACTAATTATAAATAGGTGTTTTCGCCTCTCATTCTATCTTAACTGGTAATTTATCAACGTTTGAGGACTAAATGATTGCCCCTGGCTTGCTGTCATCAGCAACTTGGTCAGCCAAAGGCCATCTGTGTTTGCCTTGACATTTAAGAAATATATTCCAAACAGGAGGGGGCCCAGCCCTGAGCCCAGTGGTACTCCACTGGTGACTGGCCTCTTGTTGGATGTAGACCCCCCCCCACTCTTAACAACATATGTCCTATCCACGAGCTGCCATTTGGCTATCCATCTTGTGACTTAGAGGTTTGTACCCATTTTTGTGAGCTCATCTATATAATATCAAAGTAGGGTATTGTGTCAGGTGCCATGGTCAGGTCAAGGTAGGCGGTGTGCACAGTCTTACCCTCATCCGTTGCCTTGCTGACTTTCTCAAATAAGGGCAGCACATTGAGCAGGCCCTTGAAGCCAAACTGGGTTGGGTTTAGAGAATGGAGAGCTCTTGTGTTGTCGTTAATCGGGTACATGGTTATCCTTTTCATAGTCTTGCATATGAGGGTAGACAAACTTATGGGTCAGTATTTATTTGGTCAGTTGATTATCTCCTACCTCTTGTGCAGCAGGATGACTGTTGCTGTCCTCCACTCTTTTGCGACAAAGCCCATCTGGAATCTGTGGTTTAAATAGATATCCAAGTGGGCATACTAGGTCATGTTTCAAGGTGTTTAATAGGCACCATGTGATTGTGTTTCTAGCTTTAGAGAGTGCATTGAAGATCTGTTCTTTTGTGATGACAGGCAAAGGAATGGGAAGGGGTATTTTATGGGGCATGACTGGAGGTGATGAAGGGTGAAATTTGAGCTAAATTTATTGGCTAGCAGGTTTACTATTTCTTCTTCTGTTGAGTATAGGTAGTGCCAACTCGGCACACTGGGTGTTTCATTTAAGATTTTTGGATATCACTAAAAAAATGCTTTGTAGTTATCCTTTGCTTGGGAGGCTGTTTTAGTCTCGTACTTAGCTTTTGAAGACTTAACTAGTTCACTGATTTGCCTTTTGAGACTAATGAGTTTTTTTCCTGTTGTGCTCCTTCCCACTTGAATTTCTTCCTTCTGTTGTATAGTCTATTTATGCCAGGAGTCCACCAGGGTAGCTTGTGTTTTCTGGCTAGACCTGGGTTAATGTGGTCAGGTACTGCCATTTTTATGCAGTTATTTATGTACTTCTGCATAAGCCTCTGCGTTTTTGAGGTTCTTGGGAGCTTTAAAATTACCTATGCTATCATTTATTAGATTGGGGTACTGTTTCCTTTATTTCAAAAGAGACCAATTTATGATCTGATCTTAGCAATGAGGACATTATTCCGGTGAGGGGGGGGGGGGGTGCAACACTTCCCTTTGTCTGCGAGTACTATGTCAAGGACATTTGAGCCCTCTGTGGATTGCAGACTAGATGTTCCAGAGCATTTGCATTGACAAACGTCCAGGAATCTCTAAACTTGCTTGTTAGTGTTTGTATATGTTTCCCAGTTTTGTGGAGGGGTAGTTGGTCACCTATGAGTAGTGTGTTGGGTGGAATGGCAAGTGATTATAGTAACTTTATTTATGCATAGTGGATTTCATAGTTCATGCTGGGGACCTGTAGCTAGTGAACATATGGTGGGAGATTTTGCCGTTGGTCAACTGGACATGGAGTAGCTCAAGTGAGTCATTCTGCTTGACCCATCTAGAGGTGTGATTGCTTTTTATGTAAATGGAAAAACCTCCTCCTTTCATTTTTTTCCTTTCAGAGGATGGTCTGAATGTGTTCTAGTTATTATAGCATTGCACTGTTGGGGTGCTTTCTGCAGCCTTGAGCCACGTTTCTGTAACTGCACAGATGTCAGCATTCTGCATGACAAGGAAAGCTTCCAGGGAGTACAGTTTCTTAAGACTCCTGGCATTGAATAGTAGTACCTTTAGCTTGGCATTAGAAGAATTTATTATGTTAAGTTTGTCGGTTTGGCACTATGTAAAAAGGCACTAGAGGGGTGGTTAGTGCCTTGGCCAGTATTCAAAAGCCTAGTGGCAACAGGTGCAGACCATCTCTGGCAAAGCAGCATGGTCTGTTGATCATGTTGTCCCAGGCTGACAAATACTAGACCTCCTTGGAATTATGCCATTTATTGAAGTCAATCCTTTTTCTTTTTGTATTGTGATATCCTTCTTGGTAAGTTTAGAATGCTGCTTAGTGTGAGCTCAATCAAGTTCAGGGAAACCACACAATCTGAATATTATTGTCCTGTAAAACTAGCAGATTCCTACAGCAGCAGTGGAAATAGTGTCCCTTACATTCCAAGATATGTATAATGTAGCCATTATGATAAAATGCTATTGTTTCCAACATATTTTACGAGTTTTTTAATATGCATTTCCAACTTTATAACCATATGCTCACACTAATGCTTGATAGGCTGATCTTCTGTACAGTTTTTTCTTATCAGCTATAATTTTTTTTCTTGTCATCTCCAGTTGAACCTGTGTGATGTTTTTCCAAGGTTTTTTGTTTAAGCCCAAAGAAAAAGTGCACTAGCTGTCTTTAAGAAAGTTAAATTGTAAACTGTTCTATTAAATGCATTAAAGTATTAAGGCTGCTAGGGGGAGGTTGCTATCTCTTATTCACTTCCATAGTTTCATACTTTTATTTTTCGCTGAACTGCTTACCAATCTACCTTGACATTTTGTGTTCCCCTCAGCAAAGAATGCTCAGAACTGTCAAAATTGATGATCACTTGTAGCTACAAACAGCTTGTCTCTGTGGAGCCTAGTCAGCAATGAGATAACTTGTACCTAGAGACAGCTTGTCTCCATGGAAACAGTCAGCAATGTGAGAAAAATAGAAACAAAATGCTAACAAACCTGTAGATGCATGAATGAATTGTTAGGTTTCACCCAGCACAGAACATAATGTACAACTGCTTCCACCTGCAGACTTTGACTCCTACTGAATATTTGCTAATATAATTTAGGCAAGAAACTTGGCACTTTTCATGACTTTCATCATTTTATCTTACTTTTCAAGATTACGTATACAAAGTTTATAGATTAAACCAAGGGCATTTAATCCAGACATTTACCTTTGCAAAAATGGGGGGGGGGGGGAATCTCAATTCCACATGCAATAGTCAGTCCATTTTTACATCCCACCCTGGCAGTCCAAGATCACAACATATTAGCTTAAACTTGCTGTTGTCCAGCCTTTATTCTCTTGTTACATTGTAAAGCCCTTATTTCTTACAACTAAAAGAAAATTATTTGCTTACTTTTAATATTTTTATCACATACAACAATCCGTAAAATACCTTTCACGACATAGTACACAAAACTGCTTTACTGGATTACCTGAAGTAGGTCTATATTAAAATCGCGAAGAGCCGTTACATCAAATGCCTCTTCACCGACAAAGACCGAATACACTAAACCACAAATAGTCAAAACCGTGATTTCTTTCCCTGGGAAAGAAATCACTTGTACCAAACACACACACACACACACACACACACACACACCCTATTTAAAACACAACTAAGTGGGGGGCTGTGCCCCCTCACACCCCTAACTAAATATACCAACTCCGAGATCACACTACAGTGGGGTAAAGGGTAATGCTACGGCTCGGGCCAAGCATTTTTTTTTTCCCCTGCAAAAAAAATTGCTGGCCTGAACCTTTGCTATTTTCAGACTTCAGTCTTTGTGTCACTGAAGAGGCATTTGATGCAACGCATCTTTGTGATTTTTAGTATAGCTCCCCTGCAGTTTACATCATGAAATGTTTTATGCAGCTATTAAGAACAAAATATCTTTTACTTTTACTTTTTTTCCTTTTAGTATCCCAAACATTTTTGACATAAAGTGAGATTTTACAGTCCACCCACAAGTTTAACAAAGTCAACAATAGTTCAGTCTTTTTCAGACACTTTTGTTGCAAAACCATATTGCATACATTTTGATTTATGCTTTGTAGATTAACATTTATTCACTAATTTCAGTGTTGCTAGTCTTCTTTCTGTTTCTGTTAATCTTCATCTTCCAACACCAAACTCTGGTTCAAGTCCAAGGTATTCCTGATTCTTCTAGTCAACCCGCGCTTCTGTCTTTCAACCATTTTCCTTTGCCAGTGAAATCTTTTACCGTGTTCCAAAGTATCTGTATGATCTTATTGTCAAAGAATGGGAAGCAGAGTCCTGTACAGTTTGATGGTTCACTTTTTATTGGATAAACTTTTTTTTTTTATTTCCTCGTAAGTTTGTTCAGCATAAAAAATGTCTTTTTTCCTGCAGGGAAAGAATGTTCTGAAGACAGCTGGGTAAAGCAGCTTGAATATCACACCTGTCTCTGTTTCCCTGATTTATTGCTTCTTTTTTGCAAGGTGTACACTAAGCTGTCTCCAATTTTTTTTAATACTTTTCCATCAGGAGTAACCATTTTTGCTGGTATGATTTACATCTTTACTAATGCAGGTCTTGATTGCTTTCTTATGACCAGGTTTGGAGCATATATTCAATGTGCCCTTTTGATTAACAAATCCTGCTGTGGAGTACCAGTCTAGTTGCTTGTTTGTGCTTTCATAAAGTTAATATAGGACCAGATTCATTAATGTCCACATTGTGTACGCAGTCTGATTTAAAGAACATCTCTACAACATTTTTTGCGCTTTCTAGTCACTCGGGAAGATTAAGCCAAGTGTATATGTAGTCTACACTTTGGTAACTTTTATGAATCCCCCTAGCTATCCGAGGTGGCAAGAAGATCAGTAGAAAAACTAAAGTTAAGAGAAAGAAGGTGAGAGTTGTGTTCTTGTTTTCTGTTTACTCAGAACAGTGTATACTTAGTGTAGACATTAATGAATTCCTGGGATAGTCTGTTCCTTCCAGTTTCTCTGGTACAGCAGAAAATCTCCTGTTTTCTCTGTGTGCTGTGTCTTCTAACTCTACTATTTCTTTGAAACAGCTCTTTTTGAGAAGTTTTGTACTCGGTCACCTGTTTCATTTCAGCCACTGATTTTTGCAGTTTTATCAGTTCATCTGAATAGCTATTTAAAGCCTTTTCTATTATCTTCAGCCTTTTGTTATTTGAATTGATGTACTCCTTCATTGTTTCATTAATTTTCATTTTAATCACTCTGAGTACGTTTGATATATTTTTCATCTGAATTACTGGAAGCCATGTCTTGTACCATTGCTGGAGTTTGAACTGTTTTTTTGGCTGAACAGCTGTAGGATTCTTTCTAGTCGGTGTTTGTGTTTTTTTGTTTTTTTTTCTGTTTTTGTTTATTTTGTTTTCTTCAACTTTTCTACTTTAGTTTCTTTCAGGTTCTCTAAATTTCTTCTTTGTTTGAATCTAGATTGTGTACTTTACTAGTCTCTAACTGAATTCTACTCAGGCTGACAGAATTAATGGCTCTTATTTCTGTTTTTTTTTCCCCACACTGGGTGAACTGAAACGAAACTGTTGATCAGTGTACAGTCATCTTGGAAGTACATAATTTTACAACCTCTTGAGGTAGAACGTTAAAAGGTTGTGATAAAAATGTGGGATAAAATACTGTAGATCAGTAGACTTATGATGTGTTCAGGCCTAGGAGCTCAGCCTCAATTTTTTGTCTTCTTTCAGTGTTTACATGTAGAAATTGACACATTAACACATTCTACACATATATGGCAGACGTGACATGTTCTGTTTAGTGTTTATCCATGTATTTTGGTGCTCTCATCGAAGACTGACTATGTAATCAGCATCTATGGAATTTCTTGGTATCGAGTGCACTGCTTGAGAGTGGCTGGTGTCTGGTTGCTCTGGAGTGGTGGTGATTGACAGTTTTATAGGTTCATAGGTGTATATTAGGCTAACTACCACTGAGGTCTGTATAAGCCTAGCCATGCAACCCAAATATATCCCACAAGTTATAGTAATGTAGAGGTTACTTTTAGGGGTGTATGTCAGGGCATGATTTAATGTCTACTTCTGCCCATCGGAGACATAGGTGTCAAACTGGGGTGAAGCTCCGATTTCCCATCCACTGGTCCAGGTTGGGCAAGGGTTCTGCGTCACATGGATGGTAAGCTTGTTCTAGAGAAAGGGGTTTCTGTTAGATACATACTCTTCCTTCCAACATATCCTGTTTAAGTTGCAAGCAAAAGTTAAATCCTTAGAGCGAGTAGTTCTGGCATTGTTTTGTGGATAAGCAAAAGGTCCATCAGGGTGGGGTCCAAGGGTGCCTTGTGTGGCAGGCATCAGTCGCATTTCAGCAGTCTCTAGGAAACAGAATATAGAGTGAGGGCTTTGAGGTGATTTACATAGGACATTGTGTTTATGGCCTGCATTATTTTTGTGAGGAACTTCTGTGGACATTACAGTTGTTGCATGTGCTGGTCAGGTACATTCCGAAGGGGGTGTTGTAGTCCCTGATAGGTCTGATGAGGGCTGAGTAAAGTGGCATGATTTTCCTGGTCCTAAATGCCACACCTTTACTTATGAATTGAGTGATACAGAATGATTTTTTTTTCTACAGCCTTTGGTACATGTTGGTCAAAAGCCAGGTTACTGTCTACATGATTCCCCAAATCCCTGACTACTGTATCTACTTTTAGGGGTGTTTTATCAATAAGGTAATTTCTGTGGGTGGCTGGTTTCCCAAAAGGTACTGTTGTGCATTTCTTGGCATTGAGTTTTAAGCCATGGTTCTGGCACCAGTTACTTGTCTGTTTTAGATCTTAAGATGTTACTGTCTTGGGGGGTTTCTGCAAACTTGGTAGGTGAGGGGCCCTTGACATTGGACTTTATTTCTGAAAAATAGGACTGGACCCAGCTCAGAGACCTGGGGACTCTACTGGTGACTGGCCTGTTTGTGGAGGTGGTTTCTCCAATCCTAAATTTTTGGGTCCTGCCTGTGAGTCAGCTGGCTATCCAGTGAGTTACATATGGGGTTTATGCCCAATTCTGTGAGGTTTTGTTTACAATGCTTGAGTGGAGTATTGTATCATGTCCAACAAATTCAATAGGAATGACCTATTTTTGATGAAACCAACTTGGGGTGGGTCCAGTATCTGAAGGTTTCCTGTGTCATTGTTAATCGTTTCTATGATAATTATTTCCATGGATTTGCATAAGAGACTAGTCAGACTAATGGGTCTGTAGTTCCTGGTATCTGTTGATGGTCTGCCGTTGTGCAGAGGGCTGATCATGCAGTGTTCCATTTGCATGGCACGAAGCCTGTACAGAGGCTGTGGTTGAATTGTGACACCTGTGGCAGTGATGGTCATATTTCAGGCTGTTTAGGAGGCATCCTGGGATATTACTGGGGCCCATCAAAGCTGTATTCTGTGCCTTAGAGACCGCATCTAAGACCTGCTCCCTGGTGATAGTTGGAGGAATTATGTTGTATGGTATTTTTAGGGGGGGGTGGCTGGAGGTGAGGGGAGGCTAAAATTGGAGCTGAATTTGTCAGCCAGAAGGTTTGCTAGATCTCCCGGTTCTGTGAATGTGGCTACATTTACCAACATGTCTGACAACTGTTGTGTGCTGCCTTTGAGGTTTCGTGGATAGCTAAAGAAGGCCTCTCAGCAGTCTATAGGAAACCAAGTTTAGAGAGAGCTTTGAGGCAATCTGCTTAGGACTTTGTGTTTATGCCCCCTCTTTTCTTTTTGTGGGGGAACTTCTTTGGGCATTCCAGTTGTTGCATGTATTGGTTGGGTACATACAGAAGTTGGCATTATATACCATGATGGGTATCAAGTGAGTTACTTGGGGGTTTATGCTCAATTCTGTGAGTTAATTTACAGTTCCTTGGTGGGAAGTTCATCCGGTAGTAGGCATGACCTGCCTTTGACTGAACAAAACTTAGCCTTGACTTATCCGGGCCACTGGTGTCAGTATTCGGGTCTTTGACCTAGTACGCTATCTTTACCACGCAATTTGCTTTGTTGGACTTAGTCGTCTTGGCTGTCTGTTCAGTTTGTTGAGAGAGTTTTTGTCTCTTAGGTTTAGCTATTATTGTTTTTTTTTTTTCTTTTGTTGTACAACCTGTTTAAGTTTGAATTCCACCAGGATGATTTGCCTTTTTTTTTTTTTTTTTTTTGGTAGACACAGCAGCCTCTATGCAATCATTGACATTTGTTCACAGCTTCTTTGAATATGCTGTGTTATTTGTATTTGGAGGAGTTTGAACTTTTGACAGGTTATCCCTTAATAAAAGGTAGTTTGCCTTAGAGTAGTTACTGACTGTTGCAGGGTTTGCTTGTGTTGCATAATTAGTTCTTATTTAGAAGGCGATTACTTTGTGGTTTAACATTACCAGAGTTGACACAACACTTCTCCCATATTTGTAATTACCAGGTCCAGTACGTTTGTACCTCTTGTAGATTTATGCACTAACTGACCTAGGTTGTTTGTATTTACAAAGTCTAGGAATCTCTGCACATGCAAATATGGGGTCATGTAGGATTCCAAGTTTCTAGAGGAATAATTAAAACTCCCCATGAGTATAGTGTTTGGTTGAATGGAGGGTGTCTCCAGTAGGTGTAAGTATGAGCTATGGGTTTCATGAGACAGAGAGGGTAACCTGTAGATTGAGCTTGTTAGGCAATGGTATAGGACTTTGTCTATGGTAATCTGGATGTGCGGGAACTCGTGTGTCATCCTGTTCAACCAACCTAGAGGTAGGCTTGTTATTGATAAAAAAAACCTCCACCTGTAGTCCAGTCTGTGCAGTTGCTGGTGTAAGTGTATGTAAGGCACTGAAGCCTTGCACTACCAGCGTGCTGTCTGTGGCTTTAAGCCATGTCTCACTGACTGCACAGATCTCTGCGTTCCCCAAGGTGAGGAGAGCTTGGAGGGAGTAGAGCTTATTGTTTAGACTCCTAGCGGTGAGCAGCAATGCCTTTACATTTCCTTTTTAGATTTTCCTTTGAAAGGTATGTCAATTTGGCATTGCCAAAAAGACAGTATGGGGTAGGAACGTTTTAGCCAATATTGAATAGACAAGAGGGGATAGGTGCAGACCATCCTTGGCAAAGCAAGGTGGCTTGTTAACCATATCCTCCCACGCTGACCTATATTGCTTTCCTGTAGAGTTACTCTAAAAAGAAAGCCAATTATTAGTCAAGTCATTTTCTGTTCTTATTCTGGCATTGTGAGGGTAGAATGTTGCTCAGTGCTAGGCAAATACCAGCCTGAGACACAGTCTGAGAGCTCCATAGTGTCTCTCCATAAAGTCTAGGGAGGCATGTCTTGGGTCATTTACCATTACATGGACTATGATTGACTCATACTGGTTGATTTCCCCTTGTTCAGCCTAGTGAGTTGGCATCCGTATGTTGTACAGTGGAGTCGCCTGTGATGAGAATTATGTGAAACTGTTGGTCCGAGTGAGATTATTGTGCAGCAGTGCCTTTCTGTACAGAGAACCATTTGTACCTCTCTAGATGTTCCAGCTGACATGGGCTGTATCATTCAACAGAGTACAGTTCAGCATCACTCCAGTCATCAAGAGGGAGTTTCCCTGCAACATTGAGTCCCTGTACACCCCCCACCCCTACCCAAAGTAGCAGGAGAGCAGACCACTAGCTTCTCAGTTTTTTTTTTTTTTAAACTCCTATTTTTGGGCTTCAGGTCAGCAAGGTAAATTCCGAGATTCTTAAGTGCAAGTCCTGGAATAGTGAGACTGAATGTGTTAAAATGAGGACCCACTCAGTTCATAGGTAGATACTAGTCTATCTGCCCTAGGGCATTCACAAGCCTAGCCAGAGTGTATTTGGCTTCTGCCTCCCTATTAGATTAGCCTACTGTCCCTCTGTAAAGTAGGTCACAGAAGGTACCCTTTTAAGATTAGTTTACTGTGCCTCTGTCTAGCAGGGACACAGAAGATATCCCAGGGGTGAATTTGCAATTTCCCATCCACGCGTCCAGATTTCGCTTGAAGAAGTTCAGTGAGGGGCTATGTCTAACATGAATTGGGATTCTATTCCAGAGTGAGGGGAGCCTCTGGGAAATGAATCTGTCCCTCCAGCATGTCCTATTTATTTTTGTGCTGAGGTTTAGGTCCCTGGAGCGTGTAGCTCTAAGGGACTTGGATTTTTTGAGGTGGAGCATGTCCATTAATTCTGGGTTTGACATGGCTTTGTACGTCCGGCATAGATCGCCTTTGAGTAGGCGGTAAGCAGCTGAGTAGAGCTGGAGTTTCTTTAGTCGAGCTGCATAGGACATCTGTTTGTAGCCCATGATCCTCTTGGTGAGGTACTTTTGGGGTCTCTCCAGTTGCTGCAGGTGTCGGGTAAGGTACATCCCAAAAGGGGCATTGTATTCAATTATGGGCCTGATGAGTGACGAGTAGAGGGGTACAATGACCTCTCTTGATCTAGATGCGAACCCTTTCGTGATAAGGTGGGATATATAGAAGGTCTTTCTAACCACTTTGGCAACATGATTATCAAAGGAGAGATTACTATCTACGTTGGTCCCCAAATCTCTAATTACTTCTTCCGTACTTAATGGATTACCACCTATGTGGTAATTTGTGGGCACCCTGTTTTTCCCAAAGGGGATGACTATGTACCTTTTAGCATTTAGCTTGAGGCCGTGGCTCTGGCACTAAGCATCCGTCTCTGTGAGACCCTTTTGGAGGATGCTTGTGTCAGCTGGAGATTCGATTATGGCCCCCAGTTTGCAGTCATCTGCGAACTTTGTCAGCCATAACCCCCCCCCCCATGTTAGCCTGATCCTCGGATAAGTATATACCGAACAAGAGAGGTCCCAGAACTGAGCCCTGTGGGACGCCACTTGTAACTGGTTCGGATTCGGACATGGCACCTGCGATTCTGACCATGTGGGTTCTATCTCTGAGCCAATTTGCAACCCATCTTGTGATATAGGGGTTGATATTTAAGCTGGTAAGCTTATTTATGATGCCCGAGTGGGTATTGTGTCGAAGGCTTTTGCGAGGTCCAGGTAGGCTGTGTGGACTACCTTGCCCTCATCTATGGCTTTGATAACTGTTTCAAAGAAATCAGCTAGGTTTAAGAGGCAAGATCTGCCCTTAACAAAGCCGAATTGGGTAGGGTCTAGTGTCTGGAGGCTCCCAATCTCTTTGTTTATGAGTTCCATGATAATACGCTCCATAGCTTTACAGATCAGACTAGTCAGGCTTATGGGGCGATAGTTTCCGGGGTCCGTTGTGGCACCACCTTTGTGGAGTGGGACCACTGTAGCTGTACACCATTCTTTGGGTACATATCCTGTAGTAAGGCTAAGTTTGAACAGTGACTTAATGTGAGGGTTCAGTTCTTCTTGGAGCTCGTGTAAGACACAGCCTGGGACACCGTCCGGTCCCATAGATGCTGTGTTTTTTTGCTTTGGAAAGGGCAGCTTTCACCTGTGCATCTGTGATGTCAGGGAGGTTACATTCAGTTCAGATAGGCATTTACTCCTGTGGGGGGGAAGGGGGGGAGTTTGCGCTGAATCTGTCTGCCAGGATGTTGGCTATGTCTGTAGGTTTGGTATATTTTGTACCGTTCTGCAACAATTCAGAGCATATCTGGGAGTTTCCGCCCATGTTCCTGACATAACTAAAGAAGGCCTTGTGATTATCTTTAGTGTCTAGGGCAATTTTTCTTTCGAAACTGGCCTTTGATGATTTTATGAGGGATCGAAGTTTCTTGCTAATACTGATCAGAGATGCCTTCCCTTTTTGGGATTTTGCTCTGTCATGTAGTAGCTTCCTCCTTCTGTTGTATAGTTTATTTTTGGCCGGGGTCCACCAGACCGGTCTCCTGTTTTTGGAGGAGTGAGTCTTGGTTTTATTTGGGATAGCACGATCCATGCATTCCTGCAGGTGCTCATAGAATGCATTTGTAAAGGATTATGCGGATTGGGCTGTATTATCCTCTGGCCCAGGGGTTTTGAAGGATTCCACCTCAGTCTTGAGAAGTGCAAAGTTGGCTTTTGAGAAATTCTTTACAGTGATTTCCTTGGCTGGGGGTGGGGACGGGATATGAATGTCCAGGGAAATTTGTTTATGGTCTGATCTTACCAATGAGGGGTTTACCTCTGGTGTGGAACATAGAGTCCCCATGTTGGTGATGACCAGGTCCAATATGTTGTTCCCTCTTGTGGGAGTGGTGACCAGTTGTTCCATTGCGTTAGAGTTTATAAATTCAAGGAACCGTTGGGCGAGGGTGTTTGGGCTTGAGTAGTTTTCCCAGTCAATGACTGGGTAGTTGAAGTCACCCAATAACATAGTGTTTGGAGAGACCTTCATATTCTCCAGTGTTCTCAGGAATGTCAAGTGGGGTTCCTGTAATAGGGAGGGTGTTCTGTAGCAGGCTACAAACTGAAAGGCAGTTTTGCCCACTGTTAGTTGCACATGGATGGTTTCCGATGCTTCGTGCAGTGCCACTAAACTGGAGTTGTAGGTATCTTTGATGAATATAGATACTCCCCCTCCTTTTGTGCTTCGGTCCGAGTTTTGGGGCCAAAACGCATGGTAGAGTTATAACCTGGTAGTGCTGGGGTGCTCTCAGGAGCCTTGAACCAGATTTCTGTTACTGCACAGACATCGATTTTCTCCATACTGAGGAGAGCCTCGAAAAGTGCATCTTGAGGTTTAGACTTCTGGCATTGAGTAGCATTACCTTTAGTTTTTTTATCCTTGGGTTGTCTATGGAGGTGGGTTTGTCCTTTGAGCCTTGCCTAAAAAAGGCACTATGGGGGTGGCAAGAGCCTTGGCCAGTATACGAAAGCCTAAGGGTGACAGGTGCAAGCCGTCCCTAGCGAAGCAACGTGGCTTGTCGAGCATGTCATCCCAGGCTGACAGACACTGGATCCCCTTTGAATGACACTAATACTTTAGCCAATTGTTGAAACTGATCATTTTGTCTTTATACTGTGGCATAATTCTTGGTGAGGGCAAGATGCTACTCAAGGTCAGGGTCATACCAGCCTGGGCTACATGGTCAGAGCTCCTTTGTCTCTCTTCATGTAGTCCAGGGAGGTATGTCTCAGGTTATTCACACCAGCATGGACAATGACGGAGTCCTACTTGTACTTGCTTTGGAGTGACCTGAGTGCTTGCGTTATGTGCGGATCCTGGCACCCGACAGGCAGCTTACAGTGACCTTCCCCTTGTTCAGTCTGGTGAGCGGGACGTCATTGTGCTGGACAATAGAGTCCCCTATAACAAGTGTATTTGGTGTGTTGTTTGGACTTAAGGGCTATGACTGTGAGGCACACTGATTTTGAGAGATATGTGATTTGTGGGTATTGTTGAGGGGTGGCTGTTGCTTGGATATCTGCTTAGGAGGTCTTTGCTGTTTAGGCAGATTTTTATTTAGAGCCTCCGAGTATGTTTTATGTGTTTATGTGTTGGGTATGCAGATGCAATAGGTCTGTGTGAGACTGGATTTGTGGTGTGGGTGGTTACCTTTTCCTCCTGAATGACTGTGCCAGTCTTGGGTTGAGAGAGCTCTGCCTCCAGTTTGGCTGTGTAACTGCATCTCTCACATGTATTAGAGTTTGTTGGAAGGAGGAGAGGGTTGTCTGTGTACATAAGGCAATTGTAACATTGCCTCAAAATTCCCAGATTCACCAGCTGGACTGGAGAGTAACCTTGAAACTGACCCTTGGACATACCAGATTAGTATAGGGAACTGTTTTTTTACTGATCAGATTAGGGAAGGGAACTGATTTTTCACTTTATCAGGAAGGACCAATCGGGAGCCTAATACTTATGAGAAGTCAAGGAGGGTGTAGTGCTTTAGTTAGTTAGTGTTTCCTTATAAGAGCTGAGCAAGTGCAGGGCTTTAGAAAGAGAATAGAGTGATTACTTTGAGAGTTTGAACAGTTCTAAGCAGCAGTTTTTGACATCTACTCTTTTCCTCTATGCCCCCCTCATAATTCCAGGACTCGCAGTAATGAGCTTTGCAATTGCACTAGGGAAATCCCTCAGCAACACACTGACCATTAGCCTTTCCTCCAGACCCTACTCTTTCTGGGGTTTGTCTGGTTTCCCTTGCACTGTGGTCTTCCCCTTGAGAACTGAGGTATCTAGAAGCAGGGAATTAGAGCAGTTACTGTCCCCTGTTCAGACGAGCAATAGTGCAGACGAGCAATAGTGCAACCACGATGCCTTACTCAGAAGGGGGCCTGTTTTTGCATAGCTATTATTTTCAGCTGGACTGCAGGCACTCCTTTGCTAGGATTGTACTCCGGAGTCACTGTATATGTAGCATACATTTTTGTGGTGTTTACCTGCAGGCGACACTCCAGCAGTTAGAGTTCACCACGTCTGCTGCATTGGAAAAGGTGAAGCAGTATTAGCCATTTGCTATTTTCCCTTCCAAACTAACTCATCCACCCCCCCCCCCCCTTTTCTGCTGCATGTCTGAAATCACTGTCACTTTATTCTGTTTCATACAGACTACTCAGTTGTGGCCTCTGCTTTGCATACAAGGCAATCTCTGATCCTGCTTTATTGGAAATGGTGCATATCTGTAAGTCAAGTGGTACACTGGTTACTCGCTCTAAAGACCTTAACCTGGTATGTGACATTAATAAAACCTGCTGGAGGGACAGATTTGTCTCCCAGAGGTTACCACACCTTTGGAACAGATTCCCACTTCATGTCAAACGGAGCACCTCATTGGTCCTCTTCAAATGCAGTCTGGAAGATGGATGGATGACTGCAAATTCACCCCTGGGGGCTCTACCTGTGTCCCTCTTGGACAGGGGCAATAGGTGCTGATCTTGGAAATAAGGGAAAGAACTTGGGTAGGCTTGTAATGGCCCTAGGGCCATTAGCCTAGTAACTTCCTATGATCCTATGTCTGATTTAACTCTCATAACGTGAATCTGACCAGTTAGGATGGAGATATCCTGAAGTAAAGACCTAGACATGTAACTGTGCTCTTGTCAGCCAAAAAGCATAGTGCAGTGCCCACTATTGCTAGTCCCGAATGTGTACATGCTTTTGCACAGCTGCTGTGCCCAGTTGGAATGAATGCACTCCTTGTCTGGGATTGTACTCTTGAGTCCCCTATGCATGTGGTGTGTACTTTTGTGCTCTTTCCCTAGAGGGCACTCCTTAGTGGAATTTGTTTTTGTTTTATTTCATTCATTCATTCATTCATTCATTCTTTGATGTTTGGCTTAGTCATGCTAGGCGAGTGTACTCTCTCTCTTTTTTTTCAGGGGAGCCTTGTGGTGCATTTCTACTGACTAGAGGAAATTTGGCAAGGCTCTGGAGAACTTCCCTTACTCTTTACAGTAACTGACCGTCCACCTCCGCTACCCACAAATAAAGCAAATGGGAAGTCAACTTAATGCCTTATCCAAAGGACTTCAGATTTAGGAGTGCCACAACTGCTTTATGCAGTATTGGAAAATTAATCCTAGTGTGGGAATAGAACCCATAGCCTTCTAACCTTCCAGCACTGTGAGTGGGTATGCTGCAAGTTGAGCCACTGACACTGCTGTCTAACTCTGTTGTCCTGGAAAGGATGCACCGGAGTTGGTCACTTATTCCTTTCCCAGCAGTCGGGCTGCTACTTGAATGTGGGCCAGTGTCGGGGCTTTTTCTCTGCATTGCAGAGCCAGTGTCAGTCTGTCCTGGATACTTTTCATAGAGCTGCTAACAGGTATTCTCTCAGATCATGAACAAGCCTTTTGCCCAGACAGCAGCTTCCCTCACCCATGAAAAGAGGGGCTTATAGTTGGTCGACAAATTGTGTCATTGATGCTGTTAGCCAGGTTTGGGTTGCTCATTGCATATATAGCAGCTGAATCACTTACAGCCAAGGCTTGGCTGGGCTCCGTCATTTCTGATGTGCATACCAGCATAGCTTTTGTCCTCTGACAAGACGTAATGTACTACTGCATCTAAGTATCTGTTTGCAGTACCTTTATTTGAGTGTTGACAGTGCTTGATTTTTTATTTTTAGCTTCACCAAGGAGAAATGGACAACTATGCTCATTTCAGATCATTCTTTTGGTTTGTCCTCTTCTAAGTAGATGGGTTTTGCAGTTAGGCATTACTGCTTTTGAATTTTCAGAATTCTATATATTTTGACCACGAAGGCCATTTGTGTACTGCAAGGGATCATGCACGTAGTAGACATTTTTTCTATCTATAGCAAGTGTGATTCCTACCCTGGTGTTTTTTGCCCCTCTGTCTGCTGCTCGTCAAACCTCTCCCTATTGGGTACTGCCCATTTGTTCCTCTGTATAATGATCCCTCCAGATGGCTTGGCTCTCCTCTCATCCCCCCCGCCCTTGGCAGGAAAATGAGCTGCCTCGCTGGGGACCCGTAATGCCTTCCCCTTCCCTGTAGTGCCCAGAGCCCCTTATGTATTTGTTAATGAAGGTTACCAGCAGGGGGTTGCTTGGTGAGAAGAAAGTTGCCCTTCCTCCCAGGGATTGTGGCTGTGTCTCTCTAACTGCACTTCAGTCATTCTCCCATGCCATCTCTGTCAATTGCTTGAGCCAATAATCAAATATGGGTCACTCAAGTTGTAGTCAGGGCAATTTCCTTGTACTCCTCTGGAGCTGCCTATATGTAGCAGTTATTACAGAAATTATTTTTCATACTGAATCGGAGAGTCAAAAGGAAATGCAGGGAATTACAGTGAAAACAGAAATATGCCTGAGATGTAGGTTAACTTGCAGCTGCTTAACAGACGTTTCTATTTCAGAATTTCCACAGTACTCCACATTTGATGTTAAACATTGCAGTGTTTTGTATCATGTGGCAGGTTGTAGTATGTATTTCATACGCTGCTGACATCTGTATTTTCCTGTAACTAAAACTGCTGCCTGGCAGTTTGGACTGAACCCATTGCAGTGTTTGCTGTGTCTGGTGCCCCACTAGGTAACTAGCTAAGCTTGTGAGCTTGCAGACTTGTTTTCTTTTTCTAACAGCTGTATGACCTGTGAGCATTTAATGAAGTAAATGATAAAGCAAATAGTTTCTTAACTTTAGATACATACGATCCTTTCTTTGTTGTTGGGGAAGACGGCCACAAAATGTTTCTGTCTTCAGCTTCCTTAACCCTTCAGACTGTAACAAGACTTGCAAAATTCATGTCTACCTATTTAAATGTCAGATTAATTGCTACCTGATATGATTTGACACACTGTACGATCTGATAAGGAGAGTTCCATTTTCTGTAATCTTTAGAACTTCAGCATCCGGATTTAGGCCTGCTTTGTGGATAACTTTCCCACAACATTTCCAGTTCTTTCCTGATGTGCAGAAGCTTTGGAAAGAGAAATACATTACTGCATTGCACCTTCCGTAAGTGTTCTCTCTTGTTTTTCAGCCCCCCCATATAAGAGGTCCCATTTTTCCTTAGTCTTAGTAAGAAATGTAACCTTTTTTTTTTCCTTTTATTTAGGGCTTTGGCATGCCATAGTTACAGAGCATAATAATATTTCTGCTCCTCCGTGAATGCACTGAAATAGATTCATTCACATGCTGCTGCCTACATTTAAAAGCTTTTATTGTCTGGCATTTCAGCATGACACAACTGTTGTAATGTCTGGGAGTTTAATGATGATGATCAATATCATTGGAGGAAGGTCCCAGAGAGTTTACTTCTGTTGAAGAAATTTCTGTTATTCATTGGTCACCCCCACCCTTTGCAAATCTTTCTCATAACTCGATCAGACATTATTCCTCTGAGGGGAAAAAAATCATCAAAGCTCAGTCAGTTTTTTTTTTTAAATATAGTCTGAGGGAGGTTCTCCGGTTCGATTCTCTGCTGGGGTGCCTTCTGTGCGGAGTCTGCGTGTCCTCCCTGTGGTCACGTGGGTTTCCTCCAGGTGCTCCGGTTTCCTCCCACATTCCAAAGGCATGCAGTAGGTGGATTGGACACACTAAATTGGCCATAGGTGAGAGTGTGTGCGCAAATGAACTACCTCGGCAGGGCTAACCACCTGGCATTGTAAACCTTGGCTTGAGGATGATTGTCACTGCAGAAATGACACCCCAACCCCATGTGCAAAATGGGAAAAGGGGATGAATGGATGGAAATAGTCTGAAAGACCTCATAGGTTATGTAGGATGTTCATCGTGTGACACTGCTGCAGTCATTACACTTGGGTTATCCTGCCATCAGGCGGTTCCCCAGCTGGCCCGAGTTCCAAAGTCTTGGTCCAGTGTCGGTTGCTGTCACCTTCTCCCTGACGTCAGTGTGACAGGGGTATACAAGTTGCAGCCGACGCCATTTTCTTCAGTCTTTCTTGCCGCGTGGTGCCCGAAGCAAAAGCGGTTCGCAAGTGCCATTCGGCCTACTCCTGAGATTTTCATTCCAAATCCAGAACCGAAGTCTTCTACAAAGCTAAGTACCCCGTTGGGGAAACTTTTTCTTGCCTCAGACCGATGTCAGTAAAAGTTAATAACTATTTCTTGTGGGAAGCAAATACCTCCTAAGGATTTCCATTCTTATTGTATCCCATGCCTAGGCCCAGACCAAGACGTTACTGGTTGGCGGTTTTGTGCTAGGTTTAATAAGCGCACTATTAAACGTCTGTTTGATTTTGCCCGACATTTCTTTGGCAGAAAATTTAATTATACCATGCCGTCAGAACTTCCGACGATCGGTATTCATAAAAAGCGCAAAGACAAGGACAGGCATCCGAGGCCCAAAACTGATGACGAAACCTCTTCCAGGTCAGTCACCGGTTCTCCGGTTTACAGTGAGGAGCCTTTGCAGCCCCTGATGACCGCTTCTGCAGAACCACAGGCCGCCTCCGACCCCACGTGGAGATGGCTGGGCCTTCGGACGAGCTAGCTTTTGAACAGACCGAAATCGATCCTGCAGAGGGATCCGAAGTACCTGAGCTACCCGCAGCTTCAGAGGGTGTCTTCAGACCTACTCAACTAAGCATTAAACCCTCTTCTAAGTAAAACCCCCCTTTAAAAACTAAGAAACAAGTACAGCATTCTCCAGGACAGGCCTCCATGCCTAAGAAACAAATGCTCAAAATGGCCGAAGACCTAATCACCCTGATCAGGGGTTCCCATCCCCCACCTGTTAAAAGGCCTAGACAGGATGCAGATTACGATTCATCCGGCCAGGGTTCCATTTCCTCAGATTCATCCTCAGACCTGGGATACTCTTTATCCCCTTATGAGGATTCTGATGCTGAGGAATCTATTCCATCAGCCTCTCCACCTGAGGACTACTCCTTTGGGGAAACCTTGCATACCATGAGGGAGCATTTCCATTGGGAAGGTCGGGATTACTCAGAATCCAAGAAAAGGCTCAGAGACTTCCTATTATTACCTCAACACAGACCCCTGGCTATTCCGCCAGTGCTAGGTATTGTGGATGATGTGTACACCGAATCCAGCTTAAATCCTGATTCCTTACCTCCAGCTCCACTTAAACCGGACAGATATTACAGAGTCCCTGACTCGCACAAATTTCTGTATAAAATCCCTGTTGCTGATCCCGAAACTATTTCTCAGGGACCCAAAGGGGTTAAGGCCTCATCAGCAAAGAACCCGGTTCCCTCTGACAGAGATTCCAGAGCACTAGACAGATGGGGAAAGAAGGTATATACGTCTGCAACTTTAGCAATGAGAGTCTTAAATTGCCAGTTTCACATGCTAAAATATCAGCAATTTTTGATGTCTCAGTTGAAACAAAAAATGCTTCCAGATACAGATCCTCCTAATTTTAAAGAAATGCAGGATTTATTGCATGCCGCTGAACAAGTGGGAAAGCATACTTTGCAATGTGGTTTTGATTCTTTATAGGCCTCATGCAGAGCAGCAGTTACAGGCTCTGTCATTAGAAGACATGCATGGTTAAAAGAACATACGTTACCAGATAATGTTAAAGCTAAATTACTGGATGCACCTTTACAGCAGGATGTTTTATTTGGAGTTAAGTCAGAAGAGGTATTAAAGAAAATGGAGGATAAGGCAAAATCTATGCAAACAGTGAAGGATTTCTTACAGGTTCAACCTCCTTGCTTTAGCAGAAACTGGCCAACAAAGAATAGGTCCTTTCCAGTTAATGACAGACCTCAAAGGGCAGATACAGACGTCCAAGAGGTAGAGGCAACCACAAGGTCCTTACAGGCCTCAACAATGGGGTGCATCAGGCCAGAAAGAAGGGGAAGACCGGCACCAACCATATAAAAAACAGCCCCAATGACTTCCCACTCCAGCTGCCAAACAACTCACTCTTGGCAGCCCCTTTGGGAGGAAAACTGGCACTTTTTTATCACAATTGGCATGTGATCACCCAAGACAAATGGGTTCTCAATATTATTTCAAAAGGTTACAGGTTCCACTTTCGCACTCTGCCAAGATTAAAAGGAATGCCAAATCTGCCACTAAATCAAAGGGCAGAGGCCCAAAAACAAATGATGGCACTCATGAACATGGGAGCTATTCAAAAGGTACCACCACAGGAACAAGGGCAAGGATTTTACTCAAGACTCTTTCTGACTCCCAGAAAAGACAAAGCCTGGAGGCCCATTATAGATCTTTCTTCACTAAACACTTACCTGGATGTTCCGAAATTCAAAATGTTGACATTACAGCAGCTTCTTCCCATGCTGGGCAAGCAAGCTTGGCTCGTGACTTTGGACCTCAAGGAGCCATACCTGCATGTCCCTATCAGACAAAACTGCAGAAGATACCTCAGGTTCTTAGCTGGTCCAGTGCACTATCAATTCTCTGTACTGCCCTTTGGATTATCTACTGCGCCCCGGGTCTTCACAAAGTGCCTGGCACCAGTAATTGCATTTTGCAGACAGAAAGGAATTCAAATTTACCCATACCTGGACGACTGCCTGATTCAAGCAGAGAGCAAGGACAGTCTTCTACAGCATCTGGCGTTTGTAAAAAAGTTAAGTTGCCTGGGGCACACAGTAAACGAAAAGAAATCAAAACTAGTGCCCTCACAAGAGATAATATTCCTGGGTGATAATATTCCTGGGTGCCAGCTTGAACACAACAGCCCAGATGGCTTTTCACACACCAGACAAGGACAACTGACTCAATACTTTCAAGTGATGGTAACAAAGACCCGACTCCCTGCAAGAAAAATTCTGCAGGCCTTGGGCTTCATGCCATCTTGCATACTACTAATTCCATATGCCAGACTGCATATGAGGAAACTACAATGGCACCTAAAGAATGTATGGTCTCAACACTGTCAAAGTTTGGAAACAGTTATACCACTAATACCTTGCCTTCAACAGGAGTTATGATGGTGGGCTCAAGCTTGTCACCTCAACAAGGGGCAGCCTTTCACTCAACCCACAGCCAGGCAAATACTGACAACAGATGCATCGGATTACGCCTGGGGAGCGCACATGGCAGGAAAATGTATTCAGGGCAAGTGTCCGCAGAACAAAGGCATCTTCACATCAATTAAAAAGAGATACTAGCTGTACAAAATGCCCTTATAGCTTTCAAGGACCTGTTGCATCCAGGACAACTACTACTAAAGACAGACAACACCACAGTTATGTGGTACATAAGCAAGGGGGCACTCACTCCTACCCCCTCTGCGGACTAGCCATGACCTTGTGGAACACCGCTATAAACTATCAATTTCATCTACAAGCACAATTCCTGCCAGGAGAGAAAAACACACTGGCAGACAACTTGAGCAGAAATATCATGGATCCCCACGAATGGGAATTGAATCCTCAAATATTCAAAATGATAACAAAGAAATGGTGGAGCCCCAGACATAGATCTGTTTGCCTCCCCAATGAATTGCCAGCTAAAGAAATTCTGCACAAGGAGTTACCATCCGCAAGTATGGAAAGTGGATGCCCTCTCATTCAGCTGGACAAACCTACAATTATATACTTTTCCACCACTGCCTCTTCTCCCAAAGGTACTCATAAAAGCCAGGCAAGAAGAGCCAAAAATTATCCTGATTGCACCAGACTGGCCACGCCAGCACTGGTACCCAATCTTAAAAAACTTAGCACAAGGACCACCCTGGATTTTGCCTCAAATACCACATCTGCTGTCTCAGCACAACAATCAGTTACTCCACAGCCAGCTAAAGACACTAAACCTAGCTGCATGGAAGATTCCCTAGCCACGCAAGCAATGCCTCTCTCCAAAGCAGTTCTGGATGTCATTCTGGAGGCCAGAAGGCCTAGTACCAGGAAAGCCTACTCGGATAAATGGAAGAGATTCTGTGCCTGGAACCAGGCTCACAGCCTTGATCCTCTTGTGCCAAACATTCCTCAGATACTACAATATTTGACTGAGATGCTGGACAAAGGCCTCTCCTTTTCATCCATCAAGATCCACGCCTCAGCCATCTCTGCATATTACAACACGGATCCACCAATTTTCTCTAATCCTTTGCTAAAACAGTACCTCAGAGGGGCTAAAAACATAAGACCGCCCCGTAGAGCACCTACTCCTACTTGGGACCTCAACTTTGTTTTGGAAAAATTAACTTTACCTCCTTTTGAACCAGCTAGCACGGCAGAATTAAAATACATTTCTTGGAAAACTGCTCTGCTCCTGGCAATAACTTCTGCAAGAAGAGTTTCAGAATTACAGGCACTAATGGCAGTGGAACCTTTCCTCATTTTCCACCAGGACAGGGTATCCTTAAGAACTAACCCTACGTTTATGCCTAAGGTGGTTTCAAGTGTTTCTCTAAACCAAACCATTCACTTGCCTACTTTTTATCCAAAACCACAGAATAAAGGGGAAAGATTACTGCATTCATTGGACATTCACAGGCAGTTACGCTTCTACTTGGACAAAACCAAAGCTTTCAGAAAATCTGAGCAATTATTGGTAGCATATGCTGCAGCAGCACAGGGAAAAGCTATTTCAAAATAGACAATTTCCAAATGGATAGGACATTACATACGTTTCTGCTATACGCACCATGGAAAACCTGTGCCTAACAGCATTAGGTCTCACTCCACCAGGGCAACAGCCACTTCAACTGCCTACCTCAGAGGAGTACCTACCAAGGATATTTTGGAAGCAGCAACATGGAGTTCTGTGCATACCTTCACCAAGCATTACCATCTGCCTCTATACTCTAAATCCAGAGCTGGCTTCGCCTCTGCAGTGCTGCAGGGCCTTATAGCCACCCCTAACACCTTATAGAACCAACCATCCTACCTCAGCTTTGGGATTCTACCCAAGTGTAATGACTGCAGCAGTGTCACACAATAAACATAGTACAGTTTTGTACCTACCATAAATGTAGATGTTCGAGTGTATACACTGCTGCAGTCCAGGTTACCCTCCCTCCTTCCCTCTTACTGGCTAGTACGTACCTAGTTCCTCTACCTTTTACTACCTATGGGGAGTATTTGCTGGTAGCTGCAAGTATGTTTGCATTTCTTATGTATGTTTTATTAGCAATTTGAATAGCCTACCTATCTGGGGGCACCTGACATCTGGGGCAAGAAAAACTGAAGAAAATGGCGTCGGCTGCATCCTGTATACCCCTGTCGCACTGACGTCAGGGAGGAGGCGACAGCAACTGACGACGGACCAAGACTTTGGAACTCGGGCCGGCTGGGGAACCGCCTGACAGCAGGATAACCCAAGTGTAATGACTGCAGCAGTGTCTACACTCGAACATCTACATTTATGGTAGGTACAAAACTGTACTTTTCTTGGCTCTTCAGCCATTAAGTTCTGTATGGCCAAGAGCCCATCTTTTACTAGGCATTCTTGCCTCAAGGTAGTAGTTATAGATGCAAGCATTCTGTCTGGTAAGTCTATAAAAACTGTCGCCAACATCAATAATGGTGAACAAGCTTACAGCTGCAGCTTCTTCCAGGGTTCAAGACTCTCCTCCTTCCTTCTAGGCCTGTAACTTTATTGCACCACAATAGCTTTCTCAATCATTTCTCTAACTTGATTAGGATATCTGCTGCTACTTGTAGACTGGATACCAAACCTCCATTTGAGATATTCACCCTAGCCCCACTTTTTTTAGGGCCCCAGGGACCCCAGCTTTATTTTCCTCCTGTGTTCTTTTCTCCCTGGTGCTTCCTCGCTGACTTCAACTCCTGTTTTAGGGCACCAGACATTGCTTTTCAGACACCTGGTTTCCCAAAGCTTTTGTGCCAGATATTGGCCTTCTCAACATCTCTGCTAACAGCATCTGGCTTTCTGGCACTGGTGGGCTAGATTCCTTCCGTGGCACTCTAGCTCATGCCGGTTCTTTCAACTTTGCATTAGTGTTTTCAGGTTCTGGTACGGGCATTTCAGGCAATAGGACTTTAGATCTTTCAGGCACTGGCAGTACAGGCATCATCCCCAGCTAATATCTGTGCTCTATCCTGTAGAGGAGGTCACTTTAGGACTAGCTCTACCTTCTACAGTCCCCCACTTTTTTCTGTGCTGAATTAGTACTACAAGCCTTCAGCACCTGTACTCATCCCATTTCTCATTAAGGTATTTCCCTTCCACCCCATATCCTACAAGAATGCTTCTGTTCTCAAGAGTCTGAGCCCCCCCCCCCCCCCCCCAGAAATGTAGAAAATGTCTTTGCAAAATGAAACCAATAGGTTCAACTTGGATTTGCATGTAGATGAATAGATGACAAGGAAGATGTCACCCCCCCCCCCCAACCGTAAATTCAGGACATTTCTGTAATTATTGCAGTACAGAGAGAGTTGGTCTGCTGAGTCGGTCTTATTACATTTAAAGGAGACTCCAGAAGGCGTATTTCATTCTACCCTTGTCCTTCTGGCTGGCTGTGCTCTTGTGAACCTCCTTCAGGATGCTGCAAACCTAACCTCTGAGAACCCTGAGGTAGCACCATTTCCTAAGAAGGCAGGCCACATATTCTAGCTTTGAGGGAAAGCTCAGTTTGGGGGAGCCTCCCAGTCCAAATGTTGAAACTTCAGAAGCAATCCTGTACAAAGGTATTATACACAGAACCCAGCTGCCTAACCCTCAGATGAGGAGTTCCAGGCTGCAGACAAATTTAAAAAATGCTACTACTTTAGCCTTGCTGACACTGAAATGCTACATACATGCAGTGCACTTTCAGAGGGGTGCAACAAATGAATTGCAGCATCCTGGGAAGTAGTTGTGTGATGGTGCTGGTAACACAACTTAAGCTTATGTCCACAACTCGGTGTCATGCAGTTAAATCTGGAGTCCTTTTTATTTGTTTCTGATGAAGACATCAGAAGTCCAACCAGTGTCACTAGCTTGAAACTCAAAATATGTCTGGGTGTAGGTTCTGCCAGGTTCCTATATAGCAGTAACAAACCTAGAAATAACTTGTGTTGGGTCCAGCTCATCTTACTTTGCTTAAAGTTCTTTATCAAATGCTAAACGCTTGCTAAGAGAAATGGAAGTGAACAGCCTTGAGAAAAACAAGGTAGATTCAGGCATACCTTCATGATCTCTGGTTTGTTAGCTGAGGCAATGCCTTGTCTGTCCAGTTAACAGAAATAACTTTCTTGGGCCACCTGTCTGCCCTTTTATTTCTGCTCAAATCCAGACTGTCTTTAATTTAATAGCTTCCTTCTCTGAAACTGTGTTTCTTAACTATGTAGTAGAGATGCTCTTCCTCACTATTACACTTACATACAGCTTGTCTGTCTTGTGGACAATGTCATCTCTTCCGTCACAGTGGAGATCCTTGTTTCTTGTTGAATTCTGTTCACACTTCCACAAAGTCCCAGGCTGTATATAACAAAAAGAAGTTCCTACCTTTAATTTCACATAGCCATCCATCTTCACAGGAATGTCTTCTCTCCTGCCTATAATTCCCAAAAGAACTGTAACCTCAATTTTCCCAATGCACCATTTTTAACATTTTTGTGGTAGTGGCGATCGCACACATTCCTCGGCTAGATTTAAGTTTCACTGCAAATAAACGTGCTCCAGCTAGCTTTTCAGGATGCCCAGTTCAGCTACTTCATTACATGGCCCCTCACCTAGCATGTTGAGATCTGAGGCTAATTGGCAGCGTCCTCCAAAACCATATAACCAAGACTTGCCAGTCCACTAAAATGGACATGTCAGTCTGGGTCTCTGTTTTTATCCTGGACCTAACTTGTACTCTATGCTTGCTCTGTCTTCCATTCAGGTATATTGCTTATGTTTGACCTTTGGAAAGGTTGTCTACACAATCCTCTAGACCTGTCGTCTGGCTGTCAACCCCTGTAACAGCCTCTTTTTTTTCTTTTTTTTTTTTTTTTCTCCTATGACCAGGAGCATAGCTATCTCAAATTTAAGTTTATTGACTAGTTAGCATAGAATTACCATTTGTCTGATAGCAGCCTTTTTATGCTCATTCTGCCATTTTGTTGCCAAGTCTGGTCAGCAACAGTATTTTTGCCAGCAATAATTACTCTTGTACTGATTTTTGAGACCTGGCTAAAAAAAAAAAAATCAGAAAAGGCTGTTTAAACATGGGTCTTTGATCAAGGTACAAATTCTCAAGATTAATGTGTTACCAGCCAACTAGTACTGTTGGGCTTGCTTCTTTACAAAGATTTAATGGCATTAAAGATAAAGTATACCTTGAGCTTCCTGAGCCATTTAATCACACTGGTTTCTTTAATGAAAGAAACCAGTGTGATTAAATGGCTCAGGAAGATAAAGTATACCTTGAGCTTCCTGAGCCATTTAATCACACTGGTTTCTTTAATGAAAGTTTTAGTTAAACACAAAGAGCATCTTCATTTGTGATTTGGAAAGGGAATTAATATGTTTAATAATTTTGTTGTTTAGAACTTTTGATTCCTCTATGCACACAGATTTATACAACGGCATTTTTCCCTAAAATTGACAGACTTGGATCTTCTCGTTTGAACTTTTTTCTTTTTTAGAAATAATAGATCAGGAAGCATATTGTTGTGGTAAAGCATATCCACTTCTGGTTTTACAACTTGCACATGTATTACCACTAGTGGTGATGAAATTAAACCAGAATTGGGGACTGACCCTTTTTTTAAGACAAGTTTTTCACCTTCCAGTGTGAAACCCCTCAATATCCAAAATCATTCAAGCAATTTTAGGCTTCTCTTGACCACCAAATCCACAGCATGGACTGAGGAAGAGGAGTGCTTCTTGGACCTGAGGATCCCAGTGTTTAACTTTCCAAAGGACTCCCTTTTATACCTGCCAAAAGAGCCAACATGGTGACCATATGGATTGACTTGAGACTTTATGCTGAAACTCAGTTTACATTCAGCTTTTAGTGAGGTGAAACATTTCGGCTATGACGGGGCTTTTTTATTGAGTAAGCCCAGCTCTTGCAGTCTTGTGCTTGTTCTTACATGCCTCAACAAAGTTGTTCAGTGCAAAGGGAATTTAAGATTGCTTTTGGGTAACAAACCTGAAACAAAAGATTAATGTATCATGAAGTCAGTAGTTCAGTTGGATAATTTTTGATTTATGAAATATGATCAAGGACAATGACATCATTGTTACGCTTCAAAGTGTTTGCACTGAACACATGCTTAATCTTTAGAGCTCTTGACAGGTTCCTTTACATTTTATGTACAGTCAGTATCAAAATTAAAAGCGCCTTCCTTGAGCTTTTGTATCCAAAGCACATTGATTGTACCTCATTTTAGTCCATATCAGTAAAAAATCCTACAGTTGATTCATTTTTGGTATACCTAAAATCCACAGAGATGAGCATATCCCACCTTTTGTATCAGTTGTAGTTGCTAGTGGCTGTAAAACCTTGTGGTGCAAGTGTGGCTAACCTAGTTATGGCTAACTGGGAGCACCAATTTGTTTTGGACCATCACTCTTACATTGAACACCTCGCTTATTATACACGCTTTTTAGATGACATTTTTATTTTATTTAAAGGGAATGAAGCTCAGGCAGTTGAGTATGTGGCTTATTTGAATGGTACCACCAACTTTTTAGAGTCGACGTTCTCTTTCAGTACTTCGAGGATTTCATATCTTGACATCATGTTGGTAAAGGATACAGAGGCAGCTTGCTTCATAGCCCTAATTCATAGGAAACCAACTTATTCCAACACATTCTTGCACTTCACCAGTTGTCACCTGTTTTCACAAAAACGAGCAGTGATTAAGGGCCAACTGGTGAGAGCTGCGAGAATGATTAGTAGAGATATGGACTACGTAGAGGAATGTTCATTACTGAAAAGGATGTTTATGAGCCGTGCCTACCCCCTCAAGTTGGTGGATGACCTTATCAGTGAGGTCTCACAGAAAAGGTCATCTAAATTTTATGAGCCTTTATTGCCTGTCAAGATGTACACGAATGCAACAGTAACAGCTTTTCCCACAGTAGTTGAGTGCACAGAATGTATTTGTGAACCACATTGTTTTCACCCTCCAAGATTCATCACCACATTTACGGTTGACAGTCCCAGCTTGTGGTACATCATTAATAAGAATTGGCACTTGTTTGGAGCTGACCACGTAGTATCCTCTAAATGGGTCCTTCCCCTAAAGTAACTTATAGAAAGGCCAAGAATCTTAAATCTTGGTTTGAGCAGAAACCTTCGTCAACCAGGTCACCTAGCATGTTTAAATGTCAATCTTGTAATTATTGCAAGTTTATTTTGGAATCGAATACATTTTCTGTCCAAGACTACAAGTTTCATTTGAAATGTAGGGTGAATTGTAATTCTAGTATGCTTGTCTATTTGGCTCAGTGTCAAAATTGTCCAGGGTTTTACATCGGCAAGACCGAACGTAAGCTTAGGGACTGCATATATGAACACATGTATGCTATAAGGAAACATAAGGAAACAAATGCATTGGCCAAACACATAATGGAGCATCCCACTCACCAATTCAAATTTTTGGGAATAGAACAGGTGGGACATGATGGTAGGGGTGGCCCAACACAGCTTAGACTGTTGGAAAAGGAATTACATTGGCAGATTAGATTAGAAGCATATCATTTGCCAGGTCTGAATGAAGCCTGTTCCATTTCTAGTGTCCTTCGTATTCGAAGTTTAAAAAGATAGGTTTATAGGAGGTTATTAAGTAAATTAAACTACTAGTATGTTCAGTGGTCATTTTTAATTTATTTTTCAAGTCCATTTCATTCACTCATTTAATAGTTTGTAAGAGGTTTGTCTTTTAAGGACAATTGTACTGATTATTGATTAGTGTTTATTGTTGTTAATCCACTGTTTAAACAAGAAGCTTGAATGGGAATGCTTTAAGTGACTCATGATCTTGGTGATTTTTGTCTGTCATTACATGATACTGGGTCACTTTATACAACACACTATTTATTTTGATTAGAATAGTGTTTGCTATTATGGATGACCATGTTTATTCATAGGTATTATTTTTCACTTTTATTTTTATTTTTTTATTTTTTATTTTTATATTTATTACTGCTCTATGTGCATTGTTTAACATGTTGTCTCTGTGAACGTTCTTTTTATGTACTGCTTTGACAGTTTGTTTTAGTTATTCGGTAAGATTGTCTGGACTTACCTTTGTTAGGGTGTTTGTTTTTAAACATGACATTAACCACCACATAGTTAATTGGTGATAATTTAATTTTGATGTCACACTATTTAAGGTATGCTAATTGCTGAATCATAAGGTATGCTAATTGCTGAATCATGTTTTCTGAAGAAGGAGGCAAACGAAAAGCGCTTCAATAAATTCATCATTGGTTTTATTTTGAGTGTTTTTTTACCTGGCGACATTATCATCTATGACTGTGATTGTATTTGGGCATTGGCTGCATCCAGTTTGTTTGGTATTTTCAGTTCTTGGTTCACTTTTTTATTTACTGGTCTGTTCTTGTTTTTTAATTATAGAATTTAACTCAAGACACAGTGTTAGACTGAGTCGTATGACTGATTTTTTTTTTTTTTTTACACCACTGGCATTACTGCATTGTTTGCATTGTGACGTATTATTGTACAATTTTTTTTTTTTTGTATTTAATGTTAATATGCTTTACCAAGTCAAAGATGGAGAGATACAACAGCCCCAGTTTTTGCAAACTTGGTTATGGCACAAGGGGAAGTACCAATCCATTTAAACATCCTCTTTTTAGGCTTTTCCTTTTGCAAAAGGTACACTGAGGACATATTATTCATTCGGATAGATGACTTTTTTTTAAATGTTAATATATTTAAACAAAAAGTACTGAGTTTCTTCACTTCACTTGTTAATTAGTGATTCAGGTTGTGTGTGAATTGTTGGGCCTGGTTATTTATTAATTTGGGCTGTCAAATGTTACACAGCAGGTTACATCGCAAAAAGACAGTTGTAAATGATTATTTCTACTATAGGAGTTGACATCTAAAACATATTAAACTCAACATAGCGAGGGAACAAGTTTGTTAGGGCCTCTAGAATTAGTGAAAATGGCAAGTTTCTTAACGAAATCACTTTTGTTTACCTGAGCTATTTTTGGATAGAGAATACCCTAAGGACCTTTAAAAGACTGGCAGATGAGATTGTCTTTAAAAGGAGCCTTTATTTTCCTCCCATTTTGGAAAAAAAGTTTTCCAGGCAGCAGGAAGAACAAAAGTGACAGCAAAGACTATATTAGGGCTTTCCCTGTCCCATTCTCAGATGACCGTTCTGATTTTAAAAAGAACACCTATCGAGAATTGGAAAATGTTATTGGTAATTCTGATCTGCATAAAGTAGTTCACAATAAACCCCCATGTTAATGTTATAATTATTGTAGATTCGTTAATAGTGACCCCACATTAGTGTTTTAATCACTTGAACAGGTGTTTATAATTAAGGGTAGATTTAATAATTCTCCTGGAATAGTGTATGTTGTACTGTGCTCCAGTTATGAGAGCTTCTACGTTGGTAAAACCACAAGAAAGCTCTCCTGATGCGTTTATGAGCACACCCTTACTATCAAAAACAAAGGTGGCCAAAATGCCCTTTTTTAAGCATTCTATCACCTGCATGGATTTTGAGAAGTTTTCGTTTAAAGCAGTAGATAATCTTGTCACTGACAGGGGGGAGGGCAGGTGGAGGGTTCAACCATACCCTTGAAACAAAGGCAGTACATCGACCACTTTCATTAGACTCTGACAACCTCCCCTTAATGAAAGTATTAATAGTAAATATGTTTTAAAACGGATTCAATGATTGATGTATTGTTATAAAATTGTGTTTGGTGAGTGTTATTAGATTTATGTCATTATATTTATAGTTTGGTTTTGCGTATTAACAGCTGATATTGTCATGTGATTTTTAAAAAAATATATTTTAAGTGAATGTACCATGGCTTTTGTTTTGTTTTGTTTTTTTTGTCCTGGTGACATTTTGCTGGAATGAAAGTGCTTAATGTATGGTTAAATAAGGATGGATTGAATGTTACAGACTTGGTGAGAGAAGGCTTAAATATGTGAGATACAGTATCATATATGTGGCTTAAATATGTGGCACATCAGATAGTGCACAAAATGCTATCATATGTGGTACATGGCTGTAGTCCCAATCTTTCATGGCTTTCATCTACCTCAAGCAGAATGGCTGATGGTGGCTACCTTTCTTATGAAACCGTTTCTATTGGCTCACGTGAGGATTCCTCAGTGCACCTTATGACTACAGTAGGTGCAATTACTGGATAGTGTCCCTTGGCATTAGATCCAGAGTTTGCAAGGAACAGCTGCAGAGGTGGCTTCACATTTCCAGTCTTACCATAGGGAAACCTCCCCCTTTTTTACTTCTTCCCCTCCTGTACTGCATTTCTTATATTTGTGTACGTCATGGAGGCATTGTTAGGTGTATGGCCAAAAAATGGAAACCAGTCTGTCCATATGTTTTGGAGATGGGGCAGTCCTCACCCTCCAGGCCGTTCAGTAATCCCTACCCAAAGTGCAGTAGCTGTCCAGACCAACAACATGATAGTAGTTTGGTATATCAGCAAGCAAAAAAGGGGATCTGACTCACTTCCTCTGTTGAAAAGCAGTAAGGGTTTAGGAATGAGCTGCATTAGCTAGTCACTTTCTGATAGCAGATCGCAATCTTGAATCTTGGGGAAGCCATCTTTTTTGCCAACAGGATTGGTTATTGTTTTCTGATGTCATATGATTGGTTCCTTACTTCAGCTGTAGTACAGTTGTTTTGTCACTGTGTGGGAGCCTTACTGTGATTGTTTTCAGCCCCAACCAGTACCAACCACAGAAGGTTATTTTTCCAGTTCTTCCTTCTGAGCAAATGCCATAGGAATTCTGTCCTCTAGAAATGGTGCCCAGGACTGTTTTATGATTTTCAGTATTTTTCTATAATTCTGAAGTTCATTCAAAAAGCCAAACAGCATAAGGCTAAGTCATTCTCATCATCCTGTTTTGTTCTCAGCATACATGGTTCCTCCTTCCTCAGATGCCATCTTCTGGAGATACCTCTCCACCTTTAGCCCTGCATGACCCAATTTGTCCCATTATTCTGGCAAGCCACAGCTTGATCTCCACTCTGTACATCTAATTGCACGGTTACTCTAATTTCCTTAATGGGCAGAGATCAGCATACCTCGTCAAGGTAGTCCATGTCCTTACTTTTCTACAAAAACATAGTAAGTGTAAGACATATAAAATGTAAGTCAACAAGGCTTTCCACTTGGGCTTCCACCATGAGGTTATGTCTTTTACAGCCCATGTTGCTGCAGTTTTGGATTATTTGTAGTAGACTTTTTATATAGACCTCCATTCTTGTGTTATGTTCATCTTGCAGTGGTTTCATTTTTTTGTCACTAGAGCAATTTTTGTGTCCCTTTCTTTTTCAAAAGTATGTAAAACATTTTTGAAGGTACCTTTCTCATCTGACCCCCACTTACGCAGCCTGATCCTTCATGGAACCAGTGTTTTGTATTGGAAAAAAAATGAACAATCATCTCTACAGATTTGAAGTACTTGTCATGGAAAGCTTGCTTTGAATTGGTTACTTCAGCAAGAAAGATTTCAAAACTACAAGCCTTATCTTTTTATCCTCCTTGGTTGATCTTCCACAAGGATAGTTTTATTTGCATAACAACCCATTTTTCATGCCTAAAGTAGCCACTGAAGCAAACGTCAACCAAAGAGTCCTCCTTTCAGTATTCTTTTCCAAATTATTCCTGCAGAAGTATTTTTTGCACTGAAGAGATGTCTGCAGATAGCTTAGTTTGTGTGTACAGAGCAAATCTTTTAGGAAAGAATGTCAACAGTTTATTGCCTTCTCTGTTTAGAAACCCAGTTGGAAAATGTCTTAAGGTTACTGTAGAAAATGGTTTACAGATTGCATTAAATTCTGCTACAGAAGTATGAGGCTTTGCTTTTTTTTAACCCTAGAAAGCATTCTGCGAGAACAGTGGCTATTTAATGTCTCTCGTAGTCTAGCTAGAAAAGCTCTAGCAGATATATAATCATCACTAAATACCTTTGCAAACCACCACACACTATATGGGATTTCTAGGTCCAGCTATACCACTGGAACCCACATTGATAAGGAGTATGCTGCCATAACAGCGATTACTTAGGAGGGTGAACATCGGATGGACTCTGTCCTGTTATTACCATGGGTGGACTCCTTTTACCAGGTACAATTATTTCTTGCTTAGTATAGTGACAGAACTACGTTAGCAGATCCATCCTGTCTAACATGCCCAACCACTTTTCCTCTCTTATTGCTAACTTGGTCTGTTTTCTTCTTGTCCACTTTGCATGGCAT
The DNA here is from genome assembly GCF_019279795.1 of Protopterus annectens. Lineage (NCBI taxonomy): Eukaryota > Metazoa > Chordata > Ceratodontiformes > Protopteridae > Protopterus > Protopterus annectens. The sequence continues at coordinate 339,960,260 of NC_056744.1, read as the reverse complement.
TCTGGAGATCTGGAGAGGAAGATTTTTACATATGGGTAAAAAGGGAGGGCCTTGTAACCTGGAGAAGTTTTAGATGTCCAGTTGCTTAGCACACAAATGGCAACAATCCTGCTGTTACTAATGATGGACCTTTTCATCTAGATCCTTCTACTGCTGTGGTGTGTGTGTGTGTGTGTGTGTGTGTGTGTGTGTGTGTGTGTGTGTGTGTGTGTGTGTGTGTGTGTGTGTGTGTGTGTTTATAGATAGATAGATAGGTAGATGTATGTATACACACCTACAAAACTTTAGTTCTTCTCTGATGTGAAGATGCCAAAGAGCACTGACCTCCTGGCATAATCCCAGTGAAATCCTATTGACAGTTTCTTTCCTTTGATGTGGCTTTTTAACTATAAGTCTTTGCTTTCTGACATTCGGTCATTCTTTCACTTGTTTAGTCGCTTCTCTTCCATTCCATGTCCCTTCCTCTACCTCAGTATTCTGTATGGAATGTAGTTGGATGCTTTACTTTGTATACTACAGTGAATATCCTTTTTGGCAGGTTCCAGTGTATAACACATCCATGAAACTGGATAAGCTTGGATGGCCACAACCTGCTTACTTCACATTTAAGGTCTGATGCAAAGAAGCAAGCAACTTGTATGCTAAAACACAAAGCTACATTTGGAGAATTATGAACTGGTGTTAATGTTTTATGTGGTGGGCAACTACCTTCTAACTTGTGTAGGCAGCTGTAAGGTTGTCATACAGTGAATGGACATAACATTTAAATAGGCTTCATGTATTTTCTTCTATGTCTTGTGTGGTAAGATTTCCAAAGTGAAAATGGTGGTTTCAAATATAGAGCCCAAAAAATTCATACAAGCAGTTGTGCTTTGAAAAAATAATAGTATCTCATCACACGGTTACACTTTCTAGGAAACCAGCTAGGCTTTTGGTCTGTATCCTGTCCATGACTTCTGCCTGCTGCTGGTGTTAGGTTTGCAAGTCTGTAATTTCTTGCGTTCTTTCTAGTTGTCTCCCTCTATTTTGGAGTGGCACCACTGCAGCCTGTCTGCAGTCTTCTGGAACCTTGCTGCCACTTGACTGGACAGTTTTTTTTTTTTTTTTTTTTTTTTTTTTTTTTTTTAAACCTCTTTTCTCCCCATTGACTAACTACCTTCAGTGTCCTTGTCAGTCAGCTGTCCCATTTATTCCTATTTACTAGAAGGAGAGCTGATGGAGAGGTGCAGTATGTCATTTAGGCAGCCTGGGGCTTTCCTTTTATGGTCTTAACCCCACATCTCATTCCCGGTAACACATCTAGGATTCGGCAATCAGTGTGCTTCAGTGAGAGAGTGTCAGTCGCTTCTACAAATGACATAACCCAACCAGAAGCCAGTGCTGTCCAGGAGTCTCTGGTACCTACTGAAGATTCAACCATGACATGCTGCCCCACGCCTTCACCCAAGGAGAAGCGAGTTGGCAAAATCCTGTCATTCCTGTCCTTTTCAGAGAAATGCCAGTAGGTTCCTAAGTTGCTAATCAAACTCTGGTCACTTGGATATAATCAGGACTTTAGCCCTGCATGCCAAATGAGCTTGTTACTGACCGAGAGTTATGTCGGGGGTCTGTAAATGCACTCTGAAGGCTGATAGGACCCTGTGCCTCTTCCTGAACTCCTTGCGTTTCCTTTCTAAATCTTATTGATATGGAACTGTCATTTTTCCTCCTTCCAAACTGGCAGTGTCACCTCTTCAGTCCTGCTACAAACAGTCTTTACTTAGAAAAAGAAAAAAGTGAAGATCCTCATTACATTGGTTACCCTCCTTGAGCAGCAGTTTCAACAGCTTCATCACCTTCCTTTTCCCCCCTGTATATCTAAAGAATCCTTTCTTTTTATCTACTTTTCTGTTGCTTCTTTCTAGTCTTCCGAGTTTGATGCCCGTCTTTCCATAGCAGTTTGTGTACTTGACCATTAATTTGAGTGATGATCCATCTGATTCTTCCTTGTACAGTAAGTTACTTAGAAGTGGTGTGGAGGCGGTCGCCCATAGTACTGAGTTAACAGCATCTCCCAGTTGTGCCTCAGTTTTGCAGGACGGACTGTGTCTGTGTACAGAGAGTAAACTGGAGAAAAGTTATCACTCTACAGTATTACATCTCGCTTTTAGGAAGCGATGCAAGTAATTCAGTTTTCTAAACTGAATATGGGACATCAAACAGAAACTCGAAAAAAGACTATTATTTTGTATAAGTTTTCTGTTAATTGTGTCAAACTCTGTATTGTACTGCAACACACATTAGAACACGTACCAAGACGGTGCTTCTTTTTCTTGTAGTGGTTTCCAAATAAGTGTTGAAAAGGGCATTTTCAGAGAAATATCACATAACTTGTAATAGTAATATGCAGTTCAGAGGGGGTGGTGCACTTTAGTGCATGCCATGATTTTATTTTCTGAAATGTAAGCCGTTATTTTTTTTTTCTGTGACTTAATTGTTTCGGTTGCAAGACCATTGCTGAAGATCTACTCCACATATAACTTTAATTTTATTTCACACACGTAAATGATTTGTAGCAGAATAATAACTGGAAAGTATTGTTCAAGTAACCTTGATGCACTTTGCCTAAAAACTCCTTGTATTATTGGCACACAACAGTGATGTCTAATTGCCCTGGTTCATTTGGTGTTTTCAAAACCAGGCAAGATATACTAGCATTACTGCTCAGGAAGCTTGTTGGATAACATGATTTCCTTAGTCACTGAGGAGGAGTGTGAAAAAGGTATTTCTTTTTTGCATTTTAGTGTTTAATGAACTAGGATATTATGTTTGCTGTGTAGACTACCTATGAAGTGCATGAAATAGTTGCCTAATGCAAGTTAAATTCTTAAACAGAATGCATCTTGACGACCCTGTTTGTGGTGGGTATCACAAATGCATTGGTGGAGTTAAGCAGCTGCCTTGTCTGGTGTGGATCATAGTAGGAAGTTGTGTAGTGTTTGGTGTCAGAGGGGGAATTGTACATTAATGTGTCTTTTTCCCAGATTACTATACCCAGATGGCATATTAACATATATTGCATCAGAGAACCATTTTATGTAGTCCAGAGTTTATTCCTGGGGACCGTTTCCAGAGTTTCATTTCCTCTGCTTCGATTTGCCTGCTGTGACTCTGAGCAAGTCACTTAAGATAGTGTTCTACAGGCTGAGACTGAAAATTCCCTCTGGGTTAGTGCTCAGTTACCAGATAGTCGAATAAATAAACTAAATAGGGAATATATTACCCTTCTTCGGATACAGCTATGGAGTCCCGTCCCCCCCCCCAAACACACACAGACATAGGCATGCGCTTACACACTCACAATATATAAACAACAAAACCTAGAGATATTTGAAAAATATAAAAAAGAAATATGGACATGGGAAAGCGAGAGATTTTGATATGGTGCAATATTTATGCAAATAAGAAAGCCAAGTTAACTAATATAGAGAAGGCAGTCTCAAAGATATTTGAAAAGAAATACAGGCAACGGCATCCAGATATGGAAAATTTCACAATAAAAAGATTAATAACACAGATGTAATGCAGAAAAGACAGTTGGTAAAGCAGAAGTTAAAGAAATAGAAGTTGAAGTTATGGAGTGTCTGCAAAGTGAAGGATTTAATGTAGAAGGTCTAAAACAGACTACATCACAGTATGCTGGAGTGAGTCCCCAGAATAAGGAAAAGCAAGAAGACCAGGAGACGTGAAGAAGAAATATGGACATGGAAAAGGAAAAGATATTTAATATGGTGTAATATTTATGCAAAGGAGAAAGCAAAACTAACCAATACAAAAAGAGCAGCACCCAAGATATTTGTACCCACTGAATGGCGCACCGCGACGGTTATCCCACTCCACAAAGGGGGAGCCACGACAGACCCCAGGAACTACCGCCCCATTAGCCTGACGAGCCTGGTCTGCAAGGCCATGGAATGTATCATCGTGGAACTCATAAACAAAGACATTGGTAATCTCCAAACTCTGGACCCTACCCAGTTTGGATTTGTAAAAGGAAGATCATGTCTCCTAAACCTGATTGACTTCTTTGAAGCAGTCACCAAAGCCATAGATGAGGGTAAAATGGTTCACACAGCTTATCTAGATCTCGCCAAGGCTTTTGACACCATCCCCCACTCTGGAATTATGGATAAGCTCACTAAACTAGGTATAAATCCCTATGTCACAAGATGGGTTACCAACTGGCTCACGGACAGAACCCACACTGTGAAAGTAGCGGATTCCAAATCCGACGTCAGACCAGTGACAAGTGGAGTACCACAGGGTTCAGTCCTGGGTCCTCTCCTGTTTGGTATCTACTTCTCTGAACTGCAGGCCAGCACAGAAGGTCTTTGGCTAACAAAGTTTGCAGATGACTGCAAACTAGGAGCCATAATCGAAGCTCCTAACGATGTGGACAAACTACAAAAAGGCCTCACTGAGACAGATACCTGGTGTCAAAGCCATGGCCTGAAGCTCAATGCCAAAAAGTGTATTGTCATCCCCTTTGGTAAAAACTCTGTACCCATGAACTACCACATAGCTGGTAGTCTACTTAATGCCAAAAATGTGATGAGACCTTGGGACACAGGTGGACAGTAGACTCTCCTTTGATAATCACATCGCCACAGTGGTCAGGAAATCCTTCTACGTGGCTCATCTCATCACAAAAGGATTCTCATCCAGAAAAAAAGAGGTCATTGTTCCCCTCTACTCATCACTCATTAGACCCATTATAGAGTACAACGCCCCTTTTGGTATGTACCTCACAAGACATCTACAACAATTGGAAAGACCACAGAAATACCTCATAAAGAGGATTACTGGCCTCAAACAGATGCCCTATGCAGACCGTCCCAAAAAACTACAGCTTTACTCCATCGCATATCACCTACTCAGGGGCGATCTCTGCCTAACATACAAAGCTATGTCAAACCCAGAGCTGTTGGACATGCTCCACTTAAAGAAATCCCTCCTAGCTACATGCTCTAGGGACCTAAACCTTGTCACCACAATAAATAGAACATGCTGGAGGGATAAATTCCTGTCCCAGAGACTTCCCATACTCTGGAACAGACTACCTATCCATGTCAAACAGAGCTCCTCATTAGCACTCTTCAAGAAAAATCTTGATGATTGGATGGGAAATGGGAAATTTACCCCGAGGATCACTTCTGTGGCACTGCTCGATAGGGGCACAGGAAAATAATTTTCTTGGGTGGCGAAAGCCAGGGTACATTTTTTGGCTAGCCTTGTATGGGCCCTAGGGCCGATAGCCTTGTACCTACCTATGAACCTATATTTGAAGAGAAATACAGGCAAAGAGGAAATGCAGAAAAGGTTAGTAATGGAGAAGTCAAAGAAATAGAAATTGAGGTTATGCAGCAGCTGTAAAGAGAAGGATTCAGTGTAGAAAATAGAATGCAGAAAGCACCACAACAGGATAAAGCAATGGATATCCACATTAAGGGGAAACCAGTGGAACAGGAAGCAATTGGTCAGGTGCCATATAAAGATATTTTGGAGCCTTCCACAGGAAACCAGTATAAACATTCCTTTGAAGCTAGACAGCAAGGAAAGGAACAGGAAACTGTGGAAACTATGATGCAGTCAATGTTGAGGAGTGATAGGCCAGTGAGTTCCCATATGATAGAACAACAGATGACACAGGATGAAATTGAAGAGAATGTGCTACAGGAAGATGCTATAGAACTTTGTATAAAATGCCCACAGGAAACGGAAAACAAGGGATGTGCCCTCAGTATTCAAGAAAACAAGTTAAGTTGCTTGATTTAATAGACAGACACCATCATCATCATCTTTGTTCGGCTGTTCCCATTAAGGGTCGCCACAGTGGATCATCTGTTTCCATTTCTTCCTGTCCTCTGCATCTTGCTCTGTCACACCAACCACCTGCATGTCCTCTCGCACCACATCCATAAGCCTTATCTTAGGCCTTCCCCTTTTTTCCTGTTACCTGGCAGCTTCATCCTTAGCATCTTTTTCCCAATATACTCAGCATCCCTTCTCAGCACATGTCCAAACCAACGTAATCTTGCCTCTCTGGCTTTGTCTCCAAACCTTCCAACCTGGGCTTGACCTTCTAATATACTTATTCCTAATCCTGTCCACCCTCGTCACACCCAGTGCAAATCTTAACATTTTTAACTCTGCCACATCCAGGTCTAACTCCTGCCTTTTTGTCGGTGTCACTGTCTCCAACCCATATAACATAGCTGGTCTCACTGCCCTCTTGTATACCTTCCCTTTCACTCTTACTGGTACTAGTCTGTCACAAATCACTCCTGACACTCTTCTCCACCCACTCCATCCTGCCTGTACTCTCTTCTTCACCTCTCTTCCACACTCACCATTACTCTGAACTATTGATCCCAAGTATTTAAACTCCTCCACCTTTGCCACCTCTACTCCTTGCATCCTCACCATTCCTCTATCCTCCCTCTCATTCACACACATATATTCTGTCTTAGCCCTGCTAACCTTCATTCCTCTTCTCCCTAGAGCATATCTCCATCTCTCCAGGGTCGTCTCCACCTGATGTTCATCGTGCATACAGCTGCAGTCATTACAGATGGGTTATCCTGCCGTCAGGCGGGTCCTCGGTCGGCCGAATTCCAAAGTCCAGGTCTGGCGTCGGCTGTCGTCGCCTCTTCCCTGACGTCAGTGCGGCAGGGGTACAAAAGAGGCAGCTGACGCCATCTTCTCCAGTCTTTCGTGCCGCGCGGTGCCCGAAGCAGAAGCAGTTCGCAAGTGCCGGTCGGCCAGCTCCTGAGATTTACGAAAATATTTCAGCAGAAATCTTCTTGAAAGCTAAGTACCCCATTGGGGAAACTTTTCTTGCCTCACACCGATGTCAGACAAAGTTAATAATTGCATTTCATGTGGGAAGCAAATACCGCATAAGGATTTCCACTCTTTCTGTATACCTTGCTTAGGCCCAGACCACGACGTCTCGGCTTGCCGTTTTTGTGCTAGATTCAACAAGCACACTATTAAGCGCTGGGCGGAGTTCGCCCTTCACTATTTTGGCAAAAAATGTAGTTATATTATGTCGTCGGATACTCCGACTCCTGTTTTGAGTAAAAGACGCAAAGATAAGGACCGACATACGAGGTCCGCACTGACTACTGAGACCACACTAAGGCCGACTACCGGTTCTCTGGTGCTCAGCGAGGCGCCTACGCAGCCCCCGAGTACCAAAGACACTACATTACCGGTGTCTTCAGTACCCGAGGTCGCAGGCTCCTCTGTCCCCATTCCTATTGCAGATACCGACGCCACTCTTGGCGGGGAAACTCAGAGTTTAGACAGGCCTGCCATTTCTGAAGGTGTCTTCAGGCCTTCCTTCTCTATTAAAGCTTTCACTAAATCTAAAGCAGCCATGAAAACCAAAAAACAGGGTCCTCAGACCCCCTCTCAAGGCCCCATGCCTAAAAAACAGATGCTCAAAATGGCTGAGGATTTGATTACTCTTATTAGGGGTTCTCAACCCCCCTCTGACAAAAGGCCCAGATTAGAGGAAGACTACCCTTCCTCAGATCAAGCCTCTATTACCTCAGAACTTTCTGAGGACCAGGATTATGCCTATTCTCCTTTCGAAGACTCTGATGCAGAGGAGTCTATTCCCTTGGTCTCCCCCCTGAGGACTACTCTTTTGGGGAAACCCTACATACATTGAGGGAACACTTTCACTGGGAAGGCCAAGATTACTCAGATTCCAAGAAAAGGCTCAGGGAATTTCTTTTGCTCCCCCAGCATAGGCCCCTGGCTATCCCTCCTGTTTTAGATATATTGGATGATGTGTGCACAGAAACCAGCCTTAATCCAGATTCTTTGCCTCCAGCTCCTGTTAAACCAGACAGATATTACCGGGTTCCTGATTCACACCAGTTCCTATACAAAAGCCATACTGCTGACCCAGAAACAATTTCACAGGGTCCCAAGGGAATTAAGGCCTCTACTGCTAAAAACCCATTACCTTCAGAGAGAGATTCCAGAGCTTTAGAAAGGTGGGGGAAAAAGGTGTACACCTCAGCCACTTTAACCATGAGGGCATTAAACTGTCAGTTCCATATGTTAAAGTATCAACAGTTTTTGTTATCTCAGTAGAAAAGCAAAATGACACAACCAGAACAACCAGATTTAAAAAAATTGCAGGATTTGTTGCATGGTGCAGAGCAAGTGGGTAAACATACCTTGCAGTGTGGTTTTGATGCTTTAGAGGCCTCATGTAGAGCTGCTGTTACGGGGTCTGTTATATGTAGGCATGCTTGGCTCAAAGAGCAAACCTTACCAGATCATGTCAAAGCTAAACTATTAGATGCACCTCTTCAAAAAGATGTATTGTTTGGTGTTAAAGCTGAGGAGGTACTAAAGAAAATGGAGGAAAAAGCGAAATCAATGCAAACAGTGAAAGATTTCCTGCAGGTACAACCTCCACTTTTCAGCAGAAACTGGCCTTCAAAAAATTGGTCCTTTCCAGCCACGGACAGACCTCAAAGGGGCAGATACAGACGCCCAAGGGGTAGAGGGCAACCTCAAGGATCTTTCAGAGCCAGACCGTGGCAAGCACCAACCCCAAGAGGTGGAGAAGATAGATCACAGTCATTTAGAAAACAGACACAATGACTTCCCCCTATACCTGCCAAGCAAAGCTTTAATGACAGCACCTTTGGGCGGAAAACTGGCATTATTCTCAAAAAATTGGCATATTGTTACAAAAGACAAATGGATTCTGGACATTATAGACAGAGGCTACAGGTTCCACTTTCACACCCTTCCAAAAATGAGAGGCATGCCAAACCTGCCACAAAATCAAAGGGCAGAGGCACAAAAACAAATTTCAGCTCTCATGAACATGAAAGCGATTCAAGAGGTACCTGCAAAAGAACAAAGTCAAGGGTTTTATTCCAGACTATTCCTGGTACCAAGGAAAGACAAAGATTGGAGACCTATCTTAGACCTATCCATCCTAAACACATATCTACAGGTACCAAAATTCAAGATGCTCACATTACAGCAGCTTCTTCCCATGCTGGGCAAGGAGTCTTGGCTGGTAACATTGGACCTCAAGGAGGCATACCTGCATGTCCCTATCAGACACGATTGCAGAAGATACCTCAGATTTCTTGCAGGTTCAACCCATTATCAATTCTCTGCATTGCCCTTTGGCTTATCTACTGCACCCAGAGTGTTTACGAAATGCCTGGCATCAGTAATCGCCTTCTGCAGACTACAAGGAATACAAATCTACCCATATCTGGATGACTGCCTGATCCAAGCGGACAGCAAGGACATACTACTGCAGCACCTGGCGTTTGTAATAAAACTGTTGAACTTCCTGGGATACACAGTCAACAAAAAGAAATCAAAACTAATACCCTCTCAACAAATAATTTTCCTGGGTGCCAGCTTGAATACAACCACCCAGATGGCCTACCTCACGCAAGACAAAGAAGGGCAACTGTCTCAATATGGCAACTTTTACCAGGCTGGCTGCAAGGAAAGTCCTGCAGGCTCTGGGATTCATGGCATCTTGCATCCTACTAATCCCATGTGCAAAGCTGCATATGAGGAAACTTCAATGGTACCTAAAAAACTTATGGTCTCAACACAGCCACAGTTTGGAAGCAATCATACCACTGATTCCATGTCTTCAAAAGGAATTTCTGTGGTGAGCTCAAGCATGCCAAAGAAACACAGGTCTCCTTTTCTGTGTACCTCAAGCAACTCAAATCATTACAACAGACTCCTCAGACTACGCCTGGGGAGCACACATGACAGATCAGTGCATTCAGGGAAAATGGTCCCAAAAAGAGAAGCACCTACACATCAACCAAAAGGAAATGCTAGCCGTGCAAAATGCTATTATGACCTTCAAGGACCTACTGCATCCAGGCAAGCTATTGATAAAGACGGACAACACCACAGTGATGTGGTACATAAACAAACAGGGGGGGAACTCATTCATATACCCCCTGTGCAGGCAAGCCATGACCCTATGGAACACAGCACTGGAATTGCTAATTCAGCTACAGGCACAATTCCTGCCAGGGAAGGAAAACACACTGGCAGACAACCTAAGCAGAAATATGACAGATCCACACGAATGGAAGTTGCATCCTCAGGTTTTCACAAAGATAACTCGGGCATGGGGACAGCCAGACATAGATCTCTTTTCTACCCACAGAAATTACCAGTTGAAAAAAATTTTGTTCAAGGACCTATCATCCACAGGCCTGGAAAGTGGACGCACTTTCTTTCAATTGGACAACGTTGACAGTCTATGCCTTCCTGCCTCTTCCTCTGCTGCCCAAAGTTCTATTAAAAGCCAGAGCAGAGAGGCCGAAAATGATTCTCATTGCTCCAGACTGGCCAAGACAACACTGGTATCCACTCCTGAAGAGCCTGACACATTCCCCACCATGGATCCTACCTGTAGTCCCTCTTCTGTTGTCCCAGCACAACTACAAAACCCTTCACAGCTAGCTCAAAACCCTAAATCTAGCTGCATGGAGAATTCCTTGATTTCCCAACAGACCCTCCTCTCCAAGGAGGTGCAGGATGTCATTTTGGAGGCCAGAAGGCCTTCTACTAGAAAAGCCTACTCAGCCAAATGGAAACGATTTTGTGCTTGGAATCAAGAAAAGGGCCAGAATCCTTGGGTAATAAATTTACCTCAGATTTTACAGTACCTAGCTGAGATGTTAAACAGTGGACTTTCCTTCTCCTCCATCAAAATCCACGCTTCAGCCATTTCTGCACAATACAACACATATCCTCCTTTATTCTCTCATCCTCTCTTAAGGCAGTTCCTCAGAGGGGCAAAGAATATAAAACCCCCAAGGAAACCACCAGTCCCTGCTTGGGACCTCAACCAGATTGGAAAAGCTGACCCTTCCTCCCTTCGAGCCAGCTTCTTCAACAGAACTACAATACTTGTCATGGAAAACAGCCTTCCTTCTGGCTATCACCTCAGCACGCAGGGTTTCGGAGCTACAGGCCCTCATGGCTGTACAACCTTTCATCATTTTCCATCAGGACAGAGTTTCCTTACGAACCAACCCTACCTTTATGCCAAAGGTAGTATCCAGTGTAGCTTTGAATCAGACTATCCACCTTCCTACATTTTATCCTAATCCACAAAACAAAGGGGAAAGACTACTACATTCCTTGGACATTCACAGACAACTGCATTATTATTTGGACAGGACAAAGCCATTCAGGAAATCCGAGCAACTCTGTGTCCTGTGCTACAGGTGCTCAAGGAAAGGCTATTTCCAAACAGACAGTCTCAAAATGGATAGCCCACTGCATACGCTTTTGTTACTCATTTCATGGAAAAACTGTGCCTACATGCATCAGATCCCACTCCACCAGGGCCACAGCTACATCTGCAGCTTTCCTCAGGGGGGGGTCCCTACCAAGGACATTTTGGAAGCAGCCACTTGGAGTTCAGTGCACACTTTCTCCAAGCACTATCACCTTCCACTATACTCTAAATCTAGAGCGGGTTTTGCCACAGCAGTCTTGCAGGGCATCCTCGCTCCTCCTAGTTCCACTTAGTGCCTGCCACCCCTACTTAGCTTTGGGATTCTTCCCATCTGTAATGACTGCAGCTGTATGCACGATGAACATAGTACAGTTTTGTACCTACCATAAATGTAGATGTTCGAGTGCTCATACAGCTGCAGTCCAGGTTACCCCCCCTCCGTCCCCTCTTAGGACAGGCCTTATGACAAACACCTTCTCATACAACCTATTTGGGGTATTCTTTTATGGTGTATTTGCTTGCAACTAATGTTTTTTGATTATTCTATATTGCATGATTACATAAATTTATGTTTTGCCTTCCTTCTGGGGGCACCTGACATCTGGGGCAAGAAAAACTGAAGAAGATGGCGTCGGCTGCCTCTTTTGTACCCCTGCTGCACTGACGTCAGGGAAGAGGCGATGACGGCCGACGCCGGACCTGGACTTTGGAATTCAGCCGACCGAGGACCCACCTGACGGCAAGATAACCCATCTGTAATGACTGCAGCTGTATGAGCACTCGAACATCTACATTTATGGTAGGTTCAAAACTGTACTTTCCCTACTCCCACTACAGATCACAATGTCATCTGCAGACATCATAGTCCACGGGAACTCCTGTCTGATCTCGTCTGTCAACCTGTTCATCACCATTGCAAATAAGAAAGGGCTCAGAGCTGATGCTTGATGTAGCCCCACCTCCACCTTAAATGCATTCGTCACTCTCACTGTAGACCTCACCACTGTCACACTACCCTTGTACATATCTGTACTACTCTTACATACTTCTCTGACACTCCCGACTTCCTCATAAAATACCACAACTCCTCTCTAGGCACCCTGTCATATGCTTTCTCTAAGTCTACAAAAACACAATGCAACTCCTTATGACCTTTTCTGTACTTCTCCATCAACACTGTCATAGCAAACATCGCATCTGTAGTGCCCTTTCCTGGCATGAAACCATACTGCTGATCACTAATCGTCACGTCCCTTCTTAACCTAGCTTCCATTACTCTTTCCCATAACTTCATGCTCTGACTGATCAGTTTAATCCCTCTGTAGTTACTACAGCTCTGCACATCACAAAGACAAATATATCAAGATCAATGAGAGAAATAGACTACAGAAGGTTAATAAAACCCCGAAAGTCAGAAGCTTGATAAAACAAATGAACACCGTAATTAGGACTGTCCATAGAGATCCATGCAATATAACAGAAGTAAACTGAATACCCTCACCTCAGGCTTTGTGCCCACTGAGTGGCGCACAGCTACAGTTATCCCACTCCACAAGGGGGGATCCAGTTTGGATCCCGGGAACTACCGCCCCATCAGTCTGACGAGCCTGATCTGCAAGGCCATGGAACATATTATCATGGAACTTATAAACAAAGACATTGGCAACCTTAAAACACTGGACCCCACCCAGTTTGGGTTCGTGAAGGGTCGATCTTGTCTCCTGAACCTGATTGACTTCTTCGAATCTGTCTCCAGAGCTGTGGACGAGGGTAAAGCAGTCCACACAGCCTATCTGGACCTCGCCAAGGCCTTTGACACCATCCCCCACTCTGGAATCATAGATAAACTTACTAAGCTGGGCATTAATCCCTACATCACTCGATGGGTTGCCATCTGGCTTACTAGCAGAACCCACACTGTAAAGTAGCTGACTCCAAATCCAGCTCCAGACAAGTGATAAGTGGAGTACCTGAGGGTTCAGTCCTGGGACCTCTCTCTTATTTGGCATCTACTTCTCTGAAGTACAGGCCAACACTAAGGGACTCTGGCTAACAAAGTTTGCAGATGACTGCAAACTGGGAGCCATTATTGAATCCCCAAATGTGGATACTCTACAAAAGGGCCTTACAGAAAGAGATGCTTGGTGCCAAAGCCATGGGCTCGAGCTCAATGCCAAGAAATGTATAGTTATCCCCTTTGGGAAAAAACATGTACCCATGAGTTTCCACATAGGTGGCAGTACAGTAAACACCGAAAGTGTGATAAGAGACTTAAGGACACAGGTGGACAGTGGTCTCACCTTCAATAACCACATCGCCACAACAGTCAGGAAATCCTATGTGGCACACCTCATCACTAAGAGCTTTTCATCCAGAAAAAAGGTCGGCATTGTCCCACTGTACTCATCTCTCATTAGACCCATTATAGAATACAACGCCCCATTTGGTGTGTACTACTCAAGACTTCTGCAACAACTGGAAAGGCCACAGAAATACCTCACTAAAAGAATCACAGGCCTAAAGCAGATGCCCTATGCTATAACCGCCTTAAACTCCAGCTGTACTTTGTTGCATATAGTCTCCTCCGAGGCGATCTCTGCTTAACATACAGGGCCATGTCAAACCCAGAGCCTTTGGACATGCTACTCTTAAAGAAATCCCAATCCCTCATAGCCACATGCTCCAGGGATCTAAACCTTGTCATCATAATAAACAAATCATGCTGGTGGGATAGGTTCCTGACCCAGAGACTCCCAAGACTCTGGAATAGACTGCCAATACATGTCAAGCAGAGCACCTCTTTGGCCCTCTTCAAAATGAACCTTGATTGGATGGGAGAAAGGAAATTCACCCCGGGGATCATGTCAATCGCCCTGCTAGACAGGGGTCCAGGGAAGTAAATGGTTTGGGAAGTAGTAGCCAGGGAATTGTTATGGCTAGGCTTGTATAGGCCCTAGGGCCGATAGCCTAGTACCAACCTATGAATCTATGTATTATTGTGGTCCTAAATTAATAACTGATGAAATTCTTCCACAGGAGCAAAGTGTAGCAAGGGAAAAGAGGAGGCAAAAGCGAATACAATAATGGAAATATTGAATAGAGAAAACTATAAAGCAGCCAAGACAAGAAGTGTCATTGTTAGAAGATTATAGAAGAGGGAACAGATCAACAAAAATACTAAGAAAGGTAGATGTGATGAAAGCAGTGCGCAGTATTAGAACAGACCAGGATCTATTATGCACTATTGGAGACAAACTAAAAATTTCAAAACGGGTGGAAAGACTTGGAAGATACAGAGATAAATATAAGAGAAAAGCACAAAATAAGCAATTTATTGATGACCCAAAAAAGTTTTATAGAGAATTGGGAAACAAGGTAAAAGGAATTAAGACTACCAAAAAAGAAGAAATAGATGCATTTTGGAGAAATATCTATGAAGATCCTGTGGAACATAACAAAGATGCTAAATGGATAGAAGAAGTAAAGGAAAGAATAAGAAGTTTAAAGGTACAGGATATGAAATGGGATGAAATAACAGCCAGAGAGACTGAAACAAAGTTTAGAAAAGCCTCTAACTGGAAAATCCCAGGCCCAGATGCAGTACCTAACTTTTGGCTTAAAGTATTAACTTCTTTGCACGAGGAGCTAGCCATGAGTAAGAACCATTTTGCTAGCCATGAGTAAGAACCATTTTATATGCGCACCCCGAACAGACACTGCACTGGTTAACTGGTCTATATTAGAACACTGAACATTCAAAATGTCGAGTGTTCTAATATCGAACCCTATGAATCGAAAATTGAAAACATCGAACATTCAGAACATCAAATTTTTTCCTAAGGAAAAAATTTGCTGTTCCAAAACACACACACACAACACAAGCACACCAAACAAACAGCAATCAACACACCTAAACTCTTACACCTAACCCTACACTAAACTATACATACACTACTAACTATCCACTTAACCTTAACCCAAACCCCTAACCCTAAGGTCCGTCACTATCGCACAGTCACCTCACCCACGCCCTAACTCTAACTCACCTACCCTGCACTAACCCTCACGTCCACACAATCACACACTTGCCTGACCCTCGCCCTAACTCACCTAACCCTCACGTCCACACAATTGCACACTTACCTGAACCCGACCTGTAACATTCCACCACAGCGCTGAAAATACCGAAGCAACAGAAACAGACAACCAAATTCTTTCCCTAGGAAAAAATTTGGTTTTCTGTTTCTTCGATATTTTCAGCATTCGCTGAAAACAGGTCGATATTAGAACACTCCAAAATTTTGTAATATAGACCCTGATTAACAGGAAAAACAATGCTCGCTCTTAAGAGTGAAACTACAGGCTACCCTAAAAATTATGGACCAATAACTTGTCTTCCAACAACGTATAAATTATATATGGGAATTGACACCAACAGAGTTTATAGTCATTTAGAAGACAACTCAATTATGGCAGTAGAACAAAGGGGCAATAAAAGGAAGTAATATGGAGCAAAGGATCATTTGTTGTTAAACAAAAGTTATAGTGGAGAACTGTAAGAAGGGAAAGAAAGTATGGCATGGATTGACTAAAAAAAAAGCATTTGATAGTATCCCATATTCATGGATAAGAGTGCTTAAAAATGTATAAGATGCACCCTGCAGTGATTGACTACATTACAGTGTCCATGAAAGTGTGGCAGACCACTTTGCAATTAAGCCATGATAAAGGAAAGATTATTATCCTAGGAATAAAAATCCAAAGGGGGATATTCCAGGGTGACTCTCACCATTGCTGTTCTGCCCTGCCATTAATCCATTAGGCTGTTTACTTAACAGCTTATGCCATGGCTACAAATTGGCTTCTAGAAAACAACACAGTTTAATGACCTCATCTTCTCTTTGTCGATGATTTAAAACTGTGTAGTTCAGCAAAACTGAAAGCACAGCTGCAGGTTGTTAAAACTTTTTCAGATGATATTGGAATGTCATTTGGTCTTGATAAATGTGCAAAAGCAACCTTTTAAAAAAAGGAAAACTGCAGCACCAGGAAAACATAAGTCTGGGACAAGAATGTGATATAAAAGAACTTGAGCAAGAGGGAGTGTATAAATACTTGGGAACTGATGAAGGATCAGCAATAAAACATGAACAAATGTAAATAAATCTCAGTATGTGTACTTTAGAAGACTTAAATTAATCCTGAAAACAGTATAAACATCTAAGAACAAGATCCAAGCCGTAAATCAATTTGCTGTTCCTGTCCTAACTTATAGTTTTGGAGTGATTGACTGGCTCCAAAAAGTGTTGGGTAGATTGGATATTAAAAGAAGAAGGATGCTTCATGCTTACCAAATGATTTATAAAAATTTGTGTATACCAAGGTTTATATATTCTCCATTCCGAAGGAGGGATGGGCCTCCTTGAAATTGATTTACATGTATAGATCTGCAGTCGTGGGACTCCACACACATCTGCTGACCTCACAGGATCCAAATGTAGTGAAAGTTTTGAAACATGAGGAGAATAAATCTTAAGATGACATCTCTGCTTAATTTAGCAGAAGCATATTAACGTCAAGCAAGAATAGAAATCAAACCAGAAGTACATAAAAACCAGGCTGCAACTGAATGTGCTAAAAAACAAAAGAAAGAATATAAGGTGAAGGACCAGATGAGAAGGCAAGAAATGTGGAAAAAACATAAATATAGTTGCAGGTATAGAAAACTTCTGGAAGAGCCTCATGTTGATCAAGAACGAACGCAGGAATGGTTAAGGAGAGGTGAATTCACATCAAGAAATGAAAGGTTAATATTGGCAGCCCAAGCTACATACATGCTGGTTTACAAAGTCCATTGAACATGTGGGAGAAACAGACATATGTGTAGGTTTTGTAAAACCGAATTGAAAACAGTGACACACCTTGTTGCTGGTTGCGACACACTAATGGCAGAGGGGCTGTATACTGAAAGGCATAATAATGTGGCTAGACTGTTACACTGGAGTTTGTACAAGCATTATAGTATTGCAGTGGCTGAAAAACACTGGAAACATGAGCCACAAAGAATCAATGAAGTTTATATCACATGGGATCACCCAATACCAACAGTTCAAAAGATAGATGCTGGAAAACCGGATATAGTGGTCCAAGAAAAGAAGACAAAAGTAGCATTGATTATTGAAATCGCCACACCTAGTGACTACAGTGTCTTGCGTACAGAGAGACACAGTCATAAAATACCTTGATGCAGGCAAAAACAAGAGTCATGTGGAAGAAAGATACCCAGACTGTTCCAGTAGTAGTAGGAGCAACTGATCTTATAAAAAATAATTTACAATCGTATTTAGGTATGTTACCAATTCATGTAACACCGTACAAATTGCAGAAGGAGTAATTACTGGGCACATTGTGGGTGCTGCGATGAGCACTTTTGGCTAACATCAAACAGTGAAACAATACTAATTTCATGAACTTTAATTGTACTTAGACTTGGGAATGGGGTCCATTCCTGTCATGGTATTGGAAACCCAAAAGACTTGGAGAAATTAAAAAAGACATGCGCACACACACACACACACACACACACACACACACACACACACACACACACACACACACACACACACTTCCTAGTGCCACAGTGTCTGATCCCTCCTTGTAAACATGGACATAATTAAGTGTAGTAAATTTAAATGCACTGGAAGTATAGCTGCATCCATCTACTTCAAACAAGTTGCCATCCAAATAAATTGAGAGAAGTTAGCCTGGCTGTGTGTCCTAAAATGACCTAACCCTGACCATGATGCAGATTGAGCAGAGTTTGAGTAATGGCTTGGGATCTGGAAGAGCTAGACCGGGTGTAGCAGTTAGCACTGATACCTGCTCACTTGTCCCAGTAGAAGGAGAATAGGTTCTGTATGGCTATTTCTACCATACAAGTGGAGACTTGCATAGTTCAGAACATGGCCAGAACTGGAGGGTGTTGCTTGGTAATTCAAGGCAGTGTGGTAATGGGGAAAGCACGAGCCACCTGTGGGTGCTGTTAGGGCCTCATGTAAAACAAATGGCTGTCCAGTTAATAAGGCTTTCCCTGTAGGTCAGTGGACAGACTGGAAGAGTGACCGTTTAAGGCAAGAGGTGAACCATTAAGGCTGGCTTTAAAGTTGAAGGGGAGAAGAGTCAGATGGGGTACTGTATTTCTTCTGAGAGTCTTCTGGTTGTTTGGGACAGTCTGTGGTATAGGGGCTGATGAGTAGATGATTGGCTGCAGGAATGGCTGATGGTCTGTGGCTGTCCAGATGGAAAATCAGCCTTTGTGCCTGCCTTTTTAATGGAAACCTCTAGTTGGCTGTCATTTGAGTCAGTAGCCATTTGTCATTGAGTGGGAATGAGTGGAACACCATGTGTGCAGAAGTCAACATTAATGGAATAGTGATGATGCAGGGGAGGCAGAATGTAACAAAACACTGCTATTATTGGTGAGTTTAAAATGTGAGCTTTGGCCGGCTAAGACCTGCATGCAATCAACTGAACGCATAAGTGAAGCTAAGTAAACTTTTATCTGCACTTTTATCAAATAATACACTATTTAAAGTAATTTTTTGTGTTGCATTGAGCAATATCTAGCTGGAAGTTGTGACTCTGTTTTTCAGTAGTTTCCCACCCACCCTGTTTTTGTCTTGGTGTTAATCTTGGTGGCTTTGAAACTGCCCGCCCCTCTTGTAAATTTGCACTTGTATACTCCTCCTTTGCCCATCTCATTTGCTCACTCAATTTTTTTATTTATTTATTTTTTTTTATCTGCTTTTACTGTATTTGTGTTTCTTCCTACTTTATTTTGCTTTTG
The DNA here is from genome assembly GCF_019279795.1 of Protopterus annectens. Taxonomy (NCBI): domain Eukaryota; kingdom Metazoa; phylum Chordata; order Ceratodontiformes; family Protopteridae; genus Protopterus; species Protopterus annectens. The sequence continues at coordinate 339,941,103 of NC_056744.1, read as the reverse complement.
CGTCATCTTAAAAGTACTCAGTTGTATTTATTATTGCTTGGTGTAACTCATTCTAAGCCTTTTAGTTTAAGCACTTGGGCTTCAGACCAGTTGTTTTACATTAAGAAGGTTTGTGGTCTGCACTGTAGTGGCAGGACAGGTAGCTTACATCCTTCTAAGTTGGGAACTGCTGATTGAGGGCTCAGTGTCTGTTATTCTAAAAGTGTATTAGTCCTGGTTTAAGCACTTGGGCTTCAGGCCAGTTATTTTACATTTAAGAAGGTTCGTGGTCTGCACTCTTGTGGGAGGAGAGGCTGGTCTCTGCCCTTCTGAGCTGGGAATTTCTGGTTAAAGGCTTATAGTGCCTGCATATTTGAACTGCTTCTTACTGAAATTGGTACACCTTGTTTGCTGTAGCATAGACCAGATCCAGGCCTGCTGAATCTAGCTTTGTTTGTATGCTTATTTGCTTGTTATTTCCCTGAAACGCTAATTCCACCTAAAACGCGGCTTTTCAGCGCTTCTGTGGATCCCTAGTGATATCTGCATTGCTTACTGTACTTATTTCCTTGTTTCACTTGAAAGAAAGTTACTGTTTGTTGTTTTGCATTTAAGTTACCTGTAAAGCATTGCATTTAAGTTACCTGGCACTTGCTCACTAAAGCAATTATATAAGTCCGCACTAAAAAATTAAAAGCACTGCACCCTCACAAACTCCCCTTGAGTACCTTGTTCCCCATTGTCCCTTTTTTCAATTATAAAGGAATTCCCAATACTATTCTAGCATGTCCAGAGGTCAGTTGTCAATCTTCTCTCCAGTCCAGCTGGTGAATCTGGGAATCTTGAGGCAATGTTACAACTGCCTCATGTACACAGACAACCCTCTCCTCCTCCCAACAAATTCCAACACATGTGAGAGATGCAACCATATAGCCAAACTGGAGGCTAAGCTCTCTCAACTCAGTACTGGTGTAAACAGTCAGGAGGAGAAGGAAACCACACTCGCTACAATTCCAGTCTCACATAGACTTACCACGACAGCAAACTAAACGCACAAAAACATACTCGGAGGCTCTAAATAAAAATCTGCCTAAGCAGCAGAGTCCTCCAAAGCAGACACCCAAGCAACCGCTACCCCAAAACAAAACACGTGCAACACATAGCTCACAAAGCCAGTGTGCCGAACAGTCACAGCCCTTAAGGCTAAACAACACACCTGATACACTTGTAATGGGTGACTCTATCGTCAAGCACACTTGACGTCCCGCTCACCAGGCTGAACAAGGAGAAGGTCATGGTGAGCTGCCTGTCTGGCGCTAGGATCCGCCACATAACACAAGCACTCAGGTCACTCCAAGGCAAGTACAAATATGACTCGGTCATTGTCCATGCTGGTGTGAATGACCTGAGATGTACCTCCCTGGACTACATGAAAAGAGACATAGAGGAGCTCTCTGAGCATGTAGCCCAGGCCAGTATGACCCTGACCTTGAGTAGCATCTTACCTTCACCGAGAATGATGCCACAATATGAAGACAAGATGATTAATTTCAACAACCGGCTTAAGTATTGGTGTCATTCAAAGGGGATCCAATGCCTGTCAGCCTGGGATGACATGCTCGACAAGCCACGATGCTTCGCTAGGGACGGCTTGCACCGGTCACCCCTGGGCTTTCGGATATTGGCAAAGGCTCTTGCTACCCCCATAGTGCCTTTTTTAGGCAAGGCTCAAAAGACAAACCCACCTCCATAGGTATCACAAGGGAAATGCTACTCAACGCCAGAAGTCTAAACCTCAAGATGCATGCACTCGAAACTCTCCTTAGCATGGAGAACATCGATATCTGTGCAGTAACGGAAACCTGGTTCAAGGCTCCCGAGAGCACCCCAGCACTACCAGGTTATACCTCATACCATGCTTTTCGGCCCCAAAACTTGGACCGAACCAGAAAAGGAGGGGGAGTATCAATATTCGTCAAAGATACCCACACCTCCAGGTTGGTGGCACAGCACAAAGCATCAGAGACTATCCATGTGCAACTAACAGTGGGTAAAACTGCCTTCCGGTTTATAGCCTGCTACAGATCACCCTCCCAAACCCAGGAACCCCACTCGGCCTTCCTGACAACACTGGAAAATTGAAGGTCTCTCCAAACACCATTATATTGGTCGACTTCAACTACCCAAACATAGACTGGGAGCATTACTCTAGCTCCAACACCCTAGCTCAAAGGTTCCTAGAATTTATAAACTCAAATGCTGTGGAACAACTTGTTACCACTCCCACAAGAGGGGAAAACATACTGGACCTGATCATCACCAACATGGGGACTCTATGCTCCAGAACAGAAGTGTATCCCTCACTGGTAAGATCAGACCATAAACTAATCTCACTGGATATTCACATCCCGACCCCACCCCCTGCCCAGAAAACCACAGTGAAAAACTTTTCTAAAGCAAATTTCACACTCCTCAAAACCGAGATGGAATCCTTCAAAGCCCCCGGGCCTGTGGAAAATATGGCCCAGACCGCAGAATCCTTTATAAACGCATTCTATGAACACCTTCAGGAATGCATGGATCATGCAATCCCAAATAAAACCAAGACCCAATCCTCCAAAGGCAGACGTCCTGTCTGGTGGACCCCAGCCATAAACAAACTATACAATAGAAGGAGGAAGCTACTACATGATAGAGCAAAATCCCAAAAAGGGAAGGCATCTCTGATCAGTGTTGGCAAAAAACTACGGGCACTCATAAAATTGTCTAAGGCCAGCTTCGAAATAAAAATTGCACAGGACACTAAGGATAATCACAAGGCTTTCTTTAGTTATGTTAGGAACCTGGGTGGGAATTCCCAGATATGCTCAGAATTAGTCCAAAATGACAAAAAATACACCAAACCCACAGACACTGCCAACATCCTAGATGACAGGTTCAGCGCAAACTCCCCCCCCCCCACCAAAAGGGCAAATATCTATCCCAGCAGAGTGCTGCCCCCCTGACATCTCAGATGCTCAGGTAAGAGCCGCCTTCTCCAAAGCAAAAAACACAACATCAATAGGACCAGACGGTGTCCCGGGCTGCGTCCTACATGAACTCCAAGAAGAGCTAAACCCAAACATAAAACTACTGTTCAATCTCAGCCTTACCAGAGGATATGTACCCAAAGAGTGGTGTACAGCAACAGTGGTCCCTCTCCACAAAGGTGGTGCCTCAACGGATCCTGGAAACTATCGCCCCATAAGCCTGACTAGCTTGGTCTGCAAAGCTATGGAAAGTATCATCATGGACCTCATAAATAAAGATATTGGGGACCTACAGACACTGAATCCTACCCAGTTCGGCTTTGTTAAGGGCAGATCCTGCCTCTTAAACCTGGTCGATTTCTTTGAAACAGTCACCACAGCCATTGACGAGGGGAAGGTGGTCCACACAGCCCACCTGGACCTCGCAAAAGCCTTCGATACAATACCCCACTCGGGCATTATAGATAAGCCTACCAGCTTAAATATAAACCCCTATGTCACTAGATGGGTTGCAAACTGGTTCAAGGACAGAACCCACATGGTTAGAATTGCTGGAGCCATGTCAGACTCCAAACCAGTTAAAAGTGGCGTCCCACAAGGATCAGTCCTGGGACCTCTCTTGTTCGGTATATATTTCTCGGAGGTACAGGCCAACACGGAAGGACTGTGGCTGACCAAGTTCGCAGATGACTACAAACTGGGTGCCATAATCGACTCTCCAGCCGACACAAGCATCCTCCAAAAGGGCCTCATAGAAACAGACAACTGGTGCCAGAGCCATGGCCTCAAGCTAAACGCCAAAAAGTGTATAGTCATCCCCTTTGGCAAAAACAAAGTGCCCACAAATTACCACATAGATGGTAATCCATTATGTACGGAAGAAGTAGTTAGGGACCTGGGGACCCAAGTTGATAGCAGTCTCTCATTTGACAACCACGTGGCCAAAGTGGTTAGAAAAACATTTTATATAGCCCACCTTATCATGAAGGGATTCACATCTAGATCAGGGGAGGTCATCGTGCCTCTTTACTCATCCCTCATCAGGCCCATAATTGAGTACAATGCCCCTTTTGGGATGTACCTTACCAGAAACCTGCAGCAACTGGAAAACCCCCAAAAGTACCTCACCAAGAGGATCAAAGGGCTCAAACAGATGCCATATGCTGCCCGGTTAAAGAAACTCCAGCTCTACTCATTGGCATACCGCCTGCTCAGAGGCGATCTGTGCCTGACGTATAAAGCCATGTCCAACCCGGAATTAATGGACATGCTGCACCTCAGAAAATCCAAATCCCATCGAGCTACGCACTCGAGAGACTTGAACCTCAGCACTGAAATAAATAGGACATGCTGGAGGGACAAATTCATAACCCAGAGGCTCCCTTCACTCTGGAATAAAATCCCAGTCCAGGTTAGGCAGAGTCCCTCATTCACTCTCTTCAAGAGGAATCTTGATGAGTGGATGGGGGATCGTAGGTTTACCCCGGGTATCACTTCTGTGTCACTGTTGGACAGAGGCATAGTATATTAACCTCGAAAAAGGGCATAGCAAAATTAATTTAAAGTGGGTGGCGAAAGCCAAACACACTCTGGCTAGGCTTATAAATGCCCTAGGGCAGATAGCCTAGTATGAACCTATGACTGTATACAGATAAAGCATTCGATAAGGTCAGCTTGGATTTTGAGTAGATAAATGGTGGCATTTGTATACCCTGATGAGTATGTATGAAGGGTCTGAAGTGAGACTTAAGGTGCAATGGTTCTCTGCCTTGCTCTATGTACATCTGGCTTGGCAGAGAGGATATCCTTTCTTTACTTTTTACTTTATATTTAGAGCCTTTGGCAAGTAATATACAGGATTCACAAATTCAAGGATAGAATTGGTATACAAGTTACCTTTATTTCCAGATGATGTTATTGTCTACTTGATAAGTCTAAAAAAGAGATCTTGGTGTTTTGGAACATTTTGAGGCAGTTTCATTTTTTTCGGGAAGGTAAAGGAAATGCTTTAGATGTGAGTTATGTACCCACACATAAATTGGTTCAGCAATGGCCATATTTATGGAGACATAATAAATTTAAGTGTCTGGATTAAAAATGATTCTGTTTTGACACCTAAAGGGTATGTAGGAGGAAGCAAAAAAAAGCCCCAAAAACTGAGAAATTGGAAACTGATGATTTTGAACGCGTTTAGAAAGATGCTAGCAGTGAAAATGTTTAGATTCCTTAGTTTCATACAGGTCAGACATAAAGAGCAGAAGGAATTTATTTGGGAAGGGGCTTGGGCAAGCAATAAGTGTGGTAAGCTGATTCTCCTCATAGAGCAAGTTGTTGTAGGGTCATCTAATTTAAAGTTTTGTATTTATAACTGAAGCACAAGTTTATAGATCTATGTGGAAAAGGGCAATGTTGATGAAACAGGTGGGAGAGTTGAAGATGTACAGGGAGAATAGGATTTTGGATACAAGTCCTTAAGTAAGATAATTTTACAGAATATTATGTTTATAAAGTACCAGATGGTATTCTAAGAACTAAGTCAGTGTGGAAATGGAGAGAAGATTTTTTACCAATTGGTATGTCTTCTAAGAGGGGTATAGAAAATATGCATGAGGGGGCTGGAACTTACTGGAGGAAGTTAGCAAAGCAAAGGAGCCAATAATTTGAGAGGGAAATGTAATAGAGGTGGATGATGGTATACGGAAATTTAGACAGCAGGTTACAGACTTCCTTCTTTATCGAGGACTAGTAACAGGACTATAAGCATGGAGAAAGTGACAGAGTGCCAAGTGAAAGAGACCAGCTCCAGTATAGTTTTTAGTTGAGTCTAGAATGGAACCAGTTAAACTAGACAGTTAGTTGGGCATATAAAATATCTCATGATGAATGTAAAAATCAATTAGAGGAAGTTAGAAAAGGTTGGGAAAGGGAATAGGAAGCCATTTTACAAAGCAACAATGTAGAAAAATTGTAAGACTTCCAAGTATGCAACAAAGTCCAGAAGGTTTAGAATTATTGCATGGAACTGTTGGGCATATAAAATACCTCATGATGAATGTAAAAATCAATTAGAGGAAGTTAGAAAAGGTTGGGAAAGGGAATAGGAAGCCATTTTACAAAGCAACAATGTAGAAAAATTGTAAGACTTCCAAGTATGCAACAAAGTCCAGAAGGTTTAGAATTATTGCATGGAACTGTTTGCGTAGGTATTTTATACTCTAATTATACTTCAGAGTATTTTTCCTTTGAGGTGTGATGGGGAAGAGAGAAGTAATTGTGAATATATTTTTTGTGAATGTAGCCATTTGGAAGATTTTTAAAATTTTAATGTGTGTGTTTTGACAGAAATGGTGAGGGAACAAATAATTGTATCTGAGGGAATTTTTCTTTTGGACTAGGATGTAGAGTCTGAATTGCCTGGACATTGTAAGGCCCTTCAAAGTTTAAGGTTACTGACTGTAAAAAAGAAAAACTAGAAAATGTTATCTAAATCAACTGTTATTGAAGTACCGACTGTTGTAAAGGGGATAAAATAATTAGAGGTAAGATCTTTAGAATAGGGAAGGAGCAAATTACATAGAAATAAATGGAAGTTGTGGGGAACAATACATGCAGAATAATCAGGAGGTAGAGTGAGGTTTAAGGGAAGGCAGGACTTGAGCAATTTATGCAATGTTGGAGTGAATGAAGATGGTTAATGAAATTGATATATTTATACAGCAGGACAGTAACAATGGGGTTTTTATTACACTTTTTCTATTGATGTACACATACGAGTGTTGCAAATGAAAATGTGATGACTTGATAAACGTGTTTAAAAAATACTAAATTTAAATGCAGCTGAAGTGTCGATATTAACAGTTCTTCACCCACTAGGAAATGAACTCCAAAAGGTTAATGTATACAAATATTTGGTTCACTGGATGCAGCTAACCTTTCATTTAGAGAAGATGCATGGTAACCCTGCATTTGAAAAGCTGCTGTACAGTAGCTGCAAAGTCTTACTACCCATGCTAGTGTTCATATTTCTTAACTGTGCCTATTTTCCAAGGATGTCCTTGAGTCAGGCTCAGACTTTTTAATCAATCTTTTCTAGAAGCTGTGATTTGAGAAACTGTGGAGGTTTACAGTCAGCTGTTGGTGGCAGTTCTTAGTCAAAAGACAATTTTTACTTCAGAAGTGGTCCAATGCTGTTGGAACAAGGACCAAACCAGGAAGCACATCGACATTAAATAAATGGTGCCAGTAATTCAGTCTTTAAGGGACAAATATGAGTCCCTACACCTGATAACACACAATGTGACTGCAGTATGGTTCATCAACAGCTGAGAAGGGAGGGCATTCATATTCTCTTTACAGGACATCCATGTGGGCATTGGACTTAACACTAGAATTTGATATGACCTGATTATATATTCTATCACAATAGACTGGTGTGGCAGATCTGCTAAGCATGACCACTGCAGACCCCTAGGAGTGGATACTAGATGGAGATGCCTTCTAGACCTTACTCTCAGTCAAGGTGCACCAGAAAATGGACTTTGTTGCTTTCCAAGCAACAAGCTGCTGAGGAAATTCTACTTCAGAGTATCTCCTTATACTGAGTAGGTCTACTTCTCTACATTTGTCCTGCAGTCTCCCTTCTCCCCAGGATAATTCAAAATGCAAAGGAGGAAAATAAAGATGCCACCAATAAGGTCCTTCTTTTTTTAGGCCAAGGATATGTTCTCTCCCCCCACCCCCGATGATTGATTCAAATGGCAGTGGAAAGGAACAGTTGCCCTGCCTCCATGCTCTTGACCTAGCCCAGTAGGTCGTTTGTACCCAAACCTGCAGATTGTCAAACTGACTGCCTTGATGATCTTGGCCTGTTTTCTCTTTGGTAATCTGTTCTCAGAGGATGTCTTAAATCATGAGAGAAGCCATGAGGCCTAGTACTAAGACGTCTTACTAAACTGAAGAGGTTCTCCCTGTGTTGCCAGAAGAGGAATCCTGCACCCAGTATCACAGTGGAGTCTTTGATTCTACAGTACCTTTCAGATCTGTTAGCAGGAGGATTGTCTGCTCTTCCATGAAGGTGCTTTTGTCTTCCATCTTTTTCTCCATGCCAGTCTTTGAGTTATAATTAGCAGAGGGTGTAGGGAGCACAGACCCCCTCCCCCCACAAAATAGTGGGTTTTTTTTTTTAATTTTGCACATGTGGTTAGTGCTTAGCACATGCATCATGCAGTCTTGTTGATGTGAGATTGAATTTAGATAGTTGGTTGTTAATGTAGTATATGGTGATATAGTTAAATATGTATGTGTGTAATCACACATGCATATACATATATTTACACACAAGTAGTGTTTAGCACACACTGAAGAGTCTTTTTGGTTCTAGTACAATTCATTTGCAATGAAGAAATAAAATGTGGGGTCCAGCTCAAAGAAAATCGCTGTAATTGCTGCGTGCTTGCAATTCAACTTGGTAACTTAAAGGAAGTACATCATTTGATGACAGTCCAACGTGTTTGTATTCCGGCTGTGGTCAGGCTGCCTTCTGTCTGTCGATACAGCTACTTCCCTGGTACTCCTTGAGTATGCACTGCTGGGCTTCTGGCTTTCCTAGACTAGATTCACAGGTAGATTCCTGGTACTTCTCAGCTTCCTCTGGCCAAGTTTCCACCAAACCTGTCCACTCTTGTCTGGAGCTGGATCATGATCAAATGAGGCTCTAGGCAGAGTTATGAACTGCCCCATCTACCCCCCTTCAGCCATACCAGTATCCCATTACTTGGTTCTCTCCCCAGATCCAAGAAAAAAAATGATCAAACCTGTCGGTCTGCATACTATTCTTATTTCCTTTCACAATAATCCCAGATTTGTATTTTATGGCAAGATACTGAGAGACATTTGCTAAACAAAACCATCTCTTATTGAAAACCGGCTTGGCATAAGCAACAGTAAACTTCTCTTCCCCTGAAACTCACATTTGTTGAAAATGCATCTGGCAACCCGTTCGACTTAAAGATGTGCAGAAGGATTCAAAGTCAAATACAGTGAAGCACTAGCTAGCTGCTGTGTGAAGGGTGAAGTAATTCAAACGACAAATGTGTAAAGCATTTGTTAATGGGTTAGGACAGCTCATTGAATGCATGTGTGTGTATTGAGGTGACTTAGAGCTGCACAGACAAAGTTTGGAGGATCGCACCATGCATGACAGAAGCGGTTTATTAATGGCTCATACCCTTGGTTATCTGAATTAAGTACCTTACAAATGGTTGTTGTCCAGCACAGTGCCTTTAATACATGTGAGCCTGCAAAAAGCAAGTTAAATTAAAAATCTATTGACAGTTAATTTAACATTAACATGTGGAGTGCATGCTGGCCACTTAAAGGAAAACAACAGGATATTAAAGCAGATTCCCCAACCTGCTGACTCTTCCAGTCCCTGTTCTTTGATAAAGCTTAAAAAAATCACCCTTGCAGCTTTAAAAAATAACCCTCTCAACTGTTTTCCCTGTTCTGCTTCCTAGCTTTCTATACTGTTTTTGTTTCACTTTGCAAACCAACTTGAAAAACCTGTAGCTGGCTCTGAAATTATGATGTCACATCTGCCATCTGCTCTTGCTCTAGCTATCGGGATGTTTCCTCCCCCAAAGTGACGTAATTCCTGCCTGATTTGCATACTGATAAGAACTGGAAATTCCTGTGTTAACACTAATGTACAGTAGACAGTTTATTGGACTGTGCTGTAGTAGCTGAATCTGTGGACAGGTTTACTGGGCTGTGTAAAGTAGGGCTCACTAGTGTTGGATTAAAGTACTTTAATAATGTTGTAGGTGGAAAACTGTTCAATGGGTGCATTTCATGTACAATTTGAATGGAGCGGCTTGATGTGTAAGATCTGTGTAGGCATGTGTCTCTGTTTCTGATGTCTGCACAGCCAAAGTACATAATTACTCGTGCATTCCTCGGACGAAGCCTGGGGTCATTCTTGGTGTTGCCAAAACAAACTTGTGGTTAGGTGTGTGAAAGGGTGAGTGTGTGAGCTGAGTGAGTGTGGTGTGTGAGTTGAGTGAGTGCATGTGGGGGGTGAGTGAGGGTGGGTGAGTGAGGGTGGTGTGTGGGTGGGTGAGAGTGTGGTGTGTGGGTGGGTGAATGTGGGGAGTGAGTGTGGGTGAGGGTGAGTGAGTGGGTGAGCGAGTGAGTGGGTGAGCGAGTGAGTGGGTGAGCGAGTGTGGTGAGTGGGCGAGTGGGGTGAGTGGGTGAGTGGGGTGATTGGGTGTGGGTGAGTGTGGTGGGTGGTGAGTGAGTGTAGTGAGTGGGTGTGGGTGAGTGAGCAGTTGAGTGCGGTTGAGTGTGGGTGAGTGAGTTGGTGTGGGTGAGTTTGGTGGGTGAGCGAGTGCTTAAGTGTGGGTGGGTGAGTAGAATGTGGGTGGGTGAGCTGAATGTGGGTGAATGAGTGAGGGTGGTGAGTGTGGGTGGGTGAGTGAGTGTGGTGAGGGTGGTGGGTGGAAAGTGAGTGTGGGTGAGGGTGAGTGTGGGTGGTGGGTGGTGGGTGGGAAGTGAGTGAATGTGGGTGAGGGTGAGTGTGGTGAGTGTGGGTGGTGGGTGAGTGTGGATGAGTGAGTTGAGTGTGGGTGAGCGTGAGTGAGTGTGGTGAGTGAAGTGTCTGAGTGAGGGTGAGTGAGTGTGGTGAGGGTGGTGGGTGGGAAGTGAGTGTGGATGAGTGTGGGTGAGTGTGGATGAGTGAGTGTGGGTGAGCGTGAGTGAGTGTGGTGAGTGAAGTGTCTGAGTGGTGAGTGAGTGGTGAGTGGTGAGTGAGTGAGTGGTGAGTGAGTGAGTGGTGAGTGAGTGAGTGGTGAGTGAGTGAGTGGTGAGTGAGTGGTGAGTGAGTGGTGAGTGAGTGAGTGTGGTGAAGTGAGTGTGGTGAAGTGAGTGGGTAAGTGTGGTGAGGTGAGTGGGTAAGTGTGGGTGAGTCTCATTTTTGGATGTAATTTCTAAATTTTGTAAACTTTGTTTTTGTATTGTCATATTGCTTTACATTGACCTACCAATATGTGACAAATTACAGGCAGAAGCACAGTAACAGCTGCAAAAACTAAGAGCATAAATTTGCAATAAGCATGCGTATACATTAATTGCACGTTTTTACATAAGCAGATGTCTGTCACAATTAATCGACAACACTACATCAGATTGCAAGAAGTATGCAATACCGTAATTTTTTAAATTATGTCTTAAAAAAGCATGTTGGTGCTGTCATGCAAGTCTGTGAAATATTTCATGTTTATAGTGTGTCATTTGTTAGCTATTTAACCAAACGGGAAGGAAAAATAAGTGGGAGTTTGATGCTTTGCAAAACGGTGATTATTCCCAGTGCTATGTAGCTTGGTTCTAAATTTGACAGGAGGAGTGCAACAAAAAAGTGTCCCACTGTAAGGAGGGAAAGGCTGACAAGAAAACAGTACATTACTCTGGTCACCTGCTGTGAGCTGTCAATCACATGCAGACAATGGGTCAAATTACCCTTGGCTCTTGGGAAGGTAGGTGTGAAGTGGGAGGGGAGATGCCTTGAAGAACTAGATTTCAGCCTTCACAAAAGAAAGCAAGTTAGCATTTCTAAGAAACAAAAGCAATAAAATGCACTTTTGAGTTCCATTCTGTAGCATTTGCACTGCTTGTGTTTGAAGTAGTCATTGAAAAAGGATAACATTTTAACCAAAAGTAGGGGACTTTAAGACAGCAGTGAATGCCTGTTAAGTCAATGAAGTGACAGCAGCTTAAGGGAAAACGTTGCAGATCTGATGCAATTTTTTGGAGACAAACAATGCATTCTGGGATACTTAGAGGCAGAGTAAACAGTCTGAATTATTTCAAAATGTCAGCCCCCATGTGGTCAGAGTCAGAAATTGCATATAAAAATATCTAAAAAGCTCTGAATAGTCCCAGAGTGCTGTTAAAATGTAGGAAACACCAAACCATGATGAAATAAATATGTTTTTTTGAGTCTGAAGGTGCGGTTGTCCTTTAATTTACAGTCAAGTAATAAACCCACTGCCAAGAGTCTACAAAAGAGCTGACCACTTAATTTCCAGTCGAGTAATAAACCCACTGCCAAGTAAAGTGCTGACCACTTAATTTACAGACGAGTAATAAACCCACTGCCAAGAGTCTACAAAGTGCTGACCACTTAATTTACAGTCTAGTAATAAACCCACTGCCAAGAGTCTACAAAGTGCTGACCACTTAATTTACAGTCTAGTAATAAACCCACTGCCAAGAGTCTACAAAGTAAGGATGTTACCCAAATGGCATGGCTCGTATGCTGATGCTTCTTTTACACCACATGTACTGTGGGATGCAGGAACCAAGTGTTTATACACATCAATCAGTCGTATCCAACTGTATAGTTGTGCCCCTGAAATATCTGTGTAAGATGACGTCTGTGAATAAATTCATGAATAATAAGCCAGAAATGTATCTTAACTTGCTGCTGTCAGAACAATACAGTGGAACCCATTAAAACTCCCTTCTGCCCTCTCAACTTTTTAGCTCAAGAGTCAGACTAACACCAAAATGCAGGCAGACTTGCCCATTAGTGGTTCTCATTTGCCCATTAATTTTTCCACCTGCCAACACCACAGTGACCATGGACACCTCATTTCTGGGGTGGGGGGTGCATTTCAAAGAGAAGACTGTGTTCAAAGCAAGTGGGCAACTTCAGAGGCCAACCTTTACATCAGTGTCTTGAAGATGAGGGCAGTCATCCTAGTGTTGCATGTCTTTCAGAATTCCATCTCCAGAACTGTGACTTCCATTCAGATGGACAATGTCTGTGATCTGGTGCATCATCAAATTGGGGGAATCCCACTCAATACCCACTGTGTCGAGAAACTGTGAGGGATTGGCGGTGAGTAATGTTTTCCCACTGCTTTCTAATGGCAGTGCACATCCCAGAAAGTTCCAGTGTTTTAGCAGGCAAAATGAGCAGATCCGTCCTTCTGCCCTGATTTGTTCATAGGTTGATACTAGGCTATCTGCCCTAGGGCATTTACAAGCTTAGTCAGAGTGTGTTTGGCTTTTGCCACCCTTCTTAGATTAGTTGACTGTGCCTCTGTATAGTAGGTCACAGAAGATAGCCCATTTAAGGCTAGTTTACTGTGCCTCTGTCTAGCAGTGACACAGACGAGATCCCAGGGGTAAATTTACAATCTCCCATCCAAACATCAGGAATCTTCTTGAAGAGGGTCATCGAGGGGCTCTGTCTGACATGGATTGGGATTTTGTTCCAGAGTGAGGGGAGCCTCTGGGATATGAATCTGTCCCTCCAGCATGTTCTATTTATTTCTGTGCTGAGGTTTAAGTCACTGGAGTGTGTAGTTCTGATGGATTTGGATTTCTTGAGGTGGAGCATGTCCATTAATTCTGGGTTGGACATGGCTTTATACGTCAGGCACAGATCGCCTCTGAGTAGGCGGTAAGCAACTGAGTAGAGCTGGAGTTTCTTTAGCCTAACTGCGTAGGGCATCTGTTTGAGTCCCTTGATCCTCTTGGTGAGGTACTTGCCTTGGTGATTTGTTCCTCAGTCAGTCAGTGATGATCGTTATCTTCAGTCACTGGGGCCAGCCTTGCTGCGATCTCATAGTCCCCTCTCAACAGCGTGCAACAGCTACTTTGTCTTAATACCCCAGGAAGGACTGTCATCAAGAGATGCTCTGACTCAGCACTTGGCCTACTGTATGCATTTCTAACTTTTTTTCCTCTTATAACGAAGTTTCTTCAGAAATTGGTTTGGTTCAATACAACTGTGACCCTTACCACGCCCTTCTAGCCTCATCAAATCTGTTTCCCCTTCCTGTGGCCTTCTCTAGAACACCCTTCTTGAATGCTGGATCATCTTCCAGATCTCCTGTCTCACCTGTTCGGTTAGCCTCACAGGGACATCAAAGCACTTCATAGGTAGGTACTAGGGTATTGCCCTAGGGCCTATATAAGCCTAGCCAAACAGTACCCTGGCTTTCACCACCCAAGAAAATTATTTTCCTGTGCCACTTAGATTAACCACTTGACTTCTCCAGTAGCATTGATGGCCAGAAATGACAGGGTTTCTTTGGTGCTCCATGTCTTATTCTTATCACAAAAAACAGCCACTAGGAAGGTCTAAAGCAGTAAGTGGCACAGATTTGCTATTTGGGCCTACTCTAAGGGGCTGGGTACTTTTTCATCTCTTTTATACTCTACGCTTCCTTTTTTTTTTTTTTTTTTTTTTTTTTTTTTTTTTTTTGCAGGGTTATTTTAAGGATGTGCTAGTTTTTCTGTCATCAGAGTACAGCTGCCAGTTGCATCTGACTTTGATGTGGGAGGAGAACGGACTCTCCATAGTTTCATTGAAATTGTCCAAAGCCCTTTTAGAAGGATCCTTCCTCTTCAAACACCACTAAGGGACCCAGTTCCTCCTTGGGATACTACCTTGTTGCTTTAGGGCTTAACTAGACCCCCATTTGAACCACAGTTTCAGTGGAACTAAAATTTCCGACTTGGAAGACTGTTTGTTTGTTTTTCTGGTGGTCATTACTTTGGTTAGGAGAATTTCAGAGTGTTAATCCCCTTATCTGATTTTCTTTTCTTAGTATAGAGTTTTGTTTCGTACTAATCCTAAATTTCTACGGTAGACTCTGAAGCTGCTCTTAACCAATCTATTATCTTCCTGGTTTTCTTTCCAAACTTTTCCAGCAAAGAGGAGTATACTCTGTTTGCTGTATATTCACCAGTTGAAATTTTATTGCATCGTACCAAAAGTTTTAGGAAAACTGATCAGGTTTTTGCTCCTTTTCAAGAACCATATTGGGAGATGGTGTATGAAAAGTCATACGGTCTAGGTGGCTATCTGATTGATTGTATTAGTTTTACTTACTAAGCAAAGGGACTATCCTTCCTCACAGACCGACGGCCCTTTCAGCTAGAGCGGTTACATCATCTTTAGATGACATTTGTGCTGCAACTACATGGTCTACAGTTTGCCACTCATATTATAAGTTGGACCTACAGGCTAGATCCTGTGCATCATTTGGCTCCACCATCCTCTAGAATATCCTTCAGTGAGAACACCCTGGAGTTCTAGTAGCTGGAGAATCTGTCCCATACATTGAGTCTGACGGAAAAGACAACATTGGGTATGAAAGTTATGTACTTACTGTAATCCAGATCTGTGTTGTCTTCCATCCAGTTCAACCTTCTCTCCCTCCATCTCCTTGCCTAAATTGTCATTCTCAACTGACCGCACCGGACCTGTCTGGAGCCGTGCTCTGCAGTTTTGTACTGTATCATAACTGTTTCACTTTTTCCTCCTTTTACCTTTTATTGGATTTTAGAGCTGTGGTTAGGGTGCAGGTGGGCAAACTTGATCTGAGGTATTGTAGACCTGGAAGGGAATTATGGGTAGGGGAAAGAGCCTGAGTTCTGGATCTGAGAGTCTAAAAGAGGTGCCAGTATCGGATCCAATGACGCATACTTTGAGTCAGACAGATGAAAACATGGATCTAGTTTTGGTAAGTACATAACTTTCATTTCATCAGCAGTTATCTACTGTGTTGTGCTAAGAAATCTTCTTCAAAAAGACCACTGATCTCTGAACTCCAGGAAGTCTCTTTGATTGGCTTAGACTCTCACTGAAAGACATTGGAGGACCAGAGAAGTGGAGATTGTGTTGCATGCAGAGCAGTAGTTGGGTTTGTTTTGAGCAGCAGTAATAATAATAATAAAAAATATATATAATTAATACTTTGTGGCCGAGTGACAGGCAGCTGTCTAGGTCACCTTGTACTGGATCTGGCCCCACTCTTGTCATGAAACTCCCTCTCTGAGAGAGAAGTGTCTGGCATTCAGTAATGCAGGCATTGATCTTGCACAGCAGTTCACTGTATGATTCACTTTACTGCTGTATTACACTAATTATGCTTGAAGTCGTTAGGTTTTTACTGCAGTAGATAGCATGTACAGTACATCAAAATATCTTGAATTTCTGAAATATATATTGTGGGTATATATATTTATTTTACATGTGCTTACATCAGATTTGGGAGATGTATCCTACAGCACCTCTTCCCCCACATTCCAGTTGAAAAAGTTAAAAACAAAACTTAGCATTGTAAATTACTCATGCATAATGCAGTCAGCAACCTATCATTTCTGATTATCTGTTCCCAGATGGTGCATGGCACAGTAACTCTCTCTTAACCTGTGGTTTTAAGATTACAGCTAAAAAAGTAGACATATCAAAATGTAGATGTTCAAGAGTCCTACTTTATAATGTCAGCATTCAAAATGCTGTCAAAAAACATTTAATCCCCCTCCCACTAACCCTATCCGTGCACCTTATCTTTATAAAAACCCTTTCCATAACACTACCACTACCCAAGAGACTGGTTCAGACACAGAAACGTGCACTGAAAAACATGCACAACTCTAAATCTATCCCCTTCGGTAACCTTTACTGTAACCTTAATGCCACTAGCACTTGGACAAGCACACTCCCACCCTCTATACCAACCCACTTAACTCTGTCTATATTTTTTACTGCCAACATTTTGTGCTGTAATTCTCACCGTCAACATTTTGAACTTCTCCTGGACTCCTCAGTAGCCTATCTAGTGTTTGTTCTAGGCTTTTCCCCCTCTGCAGTGCTGTCGAGCCACATCCTGTTGGACTTAAGCTCACCCATTCCCTAGGAATGGAGATTCTTCCATCATACCCTTCAGGGTGAGAGCTGTCTGGAGGACCCATCTTGCAGGTAGAAATTGAGATGTTTGATATTTCTACCACCATCCCAGCAATGAGGGCATTTTGTATGACTGACTCTGCCCCTCCCCACTGGGCGGTGCTGTGAGCACCTACATTGCCATAGGACTGCCTAAGCCCTTCCCTTATTTTGCATAGTGCTTCCTTGCTCATACCCAGCCTGGGACTCCTGTTACAGTATTGGGTGGCTGTGCCCACATTGTCTCTGCACCAGTTTCCACCCTTGCAACTATCTTTGCTCTCTAACAGAGATTTTGTCTGGGAGCAGGCTGCCAAGACTGTCCAGAACCCACCCCTTGCCTTCAGAATGGGCATGTTCATCCTCCCAGCCTGTCCAGTCAAGCACCCAAACAGCTAATCATGACCTAAATCAGCTCTGGTTTAGTTAGGGTGTTATTCCTCTCTGCCACTAGTGAGGCCTTGCCTATCCAGAATCTCTTCTCCCCTACTCGTAAACTCTTCTTGAATTGGCTGTCCTACCCCATTGATGTCATTTTTGTATGTCTACACCCCCAGTGCAGCAGAACTGTCATCTTCGTCTTCTTACTTACATACGGCCTGATACAAGTACAAACATGCTGCTATGAACTGCTGCTCCTTTCCTCACTCCCATACTTAAGCACTTCCGTTCTCAGCCAAGCTTTCTAGTTACTCCACCAGCCTGTCTCACTTTGCACTTGAATTAAGGATTCATCAAGTCTACTGTTCCTAGCTCTTTCTTCCAAGTAGACGCAGTCACATTTTTAGTCAATCTTTCCCATTTTTGGTCTGTCTTTTCTCTCCTCCTTACTGTAGAAACTGCTTACCCTGCACTCTTGTCTTGGCTTAAACTTCAAACAAAAGTTCTTGTGACCCACTAATACACTTATCATAAAATTCTTCTTTTATGAACTTGTCATCTCCATACAGTTCCACCACATAATTTCTGCACATATTCACTACCACAACAGCAACACAGAGATGTAGCTCACCTACCCTGATCTTTTATTACCTGAGGGGTAAGATACTAAACTTTTTAATGGCCGATGCCCATCTGGTTCTGCTCCTTAACAGTAAATTCACAAACAAAATTGCCACAGACTGCGCAGAATCGCTGTCCCAATTCCAAAATGAAATCATGGCCTGTGCAGTACAAGAAATGAAAAGTTTGAATGCTTTCACCTGCATCAGGTGTAAGGACAGCAAGAATTGCCACACTTAAAATACTCTAAAGTGATGGAATTGATTGCATGATATAAATGATTATATGATTAAAAAAAAAAGGTCATGACGACGAAAAAAAAGTCATACAAATGGAATCATAACTTTATAATGTGCAGTTGTCTTAATGTCTTATTAATTTAAAAGCCTAATTACAAAATATTATAAAAAAATTACTTTGCAGTCTTTGTGGTGACTCTCTGGAGTTTTCTGATTATCGAGCACTTTTGTCCACAGTCATTTCTTATACTGTGCTGGCCAGTGGAATGTAGTTTTGTAATTGGGACAGTAGTGTGCGATCTTTTTGGTGTTACCTCTTCTTGACACCATTTGGATAACTGTTTACAGTCCTTAATAGAATCCTATTCTGTATTTCTTCTCGCCTAGTCATGTTGCCACATTATTGCTGTCTCACCAGTTCTTCCCTTAGGTGTTGAACATAAACATCCAGTGACACAACAGCAGCAGTGTGACTCAAAACACTGGCCCCATCTTTCACCCAGTGATCTGCCTTACAAGATTACCTTGCTTCTTTACCCATCACCTTTTCACAAGTCTTCTATTACACCTTTCTTTAAAGGTAAGTACTCTAACCAGAAGCCCCCCTTGGAGTCGGAATGTTGTGCAGCTGCTGAAAAGACTTCCCCTCAGCTTCCACCGTCCCCTTCCTCAGATCTTCCATCTCCTCAAAATTGTCTTGACAAATACCCCTGTCTTCTGGCTGTAATCCCAGTGTGCTTCTACCTTGGCCAGTAAATATTCTATTTCTTGGCCTTATCAGCTGACTTCCAATGTTCCTTGTTAACTGTTCTGTCTGTTTTGCTAGCTATCCTCCCACCTTAACCACAGCTTCCACATTTAGCCATCCTGTCTTCACCTGCTGTATGCAAGCTAAGTAATACACTGAATAAAATCTGGCCTTCTCCAGCTCTGCCTAATTATTTGTGCTGCATGCATTTGCTGCAGGTGTTCACTTTCACCTTTCTCACACAAATAAATATGCATCTTCCTGCATACAAAATATGGGGTACTACTATAATTTTTATGCATCAGTCCTCCAAGAAACTGCCAGTCTTCTCACTGTACTTAGCATCTTACCAATGCAGTCCTTAAACTGTTCCCAGTTTTTTTTAATTTAATTCTCCTGCCTCATCAGGCAGTTGCTGCTTCACATTCACCAATAAAAGCAAATAAAGTTACACCTTTGACTGCTGATAGAAACCACTTTTGTCCTGTTGTTCCTCAGTATTTTAGGAATGCTTTTTGATATTACTGCTCTAACGTAGGGAAGCAGGAAGAGCGTGTGAAGGCAGCCTTCCTGGTTACACCTACCAATGTCCACAAACCTAGATTTCCTCCCACAGGCTATATAGCCTGCAATGCAAGACCCCTCCTCAAAATTCTCTTACAGCCCCACTTTCATCTGTTGCTCCAGAAAGCCCAATTCCTAGTGTTGAATGTCTTTTTAATACCAGAAAGGACACTTCCTGCTTACCTTTTCTGTTGTTTTCCACCTTCCACTCTTCCTTAAAATCTGCTGACAAATGTCAGTGACCTTCCAACTAATGTCCCTTAACAAAATTTGCTTTTCTCTTACCACTTCATAATGCAAGACCTCTTGTCTAGCAGCTAATACCCTTGCACAGGTCTTTGCAGTTGCATTTATCAGGGACGTTGGGCGATAGTTTACTGCTTCATTCATCGATTACACTTTGGGATAACCACCACTAAAGCTTCTTTCAGGTATAGTAGTGCACTGCCTTTTTCTAGTGCTAAATTACACAACATAACAAAATCCCCCTCCATCTGTCTTTTGAATGTCCACAAGGAAGTCATTTCCACCAGCGTTCCCATTTTTGTATTTTCCTTTTAGTGCTCGGCAGCTTGCTAGATATCTCTTTCCATAGCTCTGAGCTGTTGCACAGTACTTTTTTGTTTTTATGAAGAGAAAGAAGGCAAAATAGCAATATAAGAGAATAATAATGAGGTTGGAACAAATTGTACCTTTTTGTCACTTGTTTTTGACAAGGTCCTTAAGAGATAATAGATGGTAATATTACTGCACTACAGACTTCAAACACTGTGTGCTGAGTCACATGATTCACTTTAATAAGAATGTGATATAAGAAATGACCAGACAAATGGCAAGCTTTTAATAGAAGCCACTACCTGTGCCTATATTTAGAGCAAGTGAGATTACTGCATTGCATCACAGATTATTGCATAGTTAAAATAATTAACCACATGACTGGATGTGTGTTTAAGATCAAATGCGAGTGAGAAGATGAAGAAATTATGAATAATAATGCTTACTAACTGTTATGGAGATGAGCAATAGTCGTAAGGTGCACAGAGAATGTACAGTAGAGATTCAAGCCTTGTGTACTGAGTCTGGCTTTAAACCTGATGGAAGCACGCCCCTGCTTTTAATTAATTTTGTATAATCTCAATAAGAGGAAATAGGAAGTTATGTACTCACCATAACATTCGATGTATGTAATCCATCTCGCCTCACATTCTTACCCGTGGGTTTGGAGCCAAATGTCTGCTCCGACTCGACCAAACTTTTCTAGCTCGAAGTCTTCTATTGGCTGGGCTAAGCAGGTATCCCATGGTGCACTGCTCCATATCCCCAGATCTAGTTTGCTGCAATACTCATTCATACCCCATGCACACACAACATCCAGATAAAAAGAATAAGCTTAAGTAAAGGGAACTCTGTAAGCAACAACCTAACCTCCAGATCCTCCAGGAAGGGGGAAGGTGGGAGGGTAAGTAAGAATGTGAGGCGAGATGGACTACATATATCGAACGTTATGGTGAGTACATAACTTCCTGACGTTATGTAGTCATATCTCGCCTTCATTCTTACCCGTGGGACAGCGTCCCTAGCACCTACATCCTGGGTAGCTCATAGGAAAATGCTCCTGAGTACTGTGGAGCCAAAGGACTACCTACCCCTAGAAACCATGTCCAATTTGCAAAGAGAAACAAACGTGTGAGGAGAAGCCCAAGTAGCTGCAGCACATATATCATCCATTGACAATCTGGCTTGATAAGCTGTAGATGTAGAAACAGCCCGAGTAGAGTGAGCCTTGACTGGAAATGGCAGATCTTTTCCTCCTGCTTGGTAGGCGAAAGAGATGCAACCAGATATCCATCTGGATATGGAGATCTTGGAGACCGGGGACCCAATTTTGTTTTCTGAAAAGGAGACAAATAGTTGATCACGGTGCAGACAGAAATGTAACTGTCTGTGTACATCCAATTGATGAAATTTAAATTCTGCCTTGTTTGAAAATTGAGGAAAGAATACAGGCAACTCAATGGATTGATTAAGATTAGACACGGAAGCCACTTTAGGAAGAAAGGAAGGGTTTGGTCGAAGAGAAACCCTGTCCTTCTGGAAGATTAATTATGGAGGTTTGATAGAGAGGGCTTGAATTTCTGAAACTCGCCTTGCTGAAGTGAGTGCTGTTAAGAAGGCTGTTTTCCAGGTCAAGAATTTCAATTCACAGGTAGCTGCAGGCTTGAAAGGTGGTGAAGTAAGGGCTTGTAGAGGTTCGGAGACCGGGGGACAGAGTAACAGAGTACCCTTCAAGAAAGTCTTGCAGAGTTTATGAGCCATGAGACTAGGTGCATTAGCCACATGAAAATTGGAGATCGCTGCCAATTGGACTTTGATGGTAGCTGATGCGGAACCCTGATGGAAGAGCATAGACAAAAACTCCAAGACTGAAGCAATTGGAGCTGTGTAAGGATCAATTCCTTGGGTGTGCGCCCAAATAGAAAACCTCTTCTATTTGGAATAAATCTTCCTAGTAGATGGCTTATGAGAGGAAGATAAAATGTGAACCACTTCCGGTGAAAATTTATGAAGCCTAACTAATGATGGAAGTGAGTAGCCAGGCTGTCAACCGGCGGGTCATCAGAGAGGGGTGGAACTGTCCCGACATGTGTGTCAGCAAATCTGGTTGAGGGTCCAGTATCCAAGGAGTGTCCACAATGTATGGTTGAAGAAAAGGGAACCAGACTTGACAAGGCCAGTGTGGAGCAATCAGAATCATTCTGCTTCCCAAGAATTGCGCTTTCTGAATCACCTTTGACAGCAAGGGAAACTGAGGGAAAGCATAAAGCAGACCGGAGGGCCAGTCATGAACCAGAGCGTCCCTGGGTGATTCCCCCTGTGGGGGGATCAGCATGAAGTAGTTGCTGCATTTGGCATTGAGGGGACTGGCAAAAAGGTCACGGCAAGGCTGACCCCATCTGCTAAAGATTCGTTCTGCAATTAGACTATTCAGGGACCACTCGTAAGGCATCAGAATAGCTCTGCTTAGCTGTCCGCAATCACGTTGGACTTCCCCGGAATGTGCGTTGCCACCAGAAACCGTTGGGAAGTTACTGCCCACTGCCACACTCGCCTGGCCTCTCTGTACAGGGGGTAAGACCTGGTTCCCCCTTGCTTGTTTAGATGCCACACTACTGACATGTCCGAGTGTATTGCAATCATCCCTAAAGGTAGAAAGCTCTGAAGTGCCTGCAACGCAAGTAGCACCGCTCTCATCTCTAGGACGTTGATATGCAGATGTATCTTGTGATCTTGCCACATGCCTTGAACTGTCCTGCCAAGATAATGCCCCCCCACCCCATCTGGGAGGTGTCCATGGTCACTGTGGCAACCGGGATGGGTGGAACGAAGGGCCTTCCCCCGTCCAAATTGTTGGTGCAAATCCACCAACTGAAGTCCTGTTTGCATCTGTCCATGAGCAAAATGGGGTGAGAAAGTGGAAATTTTTGGAGAGACCATTGAACAAAGAGGAGCCATTGGAGAAGACTCATGTGCAATCTCACTAGAGGGATTGTTGCTGCCATGGTCCCCAGGAGTTGGAGAACCCATCTTGCCTTCGCTTTCCTCAGGGGCATCAGGATGTGTATTTGTTGTTGTAAGACTTTGATCCTCTCCTGCGGTAAAAATTCTCTCATTCGAATGGTGTCTAATTCTCCGCCTATAAAGGTGACACGCTGCAAGGGCAACAAGGCAGATTTTTCCCAATTTAGTGTTATGCCCAACTGTTGACATAGAGTGATGGTAGCATCCCTGGTTTGGACTAGTTGATGCCTGGTGGGGCGGTAAGGAGTCAGTCGCCCAGATACGGAAACACTTGGAATCCCTGACGTCTCAAGTGAGCCGTCACCACCACCATCATACACTTGGTAAACACCCTGGGGGCTGTGGTGAGACCAAAGGTCAGGGCTCGAAACTGGAAATGACTGGCTCCCAGCCAGAAGCGTAGGTGACTCCTGGATGCCCTGTCCATTTTTACATGGTAATAAGCATCCTTGAGGTTGATGGAGCACATCCATACCCCCTCTCCCAACAATGGGAGAATCTATTGTAGTGTGACCATACAGAACATGGACTTCTGTATATAGTTGTTCAGTTGGCTGAGATCTAATATGGGTCTCAGGTCCCCTCTTCTTTTCGGCACCAAAAAGAATCTTGAGTAAGTCCCTAATCCGATTTGGTCTGAGGGGACACGCTGGATGGCTCCTTTTCCTAGCAGCTTTGAAACCCCTGAGGCTGATTGATCCCTTTGACTGGGTGGAACATCTGGGATTTTCCTGCGTGAAGGGGGGTTTGATGTAAACGGAATGAGGTAACCTCCAGAAATTATTCGTAATATCCATCGGTCCTGGGTGATGCTGTTCCAGGCTTCCGAATATAACGAAATTCGACCCCTGACTGGCTCCGGATAAGCACAGCCAGGCACTCCCTCAGGAACGAGAGTAGGGAGAGCCGCTAAAGGAATCGCGGTCTCCCGAATTGTGGGAGCCCCCTCTGCCTCTAGGGTGGCATCTCCCTGAATAACTTCCCCCTCCTCTGCCTCTGGAGGGGGGGGCTCACCTTGTGCGGCAGGAAAAAAAAAATCTTATTTCTTGAACAACATCTTTCCACCCCGCTGAGCCTTGGGGTAAGGCCTAGAAAGAAGGGAAAAATGCCCCCTATGGCAGACAGGGTCTTTCCCACTTGCTCGCACCTGGTGAGGGCATTTTTCACTTTGGTTCCGAACAAAGAAGAACCATCAAAGGGGGCGTCAGTGAAGGAAGACTTGAAGGCCTCCGCAAATTGACACAGGCGCAGCCAGGCTTGCCTTCTAAGGGCAACTCCTGAGCTTGCTGCCCTACTCGCTCCCTCGGCTGCATATGAAATGAGCCGCATGGAGGAGTTGACAATGGAATTGAGGGTAGACACCTGGGCGTTAACTGTCTGGGCCACTGCCTCAGGGACGTTACCCGCAAGAGTATCTCCTAACTCCTTGAGGAGATCTCTCTGGAGCAGAGTGAAATAAGACCGATAGTTCAGCGACTGTAAGGTAAAGGTTGCTGACGAGTGGGTACGCTTCCCGTACCGGTCCATGCTCCTAGACTCCTTGTTAGGAGGATGGACGGAGGAAGAGGTCTCTGCTACTTCCTTCTGAGTGGCCACCACCACCACCATGGCATCTACAGGAACTCCTTTGGACAAAAACTCCTTACCCTGGTGAGCAGAAAGAAACTTGTTGGGACGCCTGGGTATGGGCTCCACAGAATTATGGTTTTCCCACACCTTTTGACAGATCAGTTCAAGGAGCTTGTCTAAGGGTGGGGACAGCCAGGAGGTGGAGGGCTGAGCACCAAAGGCCTTAAGGAAGACTGACTCCTCCTCGGAAGGGGCTTTGGATGGCCAGTCACCCCTTTGCTTCAGTATCTCCAGGATGTCGGAGAAGGAAACCTCATCAGAGGATGACTTGGGGGACCACTCCGATTCCTTGAGGTCAGTGTCAGAGGTGAGGGACTCATCCTGGGAGTCTATGTGCTTCCTCTTGCACGTTTTCTTTCTAGAGGGCTCCTCAGGCATGAACTCTGAAGGGCCCTCAGAAAGTTGCGGACCACTCATGGGGATATCCCTAGGCCTTGGTGCTCTGCTGTCCATGGATAGGTGGTGATCAGAGGCTCTCACTGGAGTGGTGGGGGACAGAGTGACCGATCCGCCTGATGTAGCTGACTATCTGGCCAGCACAGTCCGCATGGCCTCGAAGGCCAGCCCCCCCGAGTCAGTGGACTGGCCAGCCTCCAAGACCATGACAAGAGTCAGAATTCCCCAAGCCGAGGCACTGAGAGGGAGACTCTGAACCGAAATATGTCCCGAGATGTCCCCCTCGGGCCCGACTGAAGAATCCAGAGTCCCGAACACCGAGGACGGAGCTGATGGGGTTGGAGCCGGAGGGGCCATCGGAACCTGCCTAGGAACATCACACGGCGTGGAACACTCCGGCTCCGAAGACAGAGATGCGCTCAGAGGGGGAATGATCGAAGAAGGGGTCGGGACGGGCTCCGGAGCCGAAAACAATTTTGCCAAAACTGGTGACTGGAGGAGCCTCTGGACCACCCTATCAACATCCACATCCGAAAGGGTCCTGGAGGATTTGGAGGACAGGGAGGGAGATCGAGATCTCCTCTCAGGAGAGACTGGTCTGAGACTGGGCGATCGTCTCTGAAGAGGTTCCAATATAATTGGAGCCGACCCCGGTTCCATCAACACAGACACCTCCTGCAGCCCTGAGGACAGTGGAGCCGTGGGGGTCGATGCAATTTTTGAGACTTTCTCTGGAGGCTCCGATGAAGCTGACGGAGCCGGAGATCTCTTTCTTGACTTGGATGACTTAGACTTGGCACTGGGAGAAGAATCCAAGGCCTCTTCAAAAGAGGGTTTCAAAAGTCCCTTTAAGATCAGCTTATTCTTTCTCTCTTGGAGCACTCTGGGACTGAACGTATGGCAAAAACTGCAGGATTCCTGCAGATGAATGGCTCCCAGGCAATAGACACAATTAGAGTGCCCATCGGTGATGGACATTTTGTACCCGCATTTAGAGCACTTTTTAAAACCCGAAGGTTTGTGCTCTTTGGAATCTTTGGGCATACTTCACAACAAACACCAACAGTGCAACCTAAGAGAAGTCTGACAAGAAAACTCACAGACGCTCAACACCACAAAAAAAATGCGGGAACCAGTTTATAAAGTGAACCGTACACACACACTAGAGGCACACACTAAGACAAACTATGTCAAAAACCTCTAACTAAAACGGTTAATGACTACAAGGTAAGGGAACAGAAACCAAACCTCTAACTTAAACGGTTTGACGAACAGACAGGACGAAAGGACTAGGTCCTCTAACTGAACCGGGCCTAGCCCGAGGGAACAGTTAGCGGGATACCACAAAAACAAGTACACTATCAAACCTAAATAACACTAAAGACAATAGCTATGAAAATAGCTTTTTGTTTATGAACAAAACTTTTTTCAAGACAAGAAAAAGGTACTTAGCCACAGCCAAGAGCGAGACCACGTCCAAGCTACACGAGCAGCAAATGAAATTTGGGGATATGGAGCAGTGCACCATGGGATACCTGCTTAGCCCAACCAATAGAAGACTTCGAGCTAGAAATGTTTGGCAGAGTCGGAGCCGATATTCGAATGTAGGTGAGATAGGACTACATAACATCAAGTGTGCAAAGTTGTGTAAAAGGAAAGATGTGATCATTCAAAAGAATCTGCGGTAAGAATGTAGGTGAGATAGGACTACATAACATCAAGTGTGCAAAGTTGTGTAAAAGGAAAGATGTGATCATTCAAAAGAATCTGCTGGATGTTGAACAGAAATGTGAAATGAGCCATTTGATGCTACTATTGTAGTGAAACAAGACTACAGTAAAGTGTGAAGATGCATCAGAGACCTAGAGAAAACAGTGCAACTCAGAACGTTGGGAAGAAATACTAAGAATTAATAGGCAAAATCATGAATTTAGTTTATAAACATATATTTGTAGAGTGTGATGCTTTGTCTTAAAGGTGCTTTTCAATGCTTTTTAGCCCCATTGCTTTAAAAGAGGTGTCTGTGTGTCTGTGTGTACTGTTAGCAATTCAGGCCACCAAGCAAAGCTACTAATAGCATAGCTGCATTTATTTACAGGTCTGGGACATTTTTCACATGAAAATCCTGTTTAAGTCTTGATATTATGCTAGTTATAACCTGTTCCAAGGAGAGTATATCAACAGGGAAAGCTTCTCCAGCTTTATGAAACAGAGAAGATGCAAATCGCACAAGTTGAACAAGTTAAGATATGGGAATTTGTGGACAGTGACATAACGTTTATCTAACCTGAGTCCATTGTCCTAAGAAAGGCCTTCTATATTGCACAGCTTATAAACGAAGGGATTGTGTTTAATTTTAGGGATGTTATTGTCCTCCTATACTCGCCCTCATTAGACCAGTCATTGAAGATCATGTCCCTTTTGGCATGTGTGTGTCCAGACACGTGCAAAAACTGGAAGCGCACTTAGCTTACTAAAAGGATACAAGGCCTAAACATGTTCTTCATGGACCAATTCAAAGCCCTGTCACTATACTCTGAATCATACAGACTGCTAAGAGGTGATCTGTGTTTGTCAAACAAGGCATCCTCCAACACAATTGTGATGGATTTACTACACAACACAATTGTGATGGATTTACTACACAACAGTAAGTCATATGGCATCAGAAGTACTCTGTCTAGGGATCTAAACCTCATCTGCAACGTCAACAGAATGGTTTGAAGAGCAGGTATATCTTGCAGAGGATAGTGCTGCTCTGGAACAGACTCCCCGTCCACATAAAACAAAGCTCATCCTTGTCAATATTCAAGTCCCTCATGACGGGCATTACCCTAAGGATGACCTCGCTATATAGGTTAATGCAGGACTGCCAGGGAACATAAAGTAGCTCTCAAATGGCTGTGACTGCTCTCTGGTCTCCAACCATTAGTCAGTAGTCTAACACACTACTGACCATAGGGCTTCTTAGAGGGAGAGTGAGGCAATTGATGACTTATGGCTTGGATCCAACTGTCCAGCAGATGACCATAAGATGGCCAAAGGATCTCTTGGGGGAACTCTGACACTAGGGAAGAACAATCTTAACCCTGCAAGAAGTACTATGAAGTTTATAAGTAATCTATGTGGCAGTTGAGCTCTAATCGTGGTGATGTAAAAGTTGTGATCCTGTAGATAAATTAATTGCTCTTGAGTGAAGAGCATGTACTGACTCAGGAAACAGATGCACACATAGAAAAGGAACCACCAGTAGCAGCATGTGAGTGTAGGCCGTTCCATGAATATTTATATTATAAAGAATTTCAAGTGGAAACAAACCACTGACCATTGCAAAAATATTTAGAGTGTCTTTGCACAGGATTCCTGTGAGACTGAAGAGTATGTCACTTATTCTGCTGGAGTATGTTGAAAGTTTAATACTGATCAGGCAAGGACATGCACTACTTAGCAGATATGCTGATTTAGGTGGCATTTACCAGAGATGAATGTGGAATTGTCAGGAGAACTGGAACTTGTATGATTTTGGTTGCTTACCAGTAACAGAAGAAAAAAAAGAGTAAAGTAATTCCTGAGGTGTACTGACACTGATTTAGAAATGTGAATGCTTAAGGAAGTTCAATGAGAAGCAGGTGTAAACAAAAATCATTGGTAAGGAAAGAAATGTAGAACTGATGTCATTTTTCATTTGTTTCTCAGCCAGTGGGTTCGGATGCAACCCTGTGATCCAACTTGGCCACTTTCTAAAGGTTCTATGATCTGAGTCTTGAGCTCCTTCCTTAATCATAATGCTTCTGAGCACTGCAACACCTCAGATCTCATTTCCTGCTCATCAAGACTGCTGGGATTGCAACTTCTTGAGCTGCTTTGGAGTTGAATATCCTGATTGCAGAAGAATATTAACGCTCTTCTCCTTTTCACGTCTGTTTAACCTTTATATACATGTGCGTGTGTGTGTGTGTTCT